>NW_006922070.1:1581058-1586329 GCF_000298275.1 Orycteropus afer afer | reverse complement strand
GAAGGAAGGTTGGGCAATCCTACTTCCATAGTGATACTGCCTTGGAAACCCAAGGAGGGGTCGCTATGAGTCAGGTTTGACTCGACGGCACATAAAAACAACAACAACAAACATCTTTCTGGTGTTCTTTGCTTTGAGCTAAGATCCATCTGACACCATAAATGATATCCCTCATTCCATGTCCACTTCTGAACCCAGCTTGCATTTCTGGAAGTTCTCTGTCAATATACTGCTGAAACCATTTTTGAATTATCTTTAGCAAGATTTTACTTGTGTGTGATATTGATATTATTTGATAATTTCCACATTCTGTGGGATCATCTTTCTTTGGAATGGGCACACATATGAATCTCTTTCAGGCAGTCAGCCAGGAAGCTGTCTTCCGAATCTCTTGGCATAGACAAGTGAGTGCCTCCAGTGGGGCATCCATTTGTTGAAACAGCTCAGTGGGTATTCCGTCAATTCCTGGAGCCTTGTTCACCAATTCCTTCCATGCAGCTTTGACTTCTTCCTTCAATATCATTGGTTCTTGATCAAAAGCCACTTTGTGTGTCAACATGGCTGGGCCTGGTTGAGTGGCTGGGCAGCTGGATGTAGTATTCCCCATGATGAGACTAGTAATCAACTCCATGGTGGAATCTACTGTGAGCAGCTGAGTGGCTGCCTTAGAAATGTGGTCTGCTTCCTGTGTATAAGGAGAAGGCTTGGTGAATGCTAGCTAGCTTATTGTATGCTTGAACCCTGCATGTACCTGTGTCGTTGCTCAGAAAGCTGCCATGCTCTGCTAACCTTGGGAGTTTCAATAGACTTGAATTAATGGCCTGCCGTGTGGTTTGGTAACATTGGACTGTGTCATTTTGTTTGTCAACTTTGGGCTTGTTAGCCTCAGCAGCCAGTAGCCGCCTGAGTAAAGAGATGCCTTTAGCTTCAGTGGTCTGGGAGCAAGAGGCAGAGCTGAAGCCCAAGGTCGAGGGGCTTCCACACAGCCCCTAGAGCCTGGCACTTTGAATTTAGACTTAAAGCCTTCCAACTGTGAAAGAATGAACTCCTGTTTGTTCAGCCATCCCATTTGTGGTGTATTTCCTGTCAGAGTGCACTAGGTAACCACAACACTACCCAAAGCAATCTATACATTCAATGCAATCCCAATTCAGATTCCATCAAGATTCTTTAAGGACATGGAAAAACCAATCACTAGTTTTATATGGAAAGGAAGGAGACCTCAGATAAGCAAATCATTGCTGAAGAAGAAGAACAAAGTGGGAGGTCTCAAACTCCCAGATCTCAAAACCATTGTCAATGGTACAATGACAGACACATAGACCAGTGGAACAGAATTGAGAACCTAGAAATACATCCATCCATACGGTCAGCTGATCAAAGGGCCAAAATCCACTAAATGGGGAAGGGATGGACTCTTTAACAGATGGTGCTGGCAAAACTGGAGATCCATTTGCAGAAAAATGAAACAAGATCCATAGTTCATACCATATCAAAAACTAACTCCAGATGGATCAAAGTCTTAAACGTGAAACCTAAAACTATAAAGTTCTCCAAGGAAAACATAGGGGCAAACTTAGGGGCCCTAATTTATGGCATATATAGACTACCATGCATTACCCAAAATGCACAAACAGTGTAAGATAAACTAGATGATTGGAACCTTCTAAACATTACATTGTTATGTTCATCAAATGACTTCTTCATAAGACTATAAAGAGAACATACAGATTGGGAAAAAATATTCGGCAATGATATATCTGACAAGAGACTTATCACTACAATTTATAGAAAACCCCAACTCCTCAACATCAAAAAGACAAATAATCCAATTAAAAAATGGGCAGAAGACATCAATAGACACTTCACCAGAGAAGATATGCAGGCAGCCAACAAACTCATGAAGAAATGTTCATGATCATTAGCCTTTAGAGAGATGTAAATCAAAACAAAATACCATCTCACCCCACTAATAACGGCAAAGTTCAACAACACAGAAAATAAGAAATGTTGGTCAGAATGTGAAGATATATGGACTCTTATCTACCCATCGATAGATGTGACTGTAAAATGACCCAACCATTGTGAAAGTTGGTATGGCGATTCCTTAAAAAGTTGGAAATAGAAATACCATTTGATCCAGCAATCCCATTTCTAGGTACATATCCTACAGAAATGAAAGCCAGGACACAAATATATTCACACCCATGTTCATCACAGCACTATTCACAATAGCAAAGAGATGGGAACAATTTAAGTGCCCACCAACAGAGGAATGGATAACCAAACTGTGGTACGTACAAACAATGGAATACTATGCAACACTAAAGAATACAGAATCTGCAGAACACTGCATAACGTGGATGAACTTGGAGGACATTGTGCCGAATGAAATAAGTCAATCACAGAAGGACAAATATTGTATTAGTTCACTATTTTAAAAAGTCAAGGAAAGGTTTATATATGGAAGGAAACTTCCTTTGTTGGTTACCCGGGATGGGAAGAAAATGTGGGAAGGGTAAAAATTGCTAAGGAGCTCTGGTAGTATAGTGCCTAAGGCACTTGACTACTAACCAGAAGGCTGGCGGTTCAAACCCACCAGCCACTCCTTGGATAGAAGGTTGGGCAATCTCTTCCGTAGTGATGCTGCCTCAGAAACCCAAGGAGGGGTCGCTATGAGTCAGGTTTGACACGACAGCACTTAACAACAACAACAAAAATTGCTAGATAGGTAAGGGACAAGTATTGATTTGGGTGAAGAGAAATATACTAAAAGCAAAAGACCAATACAATAACACTAAGGAAAAAGAAGACAGAGAGAGGTGCACAAGAGGTGCAGGCAACAAAGATGAACACTTTTCCATATACAATACTGCATTATCAGTAATAACAAATATTAATCTATGGGTAGATCAGGTATGTCTAGGCAAAAGGGAATATAGCTAAAGACAGCTAAAGATCTTATGTACTCAATAAATAATTATTATTGAGGATCCAAGATGTGCGAGCAACAAAGATCGAGACTGTCCCATCAAAACGGCTTTTGACCTTAAGGGTAGCTGGTACCTTGCTCTTGGTATCTTGCAATCACTGCATGATTTTATGGGTTGGGCAGAGGAGAAGGAAGTGCATATTAGTGTGTGCCTCTTCTGTCTGTGGAGACTGTGATCCAATGGCAGCTCAGAGAGCAGCCTGCAATATTGTCAGAATATTAAGCCACAAGTATCTGCTTATATTTTTCAGCAAAAAATAGTGCTCTTTGCTACTCTTCAGAAGCCCTGTGGCACAGTGATTAAGCACTCAGCTTCCATAAAGATTATAGCACTGGAAACCCTATGGGGCAGTTCTACTCTGTCTTACAGGTTTACGGTGAGTCAGAATCTACTTGACAGCAATGGGTTGGGATTTTGCGTGGGTTTAGTATCTATATAAGTTTTGCTCTCTCTCTTTTTTTTTTTTTTTGGATGGGGGTTTAGTCACTTTTTTCCCCTTAAGGTGATTCTACTTATTTGAAGTTCAGAAACAGGCAAACTCTAGTAGATAAATAAAACCAAGGGAATGATGAACAAATACAGGGTAGTGAATGCGTGGTTTGGGGTTGGGGGAAAGAGATGGTCAGATTCAGAATTTCTTAAGCTGGTAGTGGATACGTTTGCATCCATTTCATAATCATCTTTAATCTGGTACATACGTGTTTTGTACACATGTTTTAAAGACATAAAAGAAACAGATTGCAAAGGTTTTAACAGTAAAAAGCAATGAACATAGTGAACCCAGGGTAAAACTGAGAAACTCAGCATCAACTACCCATTTACTAGGTTCCTTTTCTGGTTATTTGATGCTTGTTTTGTCACCTGTTTACAGGAATGGCCCTCTTCAGGCCTGCTATGGGGATGGTGTACCTAGGAAACTGATGTAGAGAAATTCCTCATAAACTCCACTTTGCAGTAATCAGCACTCGGGTAAATGGTAGGAATGTTACCAGTTACTTCTCAGAAAGGCCAATATGTACCAAGCTGCCTTGAATTTCTGGAAGCCAGAAGGATATAACAACCCTTGAAATATGGCAAGAAGAGCTTCTTTGAGGTCCAGATGGAAGCCTTTTATTGGTCAGGCAGTATAGGAAGCAGTGGAGTAATACTGTGTATACCAAAGTCCACAGGCATTGACCTTTAATGGGAAGAATATTGCTGAGTTGCTAAATATGTAGGAATGCCATCACGCACTTAAGATTTTACATCCTTTACTTACACTAAAGGGATTTTGACTGAAGTTAGTTGTTACCTTTCTCTCACTCATTGTCATCTTCGTGACATCTCTATCCTGAGTAAAAGGAACCTCAGATCTCTGGGCAATTCTTAGCACTCCCCTTGACCATAGGAACTTGGCCCTGTAGGTGTAGATAGTGCCTCACCTTAGGTCAAAACCTGTGTATAGTACATTTAGAGTTATCTAGAAAACCAGTAGGCACAAGGCCTCATTTGTGAGATACCAATGTTGTTATTTGCCATTGAGTCGGACCCGACTCGATGGCAGTGTGTTTGGTTTGGTAATAGCCACCGGAAAAATGAAAAGAGTAGAACTACAGTGTGCATTCAGAGTTGTGCTAGAGAAAAAAAGACCCCAGACTCAAATACGTTTTATAATAAGAGGCCCTTTTATTAAACCTTGGACAGGACAAAGACAATCATCCAGGATGAGGGAAACCATCAGCATGTACACAGTACCAGAGGTCCAATGGAGTCCACTGAATCTGTCATGGTGTTCATTACATTTGGTAGATTACAAAGGAAATCATCACAAGGTCATGATTGCTGGCCATTCAATTCATCACTGTCACAGGTGGGACTCCAGGAATGAGGAAAGGGCCATGATTGGCTAAGTACACAACTGAAGATTATAAAGGGTTACAGGATTGATTTTGAGACTTGATTACCTGGCTATGTGGTGGTCAGGGTATGACCTATGACTACGCGGCCCTGAGTCATTGTCACAAGGTGGCTACAAGATGATACCAGGAACCCAACTTTTAATTTAGATAACATGGAGCAACTTTACTGTCCCTAGTACAAACCATACCAAAAAATATACAAAATGAATGACAGAAATAAAGTAAAAGCCAAAACTATAAAATTTCTAGAAGCAAGAATAGAAAAAAAATCTCAATGAGGTTGGCTAGGCAAAGGTTCCCTAGGACACAAAAAATATCAATTATAAAAATTTTATATATAATTATCTTTGAAAATAGAAAAGGAAAGCCATACACTGGAA
>NW_006922070.1:1578060-1580383 GCF_000298275.1 Orycteropus afer afer | reverse complement strand
CTGCCTCGGAAATCCAAGGAGGGGTCGCTATGAGTCGGGGCCGACTCGACGGCACATAACAACAACAACAACAATATTCCATATTACTGAATTCAATGCATTTTATTTAAATTCCATGTAAATTTTATCGTATCAATCAGTAAACATGAAATATCAATTAATACTTTGAGAAACTTTGGTTACCTAGTGGTGCTGTAACAGGAATACCACAAGTGGATGGCTTAAACAAACAGGGATTTATTCTCTTACAATTTAGGTGGTTAAAAGTCAAGATCAAAGTGCCAACTTTAGGGGCTGGGTGAGGTCCCTTGACTTTGGGCTTCAGCTCTGTCTCTTGCTCCCCATCCAGTGAAGCTGGAGGGTTCTCCAAACAGCTGCTGGCTGTTGAGGCTGACAAACCCAAGGCTGGTAAGTAAAATGGGACAGTCCCAAAATTATCAAGCAATACAGCAAGCCACTAATTCAAATCTATTAACAGTCCCAAGATTGGCAGACAACATGGGAGGCCATTGAGATGAAGGCTTGGCCAAGTGCAGGGTCCAGATGTGCCAAAAGCTTGAGACCTTTCTCAAAGCTATCTTCTTACATACTAGAAGCAAACCATATCCATAAGGCAGCTTCTCAGCTGCTCCAGTAGATTCCAACAGGAAGTTGATTACCAGTCTCATCATGGGGAATAACTACATCCAGCTGTCCAGCCACTCAAAACCAGGCCCAGCCAAGTTGACACGCAATTTAACTACTTCAACATCCAAATGCAGAACCTGGAGATTTGGGGAATCATGATGGAGATATAAATTTGGAAGGAGGCAGAATACAGGTATTTGAAATCAAGAGGCGGATGAGAACCCCAAGGTACCGACAATGTAATGGAGAAATCTGAACATTAAGTCCTGGGGCATGCCAACATTTAACTATTATCTGAATCTTAATATACTTCCATATGAATTTCTTGAATCTCACCATATAAAAAAATAGTAGAATGCCAAGGCTGGAAGACAAATTAATTTAAACTTAATTCATTTGACTACATGTAAGGCTGGGAAAAGGACTATGGCATCCGATTTCACAAAGTCTAGAGGGAGTGGGAAAAAGTGGTTAATCTACAGTAGCACTACTGCCTATGCTACCATGTATTTATGCAAATAACACATATTTGCCTAATATGTGCCAACTGCACCCTCTGCTGCAAGGTATTTTCATAAGTATGCTATGTCCCAGGAACATGCCACTCTGAGTAATAAGGAGTCCCTATTTTCCTCAGGTTGTGCCACCATTTCAAGGGGTAAGGCCAGAAGCCTGCCAAATCATGAAGGCTGGCATCACATGGATCCTTGTAAATTAACCCCAGTTGCTGTGAAATAAAGTGAGATTTCAGTTTTTCAACATGTTCTCATTCGGAGATTTTAGTAGGTTATTAGTAATTTTTGTACAACTCTTCATTCACTGATTTCCACTCATTTCACTTCCTAAATATTCCTTTGAAAAAATGTAAAATAGCATTTGACATAATGTAAGTACTAAAAGCATCCCTGAATCCAAGATCACTCTATCCAGTTTGCAAATAGGAAAAATGAAATGAGTAGGTTAATAACGGTATCTTTTTGTGCACTGTATGCATCCAAATGTCATAGTAACCCTATTTCTTTATTATAATACTGTTGAAATACTGAATGTCTGTGAATTTTAGGCTTAAGGGTTCTACTGTATCAAAATGACTGCTAATATTCATGGAAGAAAAAGCTGAATTATACAATGATGTTACATAAAGTTGAGCTTTTGATCTGACAATTGCTTGAAGGGTATATATACATTTTCTACATGAAAATCTAAGACTGATTGCTTAGATTACCAGCAAATGTTACAAAATAGAATGGAAGTGAAAATTAACATATACTGTTAATTTGTAATATAAATGATAAAATGCACCCTATATTTCTAGCTATTACCAGAAATCATAGTAAAAATATAAAATGCTTCAATGATGGACCAGGAAAAGAGTTATTAGCAGTAATCTATCAAGCACCTGTATAATCTAAATTTGACAAGTATTGGTGTCGAAACACAGAAAGATAGGGAGGAGGAAATGGTAAGTAATCATGTGATATAATCCAAGGTAAACTTGATATTTATTATTCAAATTGTTATGTGCTGAGTCAGACCTGACTCATAGCGACCCCTCCTTGTGTTTCTGAGGCATATCACTACAGAAGTAGATTGCCCAACCTTCCTTCCGAGGAGTGGCTGGTGGGTGTGAACCGCCAGCCTTCTGGTTAGCAGGCAAGTGCCTTAGGCACTAAGCTACCAGAGATCCTATTAGGCA
>NW_006922070.1:1556259-1576676 GCF_000298275.1 Orycteropus afer afer | reverse complement strand
AGCAGTTCACATATACTTTGTCTCATGTCATTGACCAAAATTTACAATGCAGCAGCTCCCCTCCCACTTCCTCCCCATAGTTACCTCCTCCCAGTGTCCATCTCCCAAGGTATTTTTGTAAGCATGCATAATTAGTATAGCACACTTCAGAAAGGGTATGGTTGGCAAAAAATAAGTATAATATGTGGGCTATTTGTATAAAAATATGGTATAACTAGCAAATGTTACCAAAGAATGTTGATTAAGCAAAAAATACGTGGAAGCAATTGTGGGCATTAGTAGCAATGTTTAAGATTCTGCCTTGGAAACAGATTTTAAAATATGTTGCTTACAACACTGAAAAGTAGGTAAAATCTCACTACTTCTAAGATGTAAAGCCTGAGGAAAATCTCAGCCTTTCTTTCTCCAATATAGGTATGTATGTGATACCTCGCATTCGTACAGTACTTATATTCAAAGCATTTTCATGAACATGATTTTATTTGATAGAAAAATCCATGCCTATTCCCAATGAAAATCCTAAATATAACTGAGGCAACAGGTGAAAGTCAAGGTGTTGAGTGGAATTTTTCTAAATAGCAATAAGATGGGAAAGCACCTGTCCAGTGTCTCCGAAAGTGAAGTTTAGCAAACTATTTTAAATACTACTACTGTGAATGAGGGAGCTCTGGTAGCGGAGTGCCTAAGGCACTTGACTGCTAACCAGAAGGCTAGCGGTTCAAACCCACCAGCCATTCCTCGGAAGGAAGATAGGGCAATCTACTTCCGTAGAGATACTGCCTTGGAAACCCAAGAAGGGGTCGCTATGAGTCGGGTCCGACTCAATGGCACATAACAACGACAACAACACTGTGAATGGACCCAGGAATCTAATTCTGTAGTGATACTGCCTTGGAAACCCAAGGAGGGGTTGCTATGGGTCGAATCTGACTCGATGGCAGTGAGTTTGTTTTTTTTGGTTTACTGTGCACCAGTATAGTGTTTTATATTTTTCAATGATTTTATGATGTCACTTGATCAACAGAATTGCCTTAAGCATGCAATTATATTCTGGGAGCTAACAGTTCATTAAAGGTGACGGTTTCTAGCAAAATAACTTATATTTACAACCATATTATTTGTTTTAAAATAAATCACATGCCAATTTTCTAGACCTATATATAAAGGATATATATATATTTCTACACATACACACACATATATATGTTCAACACTTAGAAAAGTCTGTTGTTGTTATGTGCCGTTGAGTCGGACCTGACTCATAGCAACCCCTCCTTTGGGTTTCCGAGGCAGTATCCCTATGGAAGTAGATTGCCCCATCTTCCTTCCGAGGAGTGGCTGGTAGTTTTGAACCACCAGCCTTCTGGTTAGCAGTCCAGTGCCTTATCCATTACACTACTAGAGCTCCTTAGAAAAGTCTAAATAAAAATAAAACATATATGCTAGAAACAGAACTCTGTTATACTAGCACTTTATATACTGTGTTAGTTTTTAAAATAACTAAGCAATAACGCTCTAAATTGCTGGCCAAAAGCTTTTTTGTTACAAGTATTTCTAAGTCTGTGAAGATGAAATGAATTGATAATGATAATTACAATGCTTTTTACATAGGAAAGTCACTTGTAGGCATAGGGCTCCCCTCTGTTCCTTAATGGAAAATGAGCTAGCCAGTGACACCAGGGAATGGAAGAAACCAGACCTGTAAATATATGTTCAACAAAAATGAGGGCTGCATAACAGGAACAATAAGGAGCTCTGGTAACACAGTGGAGAAGGCATTTGTCTGCTAACCAGGTCATCAGTGGTTCAAACCCACCAGCAGTTCTGCAGAATGAAGATGGTGCAATCTATTTCTGTAAAGATTTATGGCCTTGGAAACCCAATGGGGTCACTATGAGTTGCAATTGACTCTATGGCACCGAGTTTGGCTTAATAGGACAAGAAATGCCAGCTCTTCTAGTCCAGGTGACTGGGCAACCATATTTGTAGACAAATAAGTGAAATCAAGAAAACTCCATGCCTATTCTCAGTCAATGAAAATCCTGAATATAACTGTGAGGCAACCAACAGGTGACGGTCAAGGTGGTGAGTGGAATTTTTCCAAATAGCAATAGGATGGGCGAGCCCCTGTCCACAGTGTCTCCAAAAGTGAAGTTTTTGACACATGAAGAATGAGCTATTAAAATTGGGCAAGAAACAAGGAAACTTGTCCAATGAAGCCAGCTAGTTTAGAAAACTTCATTATCTTTGAGACCAGTTAAGCTAGAAAGCAAGCCTCTTATCACTCTTGGGGATGGGACCTAGGGCATTATAAGCAATAAACAAAGCCTTATCAGCCAAACTAGAAACACCTCCATTCTGCTTCCTGCTGACATTCCTGCTTACAGATACCCTTCAGCCATAAATTCCAGTGTGGTTCCAGAGCCAGAGCCAGGAGCATGTAGAGAAAAGAACAACTCTGCCCTCTAACTGACCCTGGAACCCCAAGTCTCCAGAACTGCGTCTTTGGTGATACACAAACCCATTTCAGAAGTGAAAGTTCCATTAACTACTTCATACTAAGCTATAACTCTTCCCCCGATGAATACGTGTAACTTCTTTATTTTCCTGAAACCTATAAAACCTCAGGAGCTTGGTGGCATAGTACCTAAGGCATTTAACTGCTAACCAGGAGGCTGCAGTTTAAACCCACCAGCCACTCCTTGTGAAGAAAGGTTGGGCAATCTACTTCGATAGTGATACTGCCTGGGAATCACAAAGAGGGGTCATTATGAGTTCAATTTCACTCCTTGGCAGTGAGTTTGGTTTTTCCTTTTTATAAAACCCTAAAGCCACTCCCCTTCAGGAAGGCAGTTGTGTAGTGGCTCTTTAGCCCATGCTGTCTCCATTTTTACTTGCCAAGTTAAAAACCAAAACAAAAAAACCCTCCTTGAGAAACATTTTGCTGTCTCTGACTATTCTTAGTACAGATAGGCAAGGACCCTTTGTCCAACCAAAACTCTCTGATCCTTTTCTGTAACTGTTCTTGTTACCTACTGCTGCTCTGACAAGAATATACCACAAAGGGGAAGGCCTTATTAACAAACAGGAGTTTATTCTCTTACAGTTTGGGAAGATAGAGTTCCAAGTTCAAAACACCAGGCTCTAGGGGCTGTGTGAAAGTCCCTCGATCTTGAGCTTCAGCTTTGCCTCTTGCTCCTGGCCCACTGAAGCCAGAGGCTTTTCTTCACTCAGTTGCTGGCTGCTGAGGCTAACAAGCCCAAGGTCGACAAATAAAACGGCACAGTCCTGATGTTACCAAACCACACAGCAGGCCATTAATTCAAGTCCTTTTTAAGTCCCAAGGTTGGCAGAACATGGCAGGCTGCTGAACAATGACACAGCTACATGCAGGGTCCAAGCGTGCCATAAGGTAGAGGCTATCCCCAAGGCTTCTCCTTATATACTGGAAGCAGACCACATACCAAAGGCAGCTGCTTGTGGTAGATCCCACCATGGAGTCGACTGCCGATCTCACCATGGAAAAATAACACCAGCTGCCCAGCCAGTCAACCAGGCCCAGCCAACTTGACATACAAAGTTAATTACCATAATTCCATTCCTTGTCAACTTGGCACCTGTACAGATCTTCATTGGGTGGCATCTGTACAGATCTCCTTCACTGGGTGGCACTAATTCCCTAGTTCCTGAGTGGTGACTTCACCCCCTTGGTCTGGCGGGCCCTGTTCCTCTCCCTCTTCGGCATGACAGCCCTGCCCCCTCACTCTTGGGCAGCAGCTATGGCTCCATCCCACTGGCTACATGACCAAGCAGCCCCACACTCCAGAACCGAGTTGGTGAAGGTCTAACTCTTTGAAACCTAGGGGGCTATGGTGGTTCCACCCCCAAAAGCCATGGTCCTACCCTTTGAGGCTGGGGCAGCTCTGTTTCCCATTTCCTTAGTCTCTCCACTTCTGCCAATTAATGCCAAAGGCAACCCACTCCGCAGGGAATCTTCCTGCCCTAAAAACAGTCAGCTTTCTTGCTCTGTGTGCCAGCCAACCTGCTACTCCATTTTATGCCTGTCTTCTCTATCAATTAATGCCTGAAGGCAACCCACTGCGCCAGGAAACTGCCTACCCAATGGCACCTGGCTTTCTCCTCCATGGGCTGGTAAGCCTACTGTTGTTTAATGCCAGTCTCTGGGCTCTGCTACTGTGATCTCTCATGGTAGCCTCTCTGCCGGTATCTCTTTGCCAGTCTCTTGGCTTTGCTCCTGCCATCTCTCATGCCATACGCCAGGGTCTCAGGTCAAGGATGCACTCCACTCCTGTTTCCACATTTTAGGTATCTGTCAGAGGAGCATCCCACTCTTTTGGTACCATATTGTGTTCTGGTTACCTAGTGCTGCTCTGACAAGAATATACCACAAAGGGGATGGCCTTAACAAACAGGAGTTTATTCTCTTACCGTTTGGAGGCTAGAGGTCCGAGTTCAAAGTGCCGTACTCTAGAGGCTGTGTAAAAACCCCTCGACCTTGGGCTTCAGCTTTGCCTCTTGCTCCTGGACCACTGGAGCTAGAGGCTTTTCTTCACTCAGACAGCTACTGGCT
Organism: Orycteropus afer afer; assembly: GCF_000298275.1. Classification (NCBI taxonomy): domain Eukaryota; kingdom Metazoa; phylum Chordata; class Mammalia; order Tubulidentata; family Orycteropodidae; genus Orycteropus; species Orycteropus afer. Next base: position 1,572,085 of record NW_006922070.1, on the reverse strand, counting down.
ACTGAGGTTGACAATCCAAGGTTGACAAGCAAAAAGGCACAGTCCCGATGCTACCAAACCACACAGCAGGCCATTAATTTAAGTCCATTGTAAGTCCCAAGGTCGGCAGAGCATGGCAGGCTGCTGAACAATGACACAGCTACATGCAGGGTTCAAGCGTGCCATAAGCTAGAGACCATCCCCAAGGATTCTCCTTATATATAGGAAGCAGACCACATACCAAAGGCAGCTACTCAGCTGCTTGTGGTAGATCCCACCATGGAGTTGCCAGTTTCATCATGGGGAATAACTATCACCAGCTGCCCAGCCACTCAACCAGGCCCAGCCAAGATGCCATACAGATTTAACTACCACAGTAACTAATCTATTTTGCAGTATATATGAGAATGTTCTCTATATAGTCTAAAAGTGTGTAACTAAGAAATATCACAGCATATCTATATTATAGGAAAATGATCTCAAGCTTAATAAATCTGTCTAGTTAGTAAGTCATTTTTCATGTCTTGATTTTGTTTTTAATGTCAAATAAAACCATAATTCTGGATTAAATTCTTAAGCATAACTGTACATGTCAATTTAAATGAAAATACAACTCAGGCTTGTATGTAGGATACACATTTATTAACAGTGAAAAAGCAGTTTATCCAAGGTGAATGTTACAAAATACAAAGAGTACTTCCACAGGCTGGCTAGCTCTAATCAGGCATATCTCACCTGCACAGGTTCTCTCTCACTCATCTTGACTGTTTCACCCTCTACCTCTAACCAAATTTTTAACGAAAAAAATTAAGGCAAACAAGAATATTTAATGCCTAACCATTTAGCAGTAGTTACTAAGGAAAACATATTAAACAAGTTATCTGCTCTCAAGTCTTAGGAATTTAAAAACTAAATTATTTACTGAAAAAAGGAAAATAACATACTAGATAACAGCAGCTATAACACAAGTCAAATAAGCAATTTTGATAAGGTTCATAGGTACTACACTAATAACAAAGATATAAGTACAAGTCTTCCACCATATCTATCTTTAATATGCATGCACAGAGAGATAGCCACAATATGTAAGGCTTGGCTTTGAGTATCAAAATGAAGCTTTCCCCTTTTTTCTCCTTAGAATCTAGAAAACAAATACAGAATTTGGATACACATATAATGTAACTTACTGTTTCAATTTTCCTGAAGTAAGGCCAACTAGTTAAAATTTCTTGATTTTGGAATGGTTATTTTCTGAATAAATTTGATTAAATTTAGATATGTCTTACATAATTTAAATTAAGTAGTAATATATTACTATATATTACTATAGTAAATATTCTTCTAGGGAAATCTTCATTTAATATTCCCTGACCGGCTATACTTTTACACTGAGGTATCAAGTAAGTATGTATTTTAGAGGAGTACTAACCATGTTCTTTCCCTATGAAGTATTTGTTAATTGTTATCTAGTTTAAAAGACTTGTAGCTAATTCTTTATATTTTATTCAAGGAAGAATCCATAAGGTTGATTTACTATTTGTTAACCAGATCTATGGAGCCTTACTGAGTAAATGTTAAGTTTAGGGCATAAATCATCTTTTAAAAGCTGATTTACTTAGTGATGAAAAAGTCACATAGGTTTTCTTTACTCAATACTTCATCTGTGAACCTGCTATCTCTTATGACATAGAGAAGCAACTGCTGTGGTTTGGTCTTAAACTATCATCTCAAAAGGAAAGAGTCTGTCTGAAGGTATACAGAACCTTATTGTACTGGTAAATAAATTTAGTTCTACTAATCCCTATTTGAAAGAATTTGGTTTTTCATTTAAATTAATCATAATGTTACTTGCCTGTGCAGAAATACTTACAATTATATAAAGCTTTCTTTTTTTCAGTTTAAAGTGACATAGGAATTGAAATTCTGGAAAATATTAATATTTATCTAGTAGATAATTATTTAAGTTCTAGGTACTATAGATAAGTATTCTAAACTTTTACCCAATTTGAACAGAGTATTAATATATATTCATTCTACAATAACCTCACAGATATCTTGGATATCTTTATAACCTGCCCTATTCTTGCACCAGAATAGGACATACAGTTGTCTAAAAAAGCAGTAGGCCCAATAGCAGCAATACTGGCATTAGTTGAAAGCCTTGCCTAATGAAAAAGATCAGTGGCTGGGCTTTATAATAAATAGTATATTTCTCTAACTTTTGACTCTTTACCACTGCTCTTCTCTGAATAGCCTAATTATATAGAACAGTGACTTGCTGTATACAATTCAACATAATTTCCAAAAAAGATACTTTACAGACAAGTCCAAACTTTATTTAAAACTACATTTTAAACTTAACGTTACCAAACATCACACAAAAGATTAAGATGGGGGAAAAAAAAAGCGCAAATGAAAGAAAAACACAGCGTATCAAGACTTGAATTTGCAGAATTCAATTTCTGATGTTTTAAACTGCCATGGGCAGGAATCAGTACACCTATTAAAAATGCAGTGTCAAACTAATTTACATTTCTATATAGATCAAAACAGATGTTTATTTAGTGCCATTTTCATATATATGCACTGACTACGTGAAGAGAATTAGATGAGCTTCTGTAGATGTCTCATATACTTTGGGCTCCCACTATTTCTGAAAAACAGAATAGTAAATAAGGCCTTACAAAGTAATTAATGAATTGGTAATTTCATTACCTACTAGAATTTACATTAATCTGGTACTCTTTCATTAAAACTTTTACTCTTCAAGTAGGATTACTACAAAGGAAATCCTAATTTAGTTTGCTAAAGTAATTTCCTGATAATAAACAAAGTATAAAAAGAACAGGTGAAGGTTTATGTTTCAAGATAGCAGACTCAGCAATACTTCCAGTTCCTACAAAAAAATCCAACTGGAAAAGAAAAAAGAAAGTAACAATAAAAATGAATAAACCCAGACCAATACACAAGAGAGGAGAAATAAAAACAAATGAAAAATGATACACGACTTTAAGCAACTGATAGAGGCTAACAAAAACAAAACCTTTTTGGCTTCATGCAAGAAACATTTTCCACTGAGTGGCCTATAAGTGGTGCTACTAAACCAAACCTACTGCCTTGAGTTGAATCCAACTCATAAAAGGAAGTCTGGGACTCTCACCTGACTTTGCAACAAATGATCCTAATACTCAGAGAACTATCATAATATAGGTACAAAAGTAAAAATAAATGTTTATTTACTAACTCGGGTAATGTATAAGAATAAATAAAACTGAACAGAGATTGCAGAAGGAAGGGGAAGTAGGAGTAGGGAGATAAATAACCAAAGTTGATATATTAGAAAAGGGTATACATTTAAAATAACAAAGGCAGCAAACAGAAAAACCAAAAATAATATGAACACTGAGAAAAGGAATACATCTAAAAACTCACTTTAGAGGAAGATAAGAGATTATTTGAATTTTATAAATTTCCTGTATGAGAGAATGTAAGCGTTACAGAAATCTCTTCCTAAAGAACTAAGAATTGATAATTAAAAGAAATGGACTCTTGCTATTTATCATTAACTCTTCTGTACCTTTATCTCTTATGCCATGTGCACATATTATTTTGCTAAAACTAATGTTAAAAATAAAAATTATGTGATATTACCACTTTATAAATTAGGCAGATGAACTAAAATTTTTATAGATGTTTATGTATTTCCTTTCTAAAATTTGGCTTAAGTCTCCCAGATTCTAGTGAATAGCAGCACATTTTTAAAAAGAAACAAAATTATAGTTATCAAGAACAATTTTTTAATATAAGATTAAAATTGATAACTCATACCAGGTTCTTTTAGTTTTTGGGAATTCCCAGCTAATTCTTCACTTTGTGTTTCACAGATTTCCCCAGATAAACGGTTATTCTGTTCCTCTTCTGCCATTTTCTTCCTAAGATCTGCCTTTGGAAGGAAAAAAAAAAATTGAATTGTTTTTCAACTTAAGGATATTTGTTTTATAAGGCAAGTGTAATTAAAGAAGAGAGAGCCAAATACCTCTGAATATATTGTCAGTTTAAGTGGTAAATCTTCAACTTTCACAAAGTCTTCTTCATCAGATTTTTGACTTATATTACCAGATTCTGCTTCCTTTAAGGGAAACAAATTATATATAATAGTATCTATGGATATAAATTAAAGACATCCATTGTAAGATATAAAGTGGATTCTATGTATAAGTGGAGCCCAGGTCGTGCAGTGGTTAAGTGCTTGGCCACCAATCCAAAGGTCAGGAGTTTGAACCCACCAGGTGCTCCACAGGAGATGATGAGATGTATGCTTCTATAAGGATTTACACCCTTGGAAACCCTATGAGGCAGTTGTACTCCGTGCTACAGGGTCACTATGAGTCAGAATAGGGTCACTATGAGTCAGAAATGACTTGACATCAGTGAGTTTGTTTCTTCTTTTGCCTAAGGCATTTGATGCTAACCAGAAAGCTGGAAGTTCAAATCCACCAACCACTCCTCGGAGGGAAGGTTGGGCAATCTACTTCCATAGTGATACTGCCTCGGAAACCCAAGGAGGGGTCACTATGAGTCGGATCCGACTCATTGGCAGTGGGTTTTTATATAAGCATGTATCAGTAATTCTATCATACTTGTTTTTCTTCTATATTCAACTCTATGAATAAAACTAGATTCTAGGTTTCACAGGAATGGTCACACATCTGCAGCTGTGGGGATACTGTCTAGCTCTTTTTTGGCCTTCATATTTTAAAAGATGGTTTAGCCAGGTAGGAGATATGCTTGGTTTAATGCAAGCATCAAGGCACCTATTCTCATATTCTTGATTAGCTTCATGCTTTTGTTACCTTTCTCAGCTTTGTACCCATTTGAATTTCTGAGTCTAGTTTATAGGCTGCAAAGATGAATCATAAAGCAGAGGTTCTTAAAAATCATGCATTAAAAATAAGGTTTTTATACTCACAAAGATTATAGCGTTCAGTATGGCTTAAACCTTTTACATTGAAAAAAAAATCCTCACAATTAGACCAATAAACAACATCATAGTAAACAGAAAAAATTACTTGGATTCACAATCAATGCTCACGGAAGCAGTAGCCAAGAAATCAAATAATGTACTGCATTGGCAAATCTGCTGTGAAATATCTCTTTAAAATGTTAAAAAGCAAAGATGTCACTTTGAGAACTAAGGTGCATCTGACTTAAGCTATGGCATTTCCAATTGCCTCCTATGCATGTGAAAGCTGGACAAGGAATAAGGAAGACTTGAAGAAGAATTGATACCTTTGAATTATGATATTGGCAAAGAATACTGAATATACCATGGACTGCCAGAAGAATTAACTAATCTTTCTTGGAAGAAATACGCCAGATTGCTCCTCAGAAGCAAGGACAGCAAGACTTTTGTCTCCTGTACTTTGGACAGATTATCAGGAGGTACTAGTCCCTGGAGAAGGACATCATGCTTGTTAAAGGAGAGGGTCAGTAAAAGAGAAACCTTGTCAAGACAGATTGATAGATACAGTGGCTGCAACAATGAGCTCAAACAAAGCAACGACTGTGAGAATGGTATAAGAAATGGCAATATTTCATTCCATTGTGCATGGTGTTGCTATGAATCAGAACCAACTTGACAAGACCTAACAGTAATAAAGTCTGATGGTTTTCTATATCAATTTTACAAAAAAAAAACCTTCATGTGACTTAAGAACTAGTTTTAAAAAATTACACTGCTAAGTATTGTGATAATCATATCACATTTATTTTTTAAAAACTAGTTCTTAAGTTTTAAAAAACTCATAAAACAACTGGATTTTATACATATAAGCTAAAAATTCAGAACTCAAGGAAAGAATAAAACAGTATTTAAGAAGAATAAACTAAACAAAAACAAATCCACTGCTATAGAGTCAATTCTGACTCAGAGAGACCATATAGGACAGAGAAGAACTGCCCCACAGGGTTTCCAAAGCTGTAAATTTTTATAGGAACAAACTTCCTCATCTTTTTCCCGCATAGCAGCTGGTGGGTTTGAACCAGCTAACAGCCTAATGAACACTTTAACCACTATGCCACCAGAGCTCCTTTAACAATAATAAAACCAAACTCACTGCCATCGAGTTGGATCTGACTCATAGCAACCCCTCCTTGGGTTTCCGAGGCAGTGTAACTACAGAAGTAGATTGCCCAACCTTCCTTCTGGGGAGTGGTTGGTGGGTTTGAACTGCCAGCCTTCTGGTTAGCAGTCAAATGCCTTAAGCACTATGCCACCAGAACTCCCTTAACACTAACAGGACCCAATAATGAATTACTAAAATAGTTGTTAATCCTAGAAAAAGGGTGGATATTTTCACGCATTCAACCCTTTTCCTACAAGTACTCTTTTTGTTCCCTCCAGTTTTGAAAACATCTCTTTATAATTTAATACTATTTATTTAATCCCTTTCCCCATTGACAGTTATAAACTATCTTTAGTAAAGATATATAAATATATGGATAGTCTTACTCTCAAGTAATTTATCATCCAGCATTACTATACTGCCTTCTTGTTGTTGTTATGTCCCGTCGAGTCGGACTCAACTCACAGAGACCCCTTCTTGGGTTTCCGAGGCAGTATCACTATGGAAGTAAACTGCCCAACCTTCCTTCTGAGGAGGGGCTAGTGGAATTGAACCGTCAGCCTTCTGGTTGGCAGTCAAGTGCCTCAGGTACTATGCTACCAGAGTTCCCTCTATACTGCCTTAGAAAATAAAAAACAACTCCAAGTAAAAGTTATGAAAGCAGTGAACTGCTTTATGGAAAATGAATTTGCCCTGAAAACTTTCACCCACATCACAAAAAAATTTAAAAAAAAAGTTATGAAAGCAGATAAGTATTAGTAAGATACTTATTCCCCATTTTTTTAAAAGCACCTATTTACATAGGTGAAATGAAAAAATAGGAGTGATTACCATACAACTATTATTTCTTAATATGCTTACAGAGTGCATCAGAACTGTACCTAGCAAAGTGTAAGTAAACAACTGAAAACTTTTCAATATTTACTCTGTTGAGACTCAAAAAAGAAAAACAAGGAGTGAATTTAGTAACTCATCTTTGTGATCACCTCAAACCGTGTTTTTCCAAAACTCAAATTCTTTTCTTCTTCTAATTCTTGATAGTATCACCATTCTACCAATTACCCAAGAGGCAGACTTTAGAATTTTCTTTTTCTCCCCCATCCTACCCTCATTCAGCTTTTACTTCTTACCTCCAGCAGAGAGTAAATGGAGCCTTGGTGGCGCAATTGTTAAGCACTTAGCTGCCAACCGAAAGGTTTGTGATTTGACTCGACCCAGAGGCTCCACAGGAGAAAAGACCTGGCGATCTGCTCCTATAAGATTACAGCTTAGAAAACCCTGTCACGGGGGGTCACTATGAGTTGTAGTCAACTCAACAACATCTAACAACAGTGGGAGAATGGAGCCTCCTAACACAGCTCCTTGATGATATGTCTTATATAATCATCAGGTTAATCTTCATAAAGCGTTAACACTGATCATTTCACTTTCCTGCACATAAACCCTCACTAAAGTCTCCCATCTAAAATTTAAATTTAAGGCCCTCTATAATCTAACTTCAAGTTAATTTCAATTGAATGTCTCCTACAGCAACACTATGCACTGATCAAAGGATAATGTATCTAGCAGTCATCTTTCACAGCCTAAAATGAATAATTTTACTGGTATTGAGGCAAACAAAACTGAGTTAAAAGAATTAACTCTAACAATGCTTTGGAAGCAATATATGTCTCTTTTTAAGAATTATGAAACCATAAGTATAAATACATCTTTTAGAAGGGAACAGATGCTAATTTAGAGTATGGAGCACATTCCTTAGATCTGTGAGTAATATTTGGTTTTAATACTAAATTATAAATCTTTGCCTTTTTACTGACAAGACAAACTGTAAAACACATACAGCCCAAAGATCTAAAAAATAACCTATTACCTATAAACTTAAATTAAAACAAAGGTCTAAAATGAAACTAAAGTACCTACTACCAGATGTACAGATTTCCTAACATATTTTCCTGTCTTTTACTATTTAGGGATAAGGACTCCATTGCTGTCAAATTACTGCACTTCCATTCAAAATGCAAACTTTTAGGTTTGTCAAAAATTTATGAAATGTTTTAAACAGTTGAGAAGCATGGGAAGTGTAAGAGATTAATAATGATTCATGTACCACATTTGTATATTACACTTCAGATGTCTCTGAACTGAAATGCTCTCAAGGTTGCTGCCTAAAATTCAAGCATCCTTGGTTCTCAAAACTATAAAGAAGTAGAAAAGTTTTTAGGTTTTGATATAGTCATCTTAATTCACTATTACCCTGTCGCTCAAGTTTAAAATAAGCTTGAGTAAGAAATAAAAATTCTTCTGGCAGTTTAAGCCGAGCTTGTTTATATGCTGACAATGTTAACCTGAGAAATGCACAGAAATGAAAAACAAAAATATTTGGAAATGCAAATGATACATACATAGTCATTCACTAACACAGGAGATTCAGTATCAGGACTTCCAGCCAGAGAGCTTTCAGGAGTTTCCTGAGTGGATTTAGCTTCTTTGACTCTAGGCACTAAGGTTTCAATTTCAGTTAAAGGTAATGGCAAAGGATTAGGCTGTTTGGATGAATCGATGGTAGTGAGTGAGTCCTTATGGGCAGCACTATTTAAAGGTTGCTCATTTTCTAAAATATTGAGGTAACAGGGTTTCACAGGAGTACTATCTTGGTCATCTGTAATCAAAATAAAATGTTAACATTAGTGTTAATTCTGCAGTTGTTAAATTTTACTGTATGCCATACTAAATGAAGACAATTTGTATGAACATAATCAAGAAATTTAAGACCCAAAAACAAAGGCAGCTATGAAGTTTCCTTATCAATAGTCCTTAAATCTGGTGGATCTGATTCATTGAAGGTATTTGAAAAATCAGATTCCTGAAATCCATTTCTAATGAACCACTTTCAGGTGTAGATCCCAGGAACAGACATTTAAAAAAAAATATTTTTTCCCCTATTTGTATTGAAGTATGTCTTCCTTAAAGAATTTTCTTATGTGGTTAATATTTGCCTACTTTTTAAACACCTGTTTGCAGAAACACAGCTTTCTTGTATTTCCCACAAAGGATTTGTGGGGTGGGGATGGAAAAGGCATACATCAGGTCCAAAATACCTTCAAACTTACGTTTTCTAAGAATTTAGATTTTTTTTTTTTAGTTTGAAAACATAAAGCATGTAAGATTACACATTAGGTAACCTTAAAACTAAACAATTTATATTTCTCACCTTTAGTTGAAGTGGGTTCCTGTTCTGATGGTACATTTTTGCTTTCTGTTGTTTTTTCAAAGTCATGTTGTAGAACCTAGAAGGGAAAAGACTTGTTATAATAGCACCTAAAATATATGGTGACTAAATGGGAGATGGTTAACAGTGTGTGGTTTTTGTCCAACCTGAGATATTCATAGAAATAATAAAATGTCCTTCTAAAGTGTTTCAAGGAAGCTATGGTCACATTTTCAAGACAGATAGGTAAAAAAATTTCCTTTTCTCTATAAACCACTTCATAGTAACACAAAAAACAGGAATATTACACATTCTACAATTTATGATCATTTTTTAGACACTATCTTAAGTGAAACTAGAAGCATTATGTATGTAGATGGTAAGCAGAAAGAAGAGGAACTAACCAGGAGGAGAGGCAGATGGAAAAAACTAAGTGCCTTCAGCAGGAAGAAGACAATGAAAGGTGAGATTCATCCCATACTTGGAAGTACCAGATCCTAGAGTGAGGTGATGAGAGTGGTGAAAAGGGTGGTGGTGGTCTGAAGCTGTTTAAGGAAAAGTTGAACACCTAGGTTCCTTCCACCAACTTCAATAGAAAATAGATTATGTTTAGGAAAAAATGAACTAGTGAGTATCAGATCTGGGGGGCATGGGTGAGGAGTGAGACTAGCAGAAAGCACAAACGAATGCAGGCTAAAGGGTCATAATAAAAATAGGGAGATTTAGTGTAAGTCTGTGTAATAGTGGGAACCGTAGCCCCCTTCCCAAACCTAGCTCCAGATTACCAGCAGCCAAGCTTGGTATACCCCAAGCAAAAGGAGACTGAAAAATCCTCTTTTGAAATAATCACTCCAAAGAAAAGATAATAATAAATACAGATATTCACAATTATCTACTGAAAAGCTGGTTGTCTCCCCAGCTGCCTTACAGTCAAGTTAAAAAGTTCCCAATCAGCTCTTTGGTATATCATTCTTTAACACAGGCACCAAAAGATCAGTAGACATTTGAAGAACCTCCAGGTGGATAAGAGAAGATATTGCTTTCGTGAAGTAATGGGGTGCTATAAAAAAGTAACAATCAGAAAAAAAAAAAAAAAAAAGGCTCACAAATTATATTGATTATAAGTATTAAGGTCAAGGGAATCTCTCAGAAAACAACACAAAAAGATAAGACAAACAATAATAAAAGGAAGAAAGCAAAAAAACCAGAAGATCAATTGATGAGGGTTAATGTATGATGATACTAATTCCAGAAAGGCGAAAAATAACAATACACAAAAATTTACTCAAACTAAAGGACATGATATAGATTTAAAGGATGCACCGAGTATCCAGCATGTTGTGGTTGGGTGCCATAGAGGTGGTTTTGACTCAGAGCAACCCAATGTACAAACATAATGAAACACTGCCTGATCCTGTGCCATCCTCAAAATTGTTGCCATGCTTGAGCCATCATCATAGCCACCATGTCAATCCATTTTGTTGAGGGTCTTCCCCTTTTTCACTGGCCCTCTACTTACCTAGCATGATATTCTTTTCCAGGGACTGTTTCCTCCTGAAAACACGACCAAAGTACGAGAGACAAAGTCTGGCCATTCTCATGTTTAAGGAGCATTCTGGCTGTACTTCCTCCAAGACAGATTTGTTTCTTTTAGCAGCTCATGATAGAGTCAATATTATTCACCAACATCACAACTCAAATGCATCAATTCTTCTATGGTCTTCCTTATTCATTGTCCAGCTCCCATGTGCATATGAAGCCTGGGGTAAATGCACCTTAGTTTTCAAAGGGACATCTTTCCTCTTAAACCTTAAAGAGTCTCGTACAGCCAATTTGTCCAATGCAATATGTTGCTTGATTTCTTGACTGCTGCTTCCATGGGTGTTGATTGTGAATCTAAGTAAAATGAAATCTCTGACAACTTCAAACTTTTCTCCATTCAGTACGATGTTGCTTACTGGACCAGTTGTGAGAATTTTTGTTTTCTTTATGTTGAGGTGTACTCCATACTGAAGGCTGTAGTCCCGAACTTCATCAGTAAGTGCTTCAAGTCGTCTTCACTTGCAGCAAGCACAACTGCATCATCTCAGTATTCTGATGCTGCATTCTTCTTCATATAGTTCAGTTTCTTAGATTATTTGCTCAGCATATATACTGAATACGTGTAGAGAAATGATACAACCCTGACACACACCTTTCCTGATTTTAAACCATGCAGTATATTCTTGTCTGTTCAAACAACTGACTCTTGGTCTATGTATAGGTTTCTCAGGAGCACTAAGTGCTCTGGAATTCTATTTTTCTCAATGTTACCCAAATTTATTATGATCCACACAACTGAATACCTCTGCATAGTCAGTAAAACACAGGTAAACATCTTTCTGTTATTCTTTGCTTTCAGCCAAGATTCACCTGACACTACTAATGGTATCCCTTGTTCCATGCCCATTTAATGTACCTAGCATAGTGATGAAAAAAGACCTAGAATGAAGTATATCACTGTACAATTTCAGAATTCCAGGGGAAAAAAGTTTCTGGAATAAGGAGGGGAAAACACATAAATACAAAGGATCAGAACTAAGAAAGGCACTGGATTTCTCAACAGCACTGAAAACAAGATCAAGAAGCAATGACTTCAAAGCTCTGAGGCAAAGTAATTTTCCATGAGGAAGAATGAAACATTTTCTAAGATACATAAAGTCTCAAAAACATTTATCTTTTTTGTATTCTTTCTCAGAAAGGACTGGAAGATGTGCTCTATCAAAATGAGGCAATAAACTAAGAAAGAGAAAGACAAAGATTGGTTCTCAGAAACAGGGATATAACAAAGAGTAATAACAAATGGAGTTTCAGGTTGGTATCCATTCAGCAGGTCTGAACAGCAAAGCCTAGAAGGGAGGAAGGAGGATTGCTACAGGAAGGAATAAAGGGACTGAAAAATTTGGTCCATGTAGAAGAATCTCTGAGGAGGTTTGTACAGTTATTGGAGGACATGGCAAAGACTTGGGTATATGTTCAAAGAAAATTAAGTAAATAAAAAAGTAAGACAATCATTGAGTTCAGGAGAAAAATGTATAAAGCTAAGTAATAAACAATATTTACCTGGCTCAGCAGTCTATCTGAGTAAACCGAGTAAATATGGCTACATCTAAATATTTGGTTAAATGAGGAGGAACAAGATGTGGAAGTGTGGTGGTTAAGTTTGTGTGTCAACTTGTCTGGGCTTAGTTGAGTGGTTGGGCAGCTGAATATAGTTATAACCCATGGTAAAGATTGGTAATTAAGTCCAGGGTGGAATCTATTGAAGCAGCTGAGTAGCTGCTTCAGGTATGTGGTCTGCTTCCTATATGTGAGAAACAGCTTTGGGAATGGTCTCAAGCTTATGGCACACTTGAACCCTGCATATAGCCATGTCATTGCTCAGCAGCCTGCCATGCTCTGCTGAACTTGGGACTTTCAAAAGACTTGCATCAATGGCTTGCAGTGTGGTTTGGTAACATCGGAACTGTGCCTTTTTACTTGTCAACCCTGGGCTTGTCAGTCTCAGCAGCCAGCAGCTGTCTGAGTGTTCCCGTGGGCTGGGAACAGGAGGCACAGCTAAAGTCCATGGTCAAGGGGCTTCCTTCCACACAGCCCCTAGAGCCTGGGACTTTGAACAGTAAGTGACTTAAAACAAATCCTCATCTACTATAGTAAGTCAACAGATGACTAATATATGTAATAACATATGAATTAAAAAAAAAAAAGTCATCGCCATTGAGTATATTTCAACTCATGGTGACCTCATGTGTTGCAGAATAGAATTTCTTCATATATACGTAATATTCAGAAACACATATGCATATATGCAGTTTTCAGAAATACAGAGGTAAGGAGAAGTCACTAAAAATGCATCTGGGGCAGGATGAAGTGGAGGTGGGGAAGGGAATGATTTTTCTTTTTTGTTATGAGCCTCTACTTGACCTATGTAAGATTAAAAATTTAAATATAGCTAAATATAGTGTTTCAGATTTAAGTAAGTATATTAAAGAGGTTTGTATTCATTAAAATGAGAATGAGTAAGCTGTAAATTTTGGCATCGGCAAGAAGGATCTATTTTCTTACAGTTAAAACAAGACTAGTGGAAGGTATGTTGGTCTATACGGAAATACCTGATCATGTTCATTTTCTTCTGTAGTTTCAATGTTTGCCTGAAGTGAAGTCTGGACATCTACAGGACCCTCTTCAAATTCTTCTATTTCTTCATCTTCATTCTCATCTTCTCCACTTCCGTAATTAGTCAAAGCCTGAGTTTCAGCTTTAGACAAATCTAAGTTGATTAATATATAATTGTTAGTAAATTTAAGCGCTGAATACTATTTACTATGTACCTACATTGCGTAGGTGTTTTTTATATACACTATCTGAAATCTTCAAAAACAAGTACTAGAAACTAGTGCTGCAAGGGCAAGTAATTTAGACAAAGTCACAAAGACAGACGAATCTGAAATTCAAATGCCGAGTCATTTGGAACTAATTCTATACGCAACACACTCCACCAAATTGTTCGAGAAGTGACCTATAAGGAAGTAATGAATAAAAATAGTGCAGTCTTTAAAACTTACTAATGGACACTGGACATCCTTCACTTTCTTCATTTTCTTCTTGATCAGAAACATCAGATCTCACATTTTTGGAACCTTCACCATCATATGCCTCAGATGTTTGAGTCTGCTTAACTGTTTCAGTCTCATCCTTGTCCTATCCACAAATAAATTTGAGTAATTCCTAATACATATCTTAAAAAAGTACACAGTAAGTCTGTCATAAAAATTATAATGTTCGTTATCTTATAAAACAATAAAAATAATCATTTCTGAAAGGTTTTTTTTTTAAACACATCATTTTAAGGGCAGTTTTAGGTTTACAGAAAAGTTGTACAAGTAAAGCGTTCCCATATATCCTCTTTACCCCCACTGCATTTTATTATTAATGTCTTGCATTAGTGTGGTACATTTGTTACAACTGTTACACCAATACTGATACATTAACTAAAGTCTATAATATGCATTTAGAGTTCACTCTTCTTATATAGTTCTATGGGTTTTGACAAATGGATATTATGTATCCATCATTATAGTATCATGCAGAATAGATTCAGGGCTCTAAAAATGCCCTGTGCCTCGCTTATTTATTCCTTCATCCTTCTGCCCCTTGTCTCCCTGCACTCCTGATCTTTTTACTATCTCTATAGTTTTACCTTTTCCAGAATGTCAGATACTTGAAATTATATAGTAGGTAGCATTTTCAGATTGGCTTCTATCACTGGGCAGTATGTGTTTAAGGATCCTCCTTTTCACAGCTTGATAGCTTATTTCTTTTTATCACTGAATAATATCCCATTATAGGGGTACCATGATTTATTTATCCATTCAACCTATTAAGGACATTTTGGTTGCTTCCAATGTCTGACAATTATAAATAAAGCTAGTATAAACATTCATATGCAGGTTTTTGTGGGGACATGTCAATTCATGTGGGTCAATACCTAGGAGACCAATTGCTGAACTTTATGGTAAGCTTATGTTTTAGCTTTACAAGAAACTATCAGACTGTATTCCAAAGTGGTTTTATCATTTTGCATTCCCAGCAGCTACAAATGGGAGTTTCTGTTGCTCCATATCTTCATTAGCCATGTTTGGGATGCTAGCCATTTTAACAGGTAGGTAGTGGTATCTCATTTTAATCTGTAATTCCTTAATGATGTATGTTGAACATCTTTTCATATGCTTATTTTGCCATCTGTACATCTTGTTTGCTGAGGTGTATGTGCAGATCTTTGCCTGTTTTCTTAATGTTGGATTTTAAGAGTTCATCATATAGCTCACTATAAATCCTTTATCATATACATTTTGCAAATATTTTCTCTCAGTCTGGCTTGACTTTTCACACTTTTAATGTCTTTTACAGTGCAAAAGTTTTTAAATTTAATGCAGTTCGACTTACCAAGTTTTTTCTTTTATGGATTGTGCTTTTGATGAGATATATCTAAAAATCTGCCAAAACTCAGGGCACCTAGATTTTCTCCTATGCTATCTTCTACAAGTGTTTAGTTGTGCATTTAACATTTAGGTCTGTGATCCACTTTGAGATAATCTTGGTGATGTAATGTATCTAGATTTATTTATTTTTTGCATGTGAAGTCCAGTTGTTCCAGCATCATTTGTTGAAAAGATTATCCTTTCTCCACCTTTGCAAAGATCAGCTGATTATATTTGTGTGGGTCGATTCTGGGCTGTCTATTCTGATCCATTGATCAATTCTTTTGCTGATACCACCTCATCTTGATCACTTATAAAACCACTAGACCAAATCCATTGCCATCAAGTTGATTCTGACTCATAGTGACCCTATAGTATTTCTATGGCTCTAATCTATACATAGTGGTATAGCATAGTGGTTAAGGCACTTGACTGCTAACCAGAAGGCTGGCGGTTCAAACCCACCAGCCACTCCTCGGAAGGAAGATGGGGCA
>NW_006922070.1:1539660-1556159 GCF_000298275.1 Orycteropus afer afer | reverse complement strand
AACAACAACAACAATCTATACAGAAAAGAGTTCTGGTGGCACAGTGCCTAAGGCATTTGACTGCTAACCAGAAGGTTGGTGGTTCAAATCCATCAACCACTCCACAGAAGGAAGACAGGGAATCAACTTCCGTAAAATTTATCACCTCACAAACCCAATGGAAGTCACTATGAGTTGGAATCAACTTGATGGCAGTGGGTTTGAGTTTTTTTTTTTTTTTTTTCCCAGTCTATATGGAAGCAGACTGCCACATCTTTCTCCTGTAGAGCAGCTGGTGGGTTTGAATACCCAACCTTTTGGTCAGCAAGTTAATGCTTAACCACTGTGCCACCAGAGCTCCTTTGACCAATTATAGTAAGTCTTAAAAATAGGCAGCATCAGTCTTTCATCTATGCTCTTTCTTCAGTATTATGAGGGATGGGTCTGTGTCTTTTGTCTTTCTATTTTGATATCCACAAAATAACTTGCTGGGATTTTAATTGCCATTGCATTCAATCTATTCTAGGAAGAACCGACGTCTGAACAATATTGAGCCTTCCTATCCATGAACATGTATTCTCTCCCCATTCATTTAGATCTTTAATTTCTTTCATTAGAGTTTTGTAGTCTTCCTTATATAGCTCCTGTTCATACACATCTTACTAGATTTATACTTATTTTTTTGTTGCTAATGTACATGGTAATTTTTTAAATTTCAATTGTTCACTGTTCACATATAGGAAAGCAACTGACTTTTTGTATTAACCTTGTATTCTATAGCCCTGCTATAATCACTTTTTAGTTTGAGATTTTTGTTGATTATTTAGGATTTTCTACATAGATCATATCATCTACAAACAAAGGCAGTCTTATTTCTCCTCCCAATCTGTATACTTTTCCTTTTCTTATTGCATTAGCTGGGACTTCCAGTATGTGTTAAGAGTGGTGGGAGGGCCATCCTTCTCTTCTCAATCTTACAGGGAAAGTATCTAGTTTCTCAACACTACATATGCTTTTAGATATAATTTTTTTGAATACTTTCTTTATTAAGTGGAGGAAGTTCCCCTATATTTCTAATGTGCTGAGTTTTTATCATGAATGAGTGCTAGATTCTGTCATATGGTTTTTTCCATCTATTGACAAGATCAAATAATTTTTCTTCTTTAGCTTGATGTGATGAGTTACATTAACTGACAACTGATTGTTGAAGCAGCCATGCATACCTGCTATTCCCCTTGGTTGTGATATATAACTTTCTCTATACATTGTTAGATTTGATTTGCCAATATTCTGTTAAGAGTTTTGTTGTTGTTGTTGTTGTTGTTTTAAAATTAGTTTATTAAAGACTGTAGGAAGGCAACAACTTTGATTTGTCATTAAAAAAAAGTTAAGTTTTTTCATGCTGTCGGCTGGTGGTTCAAACCCACCAGCCACTCCTCGGAAGGAAGGTTGGGCAATCCTACTTCCGTAGTGATACTGCCTCGGAAACCCAAGGAGGGGTCACTATGAGTCGGGTTTGACTCGACGGCACATAACATAATAAAAGAGGCTACAGAATTATAAGTTTCTTTCTACTGGAATTTTCTGATAGTACAGCACAGTGTAGTCAATTCTGCATTGCTAGAATAAATTTTAAAAGTCTCTTCAATGCTTCTCTAAAAAAGTAATGAATAATAAACGAAGATGGCATGAAAAAGCCATTTTCTTCTATTCATTCTGTAGTACTGGAGCCAGTATTTTTACCATCATAGGCTACAATTTTTACTTTATTCACTTCAATAAGCTCTGTTACCTCTCTGAATTCAACATCATGCAAAATAAAAGTCCACACATTATGCATAATCTGTATGTATTTAGAGAGCTCCTGAAATTGACTCTGTTCCTGACCCTCTGAGCCAATGCTGAATTTATAGCCTTATCAAACTGAAGTACAACTTGAAGGGCCTGTTGGGTGGTGATCTGTTGAGGTTTATCACCTCATCTAGGCTCCTGAAGACTGTTTCCCAAAGTGGTATTTCTGTGTAACTGATATGCCATGGCTTAGGTGGAGAAAATTGTTTTTCTTATTCAGGACTGCGCTGATGTAGTGCTGGGAAGGTGCTTTCTGCCACGAAGTGGACAGAAGCCCAATAGAAGACTACCTCCAGACCACCTCTCCTGAGGCTGCAAAACCCACAGAGCTGCACCAACCTCTGTTAAAGAATTTTTGTCTATATTCATGAGAGGGATTGGTCTGTAATTATCATTCCTAGTAATGTCTTAACAATCATAACAAATTATGGATAACACTGCCATGATTAGGAATTCCAGAACATTTAATTGTGCTCATGAGGAACCTGTACAAAGAGCAAGAGGCTGCCATTTGAACAAGACAAGGGGACACTACATGGTTTAAAATCAGGAAGAATGTGCATCAGGTTGTATCCTTTAACCATACTTATTCAATCTGTATGCTGAGCAAATAAACTGAGAAGCTGGACTATATGAAGAAGAACACATAGGCATCAAGACTGGAGGAAGACGCATTAACAACTTGCAATATGCAAATGACACAACCTTGCTTGCTGAAAGTGAAGATGACTTGAAGCACTTATTGATGAAGATCAAAGACTACAGTCTGCAGTATGGATTACACCTCAACACACACAAAAAAACAAAAATCCTCACACCTGGACTAATAAACAACATCACGATAAATGGAGAAAAGACTAAAGTTGTCAGGGATTTAATTTTCCTTAGATCCACAATCAATACCCATGAAGCAGGAATCAAGAAATCAGACATCATATTGCACTGGGCAAATGTGCTGCAAAAGACCTCTTAATTTGAAATGCAAAGATGTCAGTTTGAAGGCTAAGGTATGCCTAACCCAAGCCGTGACATTTTCAATTGCCTCCTATGCAATGTGAAAGCTTGACAACGAATAAGGAAGACCAAAGAGTTGATGCCTTTGAATTATGGTGCTGACAAAGAATACTGAAAATATCATGAACTTCCAGAAGAACAAACATATCTGTCCTGGAAGAAGTACAGCTGGAAGGCTGCTCGGAAGTGAGAATGGAGAGACTTTATCTTACCTAGTTTGGTTATGTTGTTAGAATAGGGACCACGCACGAGAGAAGGATATCATGTTGGGTAAAGTATGTTGTTGTTGTTATATGCCGTCGAGTCGGCCCCAACTCACAGAGACCCCTCCTTGGGTTTCCGAGGCGGTATCACTACAGAAGTAGGACTGCTCAACCTTCCTTCCAAGGAGTGGCTGGTGGGTTTGAACCGCCAGCTGTCTGGTTAGCAGTCAAGTGCCTTAAGCACTATGCTACCAGAGCTCCTCGGGTAAAGTATAGCATCAGTGAAAAAAGGGGAAGATCCTCAACATGATGGAGTGAAATAGTGGCTACAACGATGGGCTCAAGTATAGCAAAGATTGTGAAGATGGCACAGGACCAGGCAGTGTTTTGTTCTGTTGTACACAGGGTTGCTATGAGTTGAAGCCAATTCACCGGCACTTAACAACAACAAGAAGTTAAGCCTAGACTAGTTTGGTACTACAGTAGTGTTAGCTTCATGATGAGTTAGAAAGTATTGTCTCTGTTTCTCTTCTCCAGAGATCTTGTAGAGAAGTGGCATTATTTCTTCCTTAAATGCTTGGTAGAATTCACCAGTGGCACAATCTGGTCTTGATGCTTTCTATTTGGGAGTTATTAATTGTTGGTAGAATTTCTTCAATAAAGATAAGCCTAATCCTTTTATCTTATTTTTCCACGTTGACTTTTGGTAGATTGTACCTTTTAAGGAATGCATCCAACTCATCTAAATTACCAAATTTGTTGCCATAAGGTTGTTCATAATATTCCAATATTATCCTTTTAATGTCCATGATAGCCTCTCTTTCACTTCTGATGCTATTATATTGCATCTTCTCTCTTTTTTTCTTGGTTAGTCTAGATAGAAGTTTACCAATTTTATTGATCATAGCAAACTATCAGTTTTTGGTTTTGTTAATTTGCTCTATTGAAGTCTGTTTCTAATTTTATCAATTTTGTCTCAAATTTTTATTATTTCTTTTCTTCTGCTTACTTTGGATTTAATCTGCTCTTCTTTTTCAAGTTTCTTAAAGTGAAAGCTTAGATTTTTAATAATCTTTTCTAAAGTATGTGTTCAATGCTACAAATCTCCCTCTAAGTACTGTTTTCACTGCATCTCATAAATTTTGATGAATTATATTTTCATTTTCATAGTTAAAATACTTTAAAATATGTCTTGAGACTTCTTTGTTGACCTATATGCTATTTAGAAGTAGGCTGTTTAATCCCCAAATATTTTGAGATTTTCTGACTATTTTCCTATTATTTTTAGTTTAATTCTACTACGACAGCTAAGTGCATCTTTAAATTTGTTAAAGTGTGTACTACAGTCCAGGATGTTGACAATGTTAGTGTCTTATTATTTTTAAAAGGAGAAAAATAAAGATTTTTCAGAAGAAAGGACATTTGATGATATATTTTGCTCTCAAACATTAAGGTAAAACTTGTTAAAATTATTTAATTTTTATTTCAAAAGCATTATGATTAGGTACAAATTAATTAGCACATACTTTGTCTTCATCATCAATCTCTCCAGTAGGTAAGCCATGATCTCCTTCAAGAATCCTTTTGGCCTATAATCAAATCAATTAAATAGAATTTAGGGGTAACAAATTTTGTACATGCAACACTTGCCAGGTATTCAGTAAACTTTAATAAATGCTACATTTTTGGCCTATCATATAAAGTGTTGAATGCTTTCTTAAAAATATATATTCAACTATTCTATCAAAATATTTTAAATTAACATAACAAAAACCAATATTGTATCTGATTTCTCACTGAATATATTAAGAAGTGTCTCCAACTTCCTAAGTCCAAAACAGAAGTCTTGATTCCCTTCTCTCCAAACTCAAACCTCCCCTAAATCTTCTCAATCTTAGCAAATGGCACTACAAACCAGAAAACTGGCATCAACTTTGACTCTGCTTATTCTCATCATCCACAACTAAACCATCAGAATACCTTACTGGTTCAACCATCAAAATGTGCATTCATTGTTGTATACCCAAATATAAGATTTATCATTTCTTACCTACACTACTTCAACAACCACACAACTGATCTCTCTGGTTTCACCTCTGCTCTTTTAAAATCCTGGTTCAATATAGTATTCAGTGGAATATTTTAAATCGTAAATCAGATTACGCCACTCCTCTATTTTAAACTTTCCCATGGGTTTCCATCATATTTAGAAGAAGTGGTTGACTATCTATTTTAGATGTCAAGGAAAAAGGGCCATCTCCTATTCTGAGACCTGACCTACTTTCCCTCTTATGACCAGAGGTCTAGAAAAAAGCTTCCCGGTATGCCTCAAGTTGAAGGGAAAATATTCACTTAATTTCCCATGTGATGAACACTAGTTTGACAGGGTATGGGAAACTACAGGGATTTAAAGCCAAATCCTCAGCTAGTAAACAAGTGTGTGTGCTGGCTGGGAGTAATCTCTGGGTGATACTTGTTCCTCTGGAATCTACTGAGGTTGGGTATAGCCATGGCAAAGAGCCCTGGTGGTACAGTGATTAAGCATTCAGCTTTAAACCTAAAGAAACGCCAGTGGTTCAAACCCATCAGTCATTCTATAGGAGAAAGATGTGGCACTTATGTAAACTTTACAGCCTTGGAAACCCCATGGGCCAGATAACTCTGTCCTACAGGGTTGCTATGAGTCAGAATCAACTTGATGGCAATAGGTTTTCATGGGATTTATAGCCATGGCAAACAGCTGGTTAAGAACCTGTTCTTTTCTCTTCTTTGGAGACCTAAATAATGGTGACAATAATGTAAACAGGACATCTGACACTATAAATTTAGCATAAATTCTTGTCTATATTATTGATCTCCAGTCAGTGCTATTCTAAGATTCAGCATGTAACTAACGTGTTGATTTAGAATCTGTTAACAGGTATTACTAAAAATAAATAATGATTAAGAAAATATTTATATGCTAAATATAAATATTCCTAAAACCAAAATGAATGTCATTTACCTCTTTGGCATAAGACTGTATCACTCCAGCTGCTTCTATTTTCCTTTTGCATCTCTGTTTAACAGTTATACTATTATTATCCAAATCTTGCATGAGCTTAAAGAAAGCCAACTCATTAAACAACACTTCAGATATTTCAACAAGAAGATCCTCACCACAGTCCTTCAGTTTTCTTCCAGCAAATTTTGCCAGTGAATCCTATTCAACAATAAACCAAACAATTTTATCTTAACATCACTGTAAACTTCAATTGTGAGTAAAGCAATACAGATGATTTAAAAAGTTTAAATTATAATACTCACCAAAAGAAGAGTAATTTTATTACTCTCAAGTATTGAAAACTAATGGCTGCTATCACTGAGTATAAATAAGTTAGTATTACAAAAATGTTACTAAGTAGGAAACTTGTTAGTTCTGCTTTAACAAATATATAAAAGAAGAAAAGAAAAAATGGTCATCTCTAAATCCAGACTCTATTTAACATAAAAGCTAGACACAAAAAAGAGAATTTCTGACAATACCAGGAGACAGATAATAAGTTGTAAGAGCTGTAAGATAGGAAAATACAAAGTCCTCCACATTTAAATTGCACTGTTAGAGTACTTTTTAAATGTCCCCATTTATCTAAGCCAATCAGTTATTCTAGCTAAATTTTTTTTCCCCCAGAAGCTGAAGAAAAAGAAAAAACAGATTTTCTTAGAGTCAGGGAAAAAAAATCTTATTTCTAAATTAATGTTTTTTCTACATTTCATAATGTCCATCATAGTGTCTACATTTATGATAGCAGCAGGCAAAAATGAGGAAGGGCTACATGGCTCTTAATAAACAAAAAAATATTTAAATTACACACAATTTCTGTTTCAGCCTGACTCCAAAATGCAGTTGTTTCTTTCTGTAGGTATAAGGCTAGCAAGCTAAAGTTAGACAAATACATTCAACTAAAAAAAATCCTAAAAATTTTTAAATAGTGCATATCACCAGAGATGTATTATACTCCTTATAAATTATGTGGTAGTATTATTAAACTAAATAGAGCCAGGATAACCTGTAAACTACAATTTATACTTTAGTCTTAATACCAACAAAATAGAAAAGTTAGAGAGATGGAAATTTACATTACACCCAGGGTTTTAAAAAAACTTATTAGACAAAGTTATAACACTGTATTGAAAACCAACTTACACACAAGCATATGAAGGCAAATGTCTATACAAGAAAACAATGCAAAGCAAAGTTCAATAGGTAAAGTTTGTAATAAAGATGAAAAGAAAATATTTCCTAATTTGGAGTAATAATATACACCACTGAATGATGTCCATGGGAAAAAACATGAGTGAATTTAAATGTAAGATATCCTTAACACAGAGTCTCTAAAGCTCTATACTATAGACATTTGTTGTTAGGTGCTGTCAAGTCAATTTTGACTCTTGGCAATCCTATGGACAACAGAATGAAACCCTGCTAAGTCCTGTGCCATCCTCACAATCATTGCTATACTTGAGCCCATTGTTGCAGCCAGTGTGTCCATCCAGCTCGTTGAGGGTCTTCCCTTTTCCACTCTCCTCTTTACCAAGCATAAGATCCCTCTCCAGGGATTGGTCTCTTCTGACAACATGACCAAAGTATGAGAGACAAAGTTTGGCCATTCTTGCTTCTAAGCAGCATTCCATCTGTACTTTCTCCAAGACAGATTTGTTTGTTGTTGTAGCAGGCCATGGAACTTTCAATATTCTTCACCAACAACACAACTTAAACACATCAAATCTTCTGTGGTCTTCCTTAATCATTTTTCAGCTCTCAAATGCATATGAGGCTATTGAAAATACCATAGCTTGGGTAAGGCGCACCTTAGTCCTCACAGTGACATCTTTGCTCTTAAACACTTTAGATAGGTCTCTTGCAGCCGATTTGCTCAAAGCATTATGTTGCTTGATTTCCTGACTGCTGCCTCCATGAGCATTCATTGTGCATACAAGTAAAACGAAATCCCTGACAACTTCAATCTTTTCTTCATTTATCATGTTGCTTATTGGTTCAGCTATGAGGAGTTTTTGTTTTCTGTTAAGGTGCAATCCATACTCAAGGCTTAGTCTCTGATCTTTGTAATGAAGTGCTTCAATTAGAGTGACACTGGGGCCACATAATTTTTTTTTTTGGGGGGGAGGCTGTTTTGTACATTACAGGATATTTTTAGTAGCATCGCAGGCTGCTACCAGTGTTGACAGATGCCAGTGTTGCTCTTTCTCTCCCACTTTGTTAGACAACCAAAATATCTCCAGACTTTGCCAAATATCTCCTGGGGGCCAAAATTGCCATAGATTGAGATCTACTGTTTCAACACAATTTAAGGTTAGTTGTATAACCTAAAAAATCCCTACCATCAACAGATGGCTTCTGGTTTTTAAATATTCCCAGATCAGTTAAAAAATATTTTCGAAAATGTCAAAGTATATCCCAAACATTTCAAATTTGAGATGTTCTCATTTGTAAAGAGAAAAATCAAAACAATTAATTCTTATTAAAGTTGGAGTAGCCCTTGGAGATAATGAAATTTTCTTTTTTAAATTAGTAAAACATCATTCCAAACAGATTCTACTAATGGATATCTACCTGAACAAGCTGTAATGCCAGAAAACAGCTGTTAAAAAATCCCAACCAGATGGTATATACTGTAAGTTAAAACTTGCCAATGTCCAAGTATAAACTCTTACCTGTAATATACTTCCAAGCTGTTTATGAAAGAACTTTACAAACTCTTTGCTCTCATCATTTTGCTGAGTAAGGGTCAAAACCATGCGTCTTACTGAAGTTAGAAGGTGAGAAGAACATACTTCATCCATGTGTTCCTGAGAAAAATCAAAGTTTGTTAGGGTATAAACTTACCTATTGCTTTAAAAATATTTAACCACATAGTATGAACTTTCATTTTTCTTATATAGATACTTCTAAATTTTCAGCTTTATATTTGCAAATACTCATAAGACCAGCCAAACTGCCCACCCTACATATGCTGAGAGATTTGGTAATTCTAACTGACCCAAAATAGATGGTGGCCAGTACTTCCCATTACTTCCTTTCTCTATCTTATGGACTACTACTCATAGTAAAGTTTCTACTTTGCTATCTATCTCTGTTACCAGTTCAATTAAATTCAACTACTCTTACAACCATACTCACCTTCTACCTAATTACCTTTCCATCATCTTCAAATGCAGGCTTTTTCAATCTTGGCACTATTAACATCTTGTGCATTGTAAATACTTAGCAGCATTCCTGGTTTCTATCCAACCAGTGGCATCACCTCAAGTTTTTAAAACAAAAAATGTCTCTAAACATATCAAAATGTCTCCTGACAGTCAAAACCAAGTCTTAACTTAATAAGCCACTTCAAGAAGTTTCATCTTCTCCTTAATCTTCATTCAGAAGCACATGCAAACTAGAAAATCATGGTTAACATTATGAGGTGAGTCCATGCAACATCGATATCAAGTAACCTCAGGTTCTAACCCTTCTTCAGCCACTAAACTCACTTGGGCAGTTCCTATAACTTTTGCGCAGGACTTTTTGTTTTAAAATATACAAACATGTAAAATAAGGTGGCCAAATTACATGGTGTCCAAGTTCCCTTCTTACACTTAAGCTCATTTTTAATAACTTATTTAATAATTATGTGCCAAGGATAGCAGTTAAAAAGAGAAAAACAACAGTCCTAGTCTTCAAGGGCTTCAAAACTAGTAGAAGAATCAGACACTCAAGTACTTAATTTAAGTTACATGCTGTCCAGGGGACTGCTTCCTATTCATCACCTAAAGAGTAGCTGGCTTACAGAAGACGCTCATTACTTGCTGAGTGTTGTTGTTATTAGGTGCTGTTGAGTCGTCTCTGACTCACAGAGACCCTACGTACAGCAGAAGGAAACACTGGCTGGTCCTGTGCCAGCTTCACGATCCTTCCTATACCTGAGCCCATCATTGCAAGCCACTGCAGTGGAGCCAATCCATCTCGTTGAGGCCCTTCCCCTTTATCGTTGACCCTCCACTTTACCAAGCATGACATCCTTCTCCAGGGAATAGTCCATTCTTACAATATGACCAAAGTAGGTGAGATAAAGTCTGGCCATCCTCGCTTCCAAGGAACATTCTGACTGCACTTCTTCCAGAACAGATTTGTTAGATCTTTTAGCAGTTTATGATACTTTCAGTATTCTTTGCCAACACCACAACTGAAAAGCATCAACTCTTCTTTGGTTTTCCTTATTCAATGTCCAGCTTTCACATGCACATGAGGCAACTGAAAATACCATGTCTTGTGTCAGGCTCACCTTACTCTTCATGAAGCTATCTTTGCTCTTCAGCACTTGAAAGAGGTTTTTGCAGCAGATGTGTCCAATGCAATATATCTTCTGATATCCTGACTGTTGTTTCCATTGGTGTTGATTGTAGAATGAAGTAATATGAAGCCTCTGACAACATCAGTCTTTTCTCCATTTATTGTGATGCTGCTTACTGGTCTAGTTGTGAGGATTTTTGTTTTTTTTATATTGAGGTGTAATCCATACTACAGACTGTAGTCTTTAATCTTCATCAGTAAGTGCTTTAAGTCATCCTCACTTTCTGCAAGCAAACTTGTGTCACCTGCATATCGCAGATTGTTAATGAGTCTTCTTCCAAACCTGATGCCACATTCTTCTTCATATAGTCCAGCTTCTCAGATTATTTGCTCAGAATACAGACTGGGTAAGTACAGTGGAAGGACACAACTCTGACACCACTTTCCCTTCCTGATTTTAAAGCATGCAGTATCCCCTTGTTCTGTTGAACGACAGCCTCCTGGTCTATGTACACGTTCCTCAAGAGTTCAATTACCCACTCCCCCCCAAAAAAGAAAAAACAAAACAAAAACCAAACTCACTGCTGTCAAGTTGTTTCCAACTCACTGTGATCCCTCCTTGGGTTTCTGAGGCAGTATATCTACAGAAGGAGATTGCCCAATCTTCCTTCCAAGGAGTGGCTGAACCACCAGCCTTCTGGTTAGTAGTCAAATGCCTTAGGCCCTACACTACCAGAATTCAATTAAATATTCTGGAATTCCCATTCTTCTCAATGTTATCCATAATTTGTTATGATTCACACAATTGAATGCTCTTGTACAGTCAATAAAACACAAGTAAACATCTTTCTGGTATTCTTTGATTACAGCCAACATCCATCTGACATTAGCAATGATATCCTTCATTCTATGTCCTCTTTTGAATCCAGCTTGCATTTCTGGAAGTTCTCTGTCTATATACAGCTACAACCATTTTTGAATTATCTTCAATAAGATTTTACTTGCATGTGATATTAATGATACTGTTACATAATTTCTACATTCTGTGGGATCACCTTTCTTTGGAATGGGTACATATATGGATCTCTTCCAGTCAGCTGGTGTGGTAGTTAACTTTGTATGTCAACGTGGCTGGGCCTGGTTGAGTGGCTGGGCAGCTGGTGGTAGTTATTCCCCATGATGAGATTGGCAACCAACTCCATAGTGGGATCTACCACAAGTAGCTGAGTAGCTGCCTTTGGGATATGGTCTGTTTCCTGTATATAAGTAGCAGCCTTGGGGATAGTCTCTAGATTATGGTACGCTTGGACCCTGCATGTAGCCATGTCGTTGATCAGCAGCCTGCCATGCTCTGCCGACCTTGGGACTTAAGATCAGGAGCAGGAGGGAGAGCTGAAGCCCAAGGTCGAGAGGCTTTCACACAGCCCCTAGAGCCTGGCACTTTGAACTTGGACTTCTAGCCTCCCAAACTGTAAGAGAATAAACTCCTATTTGTTAAGGCCATCCCATTTGTGCTATATTTCCTATCAGAGCGGTACCAGGTAACCAGAACAGTTGGTTAGCTAGCTGTGTCTTCCAAATCTCTTGGCATAGACAAGTGAGTGCCTCTAGCATGGCATCCATTTGTTGAAACACCTCAATGGATATTCTGTCAATTCCTGGAGCCTTGTTTTCCACCAATTCCTTCAGTTCCACTTGGACTTCTTCCTTCAATACCATTGGTTCTTGATCATATGCCACCTCCTGAAATGGATAAACATCGACCAATTCTTTTTGTTGCAATGACTCTGTGTATTCCTTCCATCTTCTTCTATGTTTCCTGCATCATTCAATATATTGCCCATAGAATCTTTCAATATTGCAACTCAAGGCTTAAATTTTTTCTTCAGTTCTTTCAGCTTGAGAAATGCCAAGTGTGTTCTTCCCTTTTGGCATTCCAACTTCATGTCTTTGCACATTTCATTATAAAAATTTACTTTGTATTCTTGAGCTGCTCTTTGAAATCTTCTGTTCAGCTCTTTTATCTTGTATTTCTTCCATTTGATTTAGCTACTCTCCGTTACAGGGCAAGTTTCAGAGTCTCTTCTGACATCCATTTTGGTCTGTTCCTTTCCTTCCTGTTTAATGACCTCTTGCTCTCTTCATGGATGATGTTCTTGATGTCATCCCACAATTCTTCTGGTTTTTGGTCACTGGTATTCAATACCTCAAATCTATTCTTTAGATGGTGTCTAAATCAGGAGGGATATAATCAAGGTCAGAGTTTGGCTCTTGTGGATTTTTTTTAATTGCCTTCAACTTCAACTTGAACTTTCATATGAGCAGTTGATGATCTGTTTCACAATCAGCTCCTAGCCTTGTTCTGGCTAAAGATAGTGACCTTCTCCACTGTCTCTTGCCACAGATGCAGTCAATCTGATTCCTGTGTACTCCATCTCGGGAAGTCCACCTGTATAGCCACCATTTGTGTTGTTGAAAAAAGGTATTTGCACTGGATAAGTCACTGGTCCTGCAAAATTCTTTCATGAGATTTCCAGTGTTATTTCTATCACCAAGGCCATATTTTCTAACTACCAGTGATTCTTCTTTGTTTCCAACTTGCACATTCCAATCACCAACTGCATGTTCAGTCAATTTTAGACTGCAGAAGTTGGTAAATATCTTTAATTTTCTTGTCTTTGCCTTTGGTGGTTGATGCATAAATATGAATAATAGTAGTATTAACTTCCTTGTAGGCATATGGATATTATCCTATCACTGACAGCGTTGTACTTCAGGATACATCTTGAAATATTCTTTGTGATGATGAATGCCATATCATTCTTCTTCAGTTTGTCATTCCTGGCATAGTAGATCATACGGTTGTGTGATTCAAAATGGCCCAAACCTGTCTATTTCAACTCACTAATGCCTAGGATATCAATCTTTATGCATTCTATTTCATTTTAGACAACTTTTAATTTTCTCAGATTCATACTTCATACATTCCATGTTCTGATTATTAATGGATGTTTGCAGCTGTTTCTTCCCATTCTGAGTCATGTTGCATCAGTAAATGGAGGTCCTGAAAGCTCTACTCTATCTACATCATTAAGGTTGGCTCTACTCTGAGGAAGTAGCTCTTTCCCAGTCATATTTTGAATGCCTTCCAACCTGAGGGTTCATCTTCTGGAACTGTATCAGATAATATTTCAGGGCTATTCATAAAGTTCTCCAGTAATATATCAGACAGTGTTTCACTGCTATTCCTAAGGTTTTCACTGTCCAATTCTTTGAGAAGTAGATGGCCCCTTCCTCCTTCTGAGTCTGTCTTAGTCTGGAAGCTCCACTGAAACATGTCCACCATGGGTAGCTCCATTGGCATTTGAAACATTGGTGGCATAGCCTCCAGCCTCACAGTAACAAGCAAGCCACCACAGTATGACTAACAGACAAGTTTGCCTCCCTTAGCTGTTTCAAACTTCTCCACTTTCTTCCTGGCCTCCCCCCTACCTGTTCCGGCCATCAGCTGGCCCCTGCTTCTTGCCTGGCCCCTCCCCTTACCTGTTCCGGCTGTCTACTGGCATATACTTGCTGAATATGTTGTTATAAAAGAAGTATATACTGGAGCTATGGTACCATATTAGAGGCATCAACAAGTATTTCTTTCTTTCTTTTTTTTAAATTGTGATTTGGGTTAAGACTTACAGAGCAAATTCACTTTCCATACAGCAGTTCATATACACTTTGTCTCATGACATTGGACACAGTTTACCACAATGCAACAGCTCTCCTCCCACTTCCTCCCCATAGTTACCTCTTCCTAGTGTCCATCCCTCCATGTACTCCTGCCCCCTGAGCTGTCTCCCTGTGCATAAGCAGCCTAGAGGCAACAACAAGTATTTCTAACGTATGGATTACACTGCAACATAAAGAAAAAAAAAACCTCATAATTGGACCAATAACCAACATCATGATACACAGAGAAAAGACTGATGTTGTCAAAGATTTCATTTTACTTAGATCCACAATTAATGCCCATGGAAGCAGCAGTCAGGAAATCAAACATTATACTGCATTGGGCAAATTTGCTACAAAAGATTTCTTTAAAATGCTAAAGAGCAAAGATGTCATTTTGAGGACTAAGGTGTACCTGATCTTAACCATAGCATTTTCAATTAAAATGCATGCAAAAGCTGGATAATGAATGAGGAAGAATGAAGAAGTACTGAGGTCTTTTATACTGTTGGTGAATATTGCACATGGTACTGAATATACCATGGACTGCCAGAAGAACAACCAAATCTGTTTTGGAAGAAATACAGCCAGAATTCTCCTTAGAAGCAAGAATGACCACACTGTTTCTCATGTACTTTGGACATGTCTCCAGGAGACACCAACCCCTGGAGAAGGACATCATGCTTGGTAAAGTAGAGGGTCAGCAAAAAATAGAAAGACCTTCATGGAGATGAGCTGACACATTCACTGCAATGACGGGCTCAAGTATGGTAACAACTGTGAGGATGGTGCAAGACCAGGCAGTGTTTCATTCTGTTGTGCATGGGGTTGCTATGATCAAGGCCAACTTGAGGGCACCAAACAACATTCTTGGCACTAGTGATACATCAGTGACCAAAACATACTTGCATTTCTGACTTCAAACAGTTTTTATTTTAGTGAGAGCAAACATTTAACAGATTAGATGATGATAAAACACTATGGAGAAAAGAAAAGCAAGTAAAGAGGCTAGGAGTAGGCTTGCTCACTAAGAATGTAATAGTTGACCAAAGACTAGCAAACAAGCCATGCAGGTATTTGAGAGAATATTTCTGGCAAAAGTGATAGAAAGTGTCAAGACTATTACAGTGCTGGCAACTCTAGCAGCAGAGTTGAAAGATTAGAATAGTAAGAAAACAGAGACAGTAAGAGCATTTAGGAGCTGCTGCAATTACTCAGGGAATGGCTGATTTTTTCAGTTTTTACATGGAATTCTTTGGCACAATCAGATGATCTTATATTTCCTTTTGGCTAGTCAGATACTCTGTTCTTTTCCTCCTAGAAATTAGTTTCTACAACCCCTACAAATTGCATCTCAAAGATATTTCTTCTCTCAAAATATTCCATAAAAAACAATTATATCCCTGAAAGAAGAAATGTAAGTATATGGAGGCAACTTTCTATTTTCAATCTCTTATAAAGAAAATACATGTAGGTTGTAAGAAATGAGCAAAGGAACAACATATTTTATAGTTCTTTATATCTAGATGAAAATAAACCAATGACTTTTAATTTCTGAAATTTCTATTTTAAAACAACGTAAGAATACTACCTCAGAAAAAGTTCTAATCATTATTTTCACCATCCATTTCTTACATATATCCTTCTGTGCCTTGTTATATTATTAAACAAATTTACTAGTACTGCTTACTAGTTTCATATTTCATTGTTAGTAGGGATATAAATGGGCAACTTTTCTTCGGGACAATTTAACTTAATGTCTTAAAAGTCTTCACAATATTTGTAGCGATTGGTGTCTTAAAAGCTTTTGAGCAGCCATCTAAGATGCAATTATTGGTTTCCTCTTATCTGAATCAAAAAGTGAATAAAATTAATGACATCTGGAAACAATTAGTCCCAGGATAACATGGACCACAAGGACCTCAGTCTTCATGACCCTGAGACCAGAAGAACTAGATGTTTCCCAGCTACCAATGCCAACCACTTGGTAAGGGATCAAAACTGGAGATTCTGGATAGAGTGGGAGGAAAAATGTGGAACAAAATTCAAAAATACAAAAATCATCAGAATTACTGGTCAGATACAGTCTGGTAGAACCTCCGAGACTACGGTCCCAGGTTACCCTTTGGGCCTAGCCCAACAGCAGAAAGACCTACATGCAAGAACAACTACCCCAGAGAGACATATTCACCTACTCCAGGGAGATGCACCCCTTAGAGCAATCAGCCATGAGACCAGAGGGGCAGCATTCACATAGAAGGAAAGATGGACAGATAGGAATGCACGGTTAAGAACAGTACAGGTTGGCGAGTAGCGACTGGGATCTTAAAAGCTAGCAAGCTGCCATCTAGATGCAACAATGGGTGTCTCCTCGTCAAGAAGAAAGAAGAAACCAAATGAAT
>NW_006922070.1:1516498-1535434 GCF_000298275.1 Orycteropus afer afer | reverse complement strand
ATTGTGGTAAACTGTGGTCAATGTCATGAGACAAAGTATATGTAAACTGCTGTATGGAAAGTGAATTTACTCTGTAAATCTTCACCTAAATCACAATAATAAATAAATAAATACAATTTAACAAAAGGGAAGAAAAATGTCTTTACAATATTCATAACCATTTAGCTAGAAATTCTAGATCCAAGAATATTTCTAAGGAAATAAAAATGGATATAATTTTCAATTCCAGCTAAATTATTGAAAAAACTATTCATAACAGTGGGGGAGTGGGAGGGCCAACCAGAATTAACATAAGTGTTTCACAAGGATTGGTAAAATAAATAACAGGAAATTCCACTTATGAATACTCAACCTCCTAGTAGCATTCAATATAGCTGACTATTGGCACTCCTTGGTCAACTTTGGCTTTTCTAAATGCTGAATTACCTGTTCCTTTCAGGTCTGTTTCTCTTCTCTTATCTGGTGTCATGGCTTTAGGTGACATCTACACAGCTGTAAAGTATCCTATCTCTCTCTCATGCTGTGCCTGGAGTTAACTGAATATTCAAATGCCTACTTGACCACTTGACCTCTCCATAATTCTCTAACAGGCAGCTCAAATTTAATGTCCAAAGCAAAACTTTTTGTGTTTTTAAATTTTTATTGTGCAAATTCACTTTCCATACAGCAGCTCACATACACCTTGTCTCATGACACTGACTTTAATTTCCCACAATGCAACAGCTCCCCTCCCACTTCCTCTCCATAGCTGCCTCTTCCCTGTGTCCTGCCCTCCCATGCACTCCTGGCCCCCAAGCTATGTCCCTGTGCATACACAGTCCTTCTATTCTCCCATGACTGATCTCTCCAAGAAGTGTATCTACCTAATGTAAATGTTCAACTCATATGCCTGTCTTTTGTTTGGATGGAACCCACAGGAATAGGTTTAATTCCAGACCTGAAGGGGCAGCTAGGGGCTATAGTCTCAGGGGTTCCATCAGGCTCTATCAGACCAGAAACCTGGTCTTTTTTTTCTCCCAAAATGATTTTTGAGTTTTGTTCTACATTGTTCCCCTACTCTATTCAGGATCTTCTACATAGATCTCCCTCTGAGTGGTTGACAGTAGTAGCCGGGCAACATCTAGTCCCAAAGCAAAACTCTTGACTTCCTACATCTTCCAACCCTTCTCTGTCTCAGCAAATCTTATTTTCTTCCAGCCAGTTTTTCTCTTTCTCTTCTTTTAATATCAGTCATTAGAAGGACCTTCTCATTTCCTCCAAAATACATCCCAATTGTCTACTTCTCCCCATCTTCACTCTTACCACCCTAAGGCCACTAACATTTCTCACTCTATCTCACTGCACTCCTGATCCCTTATATAAGCAATTCCCCACGAAGGAATTAAACTTGGTCTCTCTCCTGCTTAAACATCTCTAAGAGTTTCCCTCTGCAGTTTGGACAAAGACGAACTCCTAATCAGCCTACAAAGTTCTATGCAACTGGTCCCCATAACTCTTTTTCCAACTTCATTTTCACACAAATATCCTCCAACCACATGGGTTTTCCTCCAGTTTCTTCAATTTGCCATCTACTTCCTGCCTTAAGGCCTTTCATTCTGGAATGAACTTGGTTTAAACTAGCTCTTCCTCATTATTCACATCTCTGCTTAAATGTCCCTTCTTCAACTGTCTTCCCTGACCACCTAACTTAAAATAAAACCCCTTGCCACTGAGTTGATTCCAACTCACAGTGACCATTTAGGACAGAGCAGAACTGCCCTATAGGATTTCTAAGACTGTAAATCTTTACAGAAGCAGACTGCTTCACCTTTCTCCTGCAGAGTGGCTGATCAGGTTCAAACCACCAACTTTTCGGTTAGCAGCTGAATGCTTTAACCATTACCCCACCAGAGTGTCTTTTAAAATACCTAAAATAGACACCACCGTATTGCTGTATTTTAATTCTCTGCATGGCATGTATGTGATATACATTTACGTATATGTTTTTTGTATTTACATAGGTGGTTTTGGTCTGTATTCCCATCCTAGTATGTAAATTCCATGGGAGCAAATATGTTAACTTTTTCATTGCTAGTCCACAACCCAGTATAAAGTAGGCATTCTATAAATATTTTCAAATGAACAGTGAATGCATCTGCAAAATCATTAAGAAATATATAATAGAAAAACAATGATCTACAAAGATAGTTTAATAAATGAAAAAAGAAGAATGCACATATACATGTATTAAAAAATAAAAGAAAGATTCCAAAAATGTTTGGTAGGGGCTATCTCCAGGTGACTCTTTTATATGAATTAAAAAAAAAAAAGCACAAGAAAAAATATTCCCTTATTTAAATTATTGCTTACCTTCAAAAAAGGAATAACTTCTTTCATAATTGCTTTAATTTGTCGGTCCAGCTGCTGAGTATCAATTCTAGGACAAGGGACGTTAGAAACTTCACTGACAGGTTGTTGAGAACTATGATTTTCAATAATAGGAGTTTCTATTTTTAGAAAAGAAAATTGACATATCAGCAAAATAAAGCCTATAAACATCAAATTTTGATGATTTCATATGAAAATTATACAAACACCTCTCTAATTTTACCACCCCTAATACAAAGAAGCTGTATTAAAACCACTATAAAGCAATAGTGAATTTATGTTAATGAGGGAGGAACAACTGAGAAAAGGAGGGTGAGAATGGTGGTACAACTGGAAAAATGTAAAATCAATGTCACTGAACTGTATATGCAGAAATCGCTGAACTGGTGTATGTTCTGCTCTATATAATCTCAACAAAAAATAAATTATAAAAAAATTAACAGAACTATGATTTTTAATCAATCCAAGAACACACCTTCTAAGTTATTAACCACAGTTGTATCAGCAGCACCATCTTCAGCCTCAATAATTCTGCAGGTGCATCTTATATTTGGGTTAGTTTCAGCCTCAGTCTTCACACGCTCATATTCCCTCATTCTTGCTAATGCTTGATCTAAGTGAATCACAGTGTTGCCTGCATTTGGAACAGAAAATATTTCTAGAAAATATAAAAGCAAACTTCTTAATACATTCCTTAAAATATGTTAATTAAAAAAAATAGGGAAGATTTGAAGATAGGGAAGGACAGTAAGCTTTAACAAGTTCTAGGAACTGTAGCATCTGGCCACTTCATATACATTACATTTTTAATTTAATCCTTAACATAACCCTATAGAACAGATGATAAATCCATTGCTGTCAAGTCAATTTTGACTCATATGACCCCAAAGAACAAAGAAGAACTGTCCCACAGGGTTTCAAAAAGCTGTAAATCTTGACAGAAGCAGACTGCCACACCTTTTTCCTGTGGAGCTGCTGGCGGGTTCAAACCACCAACCTTTTAGTTAGCAGCCAAGCACTCTCACCACTGTAACATCAGGGCCCCTAGAACAGATTAAATGTAGGAGCAGGAATTCGAACTCAGGTTTCTCAGACTCTGAAGCCCGTATTTGTTTCACTACATCATGCTACTTCACTTAAACAGTAAAATAAATAAATAATGCAAATTCTCATGAAAACTATCCAACCTAATATAAAAAAACAAGGTAAGGTAAAGGCTTATGAAAGATTTTTCAATTTCCCTATGTTCACTTCATACAAAGCGTAATTAGAACACATCAGTAAACAAAAGAAAACAGGTATGACTCAAAGTCATGTTGCAATTCAGTAAAGAGACAACCAAGTTGGTCATACAGTGATTTTTTTCTATAATGGGATGAGCTCCGCACAGACCTGGCACGTACTATTCAGAAAAGAAGGCTTCAACAGTCAAGATAAGGCAGAAAGATTTGTTGTTTTGGTAAAAGATAGATACTGAATGATAGGGCACAGCTTAGCCCATTTCTTTGTAGTTTAAAAACGATTTCTGAAATTGTCTAAATCTTGTTCTTATCATGTGACCACTAGAACTTGAAGCATTAGATTATTTTATCAACTAAGTGCCCTGGATATCTGAGTGACTGAATTCTAATAAATCTTTTGAGACCCCAGCCTGAGAAATGAAATCAAGTATATTCAATATTCACTTAACTTTTCTCTAATCTCCTTTCCGAGTCTAGGACTCAGATTTTTGTCCCACTGAGGGTTACACAAACCTCTATGCTTTATCTGTTTTACCAATGATTTGGAAAAAAAAAGCAATGTGCCA
This sequence comes from Orycteropus afer afer, assembly GCF_000298275.1. Classification (NCBI taxonomy): domain Eukaryota; kingdom Metazoa; phylum Chordata; class Mammalia; order Tubulidentata; family Orycteropodidae; genus Orycteropus; species Orycteropus afer. The sequence goes on along the minus strand of NW_006922070.1, from coordinate 1,531,260 downwards.
GAATTATCTGGGTTTCTCACTGTGCATTATCTATGCTAAGAAATTTTAGTTCTGCAACTCAAATTAACCCAAAAAACCAAACCAAACACACTGCTGTCAGACCTGACTCACAGCGACCCCTCATCAGATTTCTGAGGTAATATCACTATGGAAGTAGATTGCCCAACCTTCCGCGGAGTGGCTGGTGGGTTTGAACCACCGGCCTTCTGGTTAGCAGTCAAATGCCTTAGGCACTACACTACCACAGCTCCCCAACTCAAATTATGTGGTCAATATTTTTACTAAAAATGTGCTTGGATTGCGTGCATTAATACCTCTGACTTCTCTCCCTTAAGGGTAAGGAAAGGTAATTAACATTTTCTGAACCCCTATTATGGAGGCCAGAACATTCCTTCTATGTAATATTCCAAAAGAGTTGCTAAGTGAGTCAGAAAGCAGTTGAAAACAAGGAGATTCTTGAATTTACACTGATGGATAGACTTTAAAGTTCATTTTCTTTCCACCACACCTTGCTTTTCTGTATTTTTGGTTCCTTATCAATGTAATTCAAAGATCAGACCAGATTAATGTTCTATGATTATTTTAAGAATTCTGCTTACCTAGATCATCTGTTGCAAAAGGCTCAAAATTTGAAGATACAGATAAGACACTAGCATTATCAGCATCATTTTGCTCACTTATTTTATGTGTTTCTCTCTCAAAGTTCTTCTCAAAGGTTTCCTAAGTTACAGTAAAGAAGAAAACCAAAAATAACTACTGTTATTTAAAAAAATTTTATGATTAATGTCAGAAAATATGAAAACTAAGCATTTGCATATAACCATACATTTAAAAAGATAGTCTTAAATCATAAACCTTCCATGCAAAAAAGACAGTAATATATCCAAAGTTAGTTAAGGTTAAATAGTCAACAAGAAGATTAAGAAGCTTTACAGAACATCTGTTTATCTTTATGTAGAAGAAAATACAGCATTAACTACTGATTAAATTCTAAAATCAGCCAAGTAAACTTTCAAAATTATTTTTGTACCCTTGGGGCATTCTTCTATTTCTAAATTCTAATAATGCCTAGCACATTACTATGATATTTGCTTGTCTGAAATCAGAAGGAAAAAGACAGTGTCATTCACATTGTTTTTTTAAAAATTAATTTTATTAAAAAATAACTTATATACAATAATGCACCCATTTTAAGTGAACAGTTTGGTGTGTTTTAACAAATGTATATACTCATGTAACCACTTTTCCTAATGACACAGACCATTTCACCACACTGGAAAGTTCCTTTGTGTCCCTCTACAATCAAGAACCATCCCCATCCCACTCACGTAATTTCTATCATAGTTTTGTTCATTAACTTCATATAAATGGAACCATACAGTATATACTCGTCATTGTTTGGCTTCTTTCACTCAGTGTGTTTCTGAAATTAATCCATCCTGTTGTGTATTTCATAAGTTCATGTTTATTAATGGCTGAATAGTATTCCATTATATGAATATACCACAGTTTGTTTATCCATTTATCTGCTGATGTTCCAATTTGAGGCTATCATGAATAAAGCTGATATGAGTATTAGTATATAAGTATTTTTGTAGACATATGTTTTCATTTCTCTTGGATGTACATCTAGAAGAGAAATTGCTAGGTCACATGCCAGGTTTATGTTTAATTTTGTAAGAAACTGCCAAACTGCTTTCCAAAGTGGCTGTTAAATGTTATATTTCCCACCAGCACTGTGAAAGTTCCAATTGCTCCACATTTTCACCAATACTTCTTATCGTCAAGCTTTTTTAATTTTAACCATTCTAGTGTGATATGGTGGGAGCTCTGGTAGCATAGTGCCTAAGCACACTTGACTGCTAACCAGAAAGCTGGAGGTTCAAACCCACCAGCCACTCCTTGGAAGGAAGGTTGGGCAATCTACTTCTGTAGTGATACTGCCTCAGAAACCCAAGGAGGAGTTGCTATGAGTTGGGTCCGACTCGATGACACATAACAGCAACAACAACAGCAGTGTGATATGGTATTTCTCGTCATTTTAGTTTGCCATTTCCTTGATGACTAAATGCTATTGAGCAATTTTTTATTTGCCTAATTACCATTCATAAATCTTTCATGAAGTACCTTTTCAAATCTCTTGTTCTTTTTCTTTTTTTTTACTGTGTTGCTTGTCTTATAAATGAGTGTTAAGTGTTCTTTATATAGTCCAGATACAAGTCACAGCTACATGTACTGGGAAAATTTTCTCCTAATGGTATCTTTTAAAGATCAGTAGATGTTTGTGTGTTTTTTCCTACCTACTGATTTTTACATTTTCTATCTTCACTTATGAAAGTTTTGTCTTTGATTAAAGGAAATTCATACATTAGGGAACATGTTTTATGGAACAGAGCATAAAAAATAATCTACTTCCTATCCTAGGATGACATTTTACTGCTTCTTCAAGTAAAACTTAAAGGTAGTTGTGCTTTTACCATCTTCCAGCACTTGGAGTAGAAGGGAGCTTTGGTGGGTACAGTTGTTAAGACATTTGGCTGTTAACCAAAAGGTCAGTGGTTTGAACCCACCAGCTGCTCCATGGGAGAGAGATGAGGAGGCTGTCTGCTTCCATCAAGATTTACAGTTTGGAAATCCTAATGGGGCAGTTCTATTCTGTCCTACAGGCTCGTTATAAGTTGGAATCAACTTGGTGGCAGCAGGTTTGGTGTGGTTTGGAGAAAAAGATAAAATGTTTAGTATAACATGGAAGTGCAAAAAGCATGTTTTCCTTTTCCTAAACCCCATTTCTCCATTTCATCTTTCTTGCCTTATAATTCCCAGATGTCCATTCTTGCTTTCACTTCTTCTCTCTAGGCTCCTAGGCATGAACTTTTTACATACCCTGTAATGCTTCTTCTCACTAGAGAGGCAAGGCACAACTTCATATCCTTAGTATTTTGTTCCTTCAAACCTTATGGATAACAAATACCTATGAAATCACATGGATAGAGATCAAAAGACCTTGGCCTAGAAGCATGGAGAATAAGACTCTAATCTATCTAAATTAGTATCCAAATCTGGTGATTATAGATAAAGTAGGGAAAAAAAAAAAAAAAAGCATGTTAGGTACCAGATACCTGCAATGCACATAAAGCTCTCTGTCTCAAGTAGTCTGTATTAAGTAACTGAAGTTCATGGAAGAGTTCAATAAAATGGGGACGAGATTCATTTTGAGACACGGTTTATTAAATTTACATCATTCTTCTCATGACTTTTCTCCATTTCTAGGTTATTTTCATTAAACCTTGCTTCATCAGTTGAAATACATTAAGGTGCTGTTTTTCTGGATGATTTTCTTTTCTCTAGGCTTTTTTTTAACTGCAAATCCTAATTTATCTTTTATATATTTATATAAGCATCTTTATTGACTGTTGTCTGGTTTATTAATTATCTTGTATGAACACAAAATATACTTATTAAATGTCTGTTATGAGTTGGCCCCTATCTTGGGCAACAGGGCTATAAATTTGATTATTTTAGACCTCATAATCTACATTTATATATAATTTTTGGTGTTTTACTGGTTCATATTTTGACTGAGTTTTATAACTCACCTCAAAATAAAAGTAATATATTATATCCATGCTGGAGTTTTCACACAAGCCCCAACTCTAGTATATTAGATGTGCTCACATTGTTTGACAATAATTTATTTAACTTTTGTTTATTACATACTAAAATTACGTCTACATTTCATTCATTTATCAGCTTACATCATCAGTAGTAGCAAGGCTTTCACTTGGAGTAAGTTCTGAGTTTGATGCTATCCAAGTACCAGAATTCACTGACTTCACATTTTCCCCTTCTTTTTCATGGCTCTCAGATGTATGTCTGGATACTATGTCCTAAGTAAGGAAACAAGACATTTATATAAACCATATGCTTAATCACAATTTTTTACTGTATGTGAAAAAGCAGAAGCAGATGGAAGGACCAATGTATTATTTATCATCTCACAGATGAACTGTGAGGAAGAAATAACATTAAAGATGAAACATTGGAAAATTTCTCAGAAAAACATGGTAATTAAAAATTACTTAGGCTACACAAGATGTTTTAAATAAAATGGCGAGAAAGCACACAAAAAAAACGATCAAAATACACATGGAACAGGAATCTGCTTCAACCTAAGAAGGAACCAGATATACTAATGAAGAAAGGTGATTATAGACAAGGTAGGAAAAAAAAGCATGTTAGGTACCAGATACCTGCAATACATATAAGGCTCTCTGTCTCAAGTAGTCTGTATTAAGTAACTGAAGTTCATGGAAGAGCTCAATAAGAAAATGTGGACGAGATTCATTTTGAGAAATTAATGTTGCTACTTCAGAATAAATAGTATCCCGCAAAGCTTCAAACAAGGAAAAATCACTCCCAGTTTCTAGAAGACATAAAAGATAAAAAAAAAAAATCAATGCTAATGAAATATCTTCCTGACACTATTCAATAACTTGTATCACTATTCTCAGCTTTCTATTACTTAAAAATCACAACATAACACTATTTCAGGGTTTTAAAGTATAAAGAGAACCTTACAATTACTAAGATAAATACTATCTGTTAAAGAAACATTTAAATGCCCAGATAAGATTACCTAGCACTTCTCAGATCATACTTATGTCTCAAAAATGCCTGGAAATTTTTACACACTTCATAGGACTGTTTGTTGTCGTTGTTAGGTGCTGTCGAGTTGTCTCTGACTCTTAGCGACCTTACGTACAACAAAACGAAACACTGCCTGGTACTGTACCAGCCTCATGATCCTTGCCATACCAAAGCCCACCACTGAAGCCACTGTGTTAATACATCTTGTTGAGGGCCTTCCCCTCTTTTGATAACCCTCTACTTTACCAAGCATGATATCCTTCTCCAGGGAATGGTTCCTTCTGACATGACCAAAGTAGGTGATATGAATGAAGTCTGGCCATTTCTCACTCCAAGGAGCATTCCAGGGGTACTTCTTCCAAGACAGATTTGTTAGTTCTTTTAGTAGTCTATATGGTACTTTCAATATTCTTCACCAACACCACAACTCAAAAGCATCAACACTTCATCGGTCTTCCTTATTCATTGTCCAGCTCTCATATGCATATGAGGCATTAAAAATACCACAGCTTGGATTGGGCACATCTTAGTCTTCAAAGAGACGTCTTTGCTCTTCAGCACTTTAAAGAAGTCTTTTGTAGCAGATTTGCCAAACACAATATATCATCTGATGTCCTGATTGCTGCTTCCATTGGTATTGATTACAGAACCAAGTAATATAAAGTCTTTGACAAGTTCAATCTTATTTCCATTTATCATGATGTTCCTTATTGGTCCAATTGAGAGGATTTTTGTTTTCTTTATATCGAGGTGTAATCCATACTGCAGACTGTAGTCTTTAATCTTCATCAGTAAGTGCTTCAAGTCATCCTGACTTTCAGCAAGCAAAGTTGTGTCATCTGCATATCGCAGGCTGTTAATGAGTCTTCCTCCAATCCTGATGCCACATTCTTCTTCATGTAGTCCAGCTTCTTGGATTATTTCCTCAGCATACAGACTGCATAAGTATGGTGAAAGGATACAACTCTGACATACCTGCTTCCTAATTTTAAACCAAGCAGGAGCCCCTTGTTCTGTTTGAACAATAGCCTCCTGGTCTATGTACAGGTTTCTCATGAGCACAAATAACTATTCTGGAATTCCCATTCTTCTCAATGTTATCCATAATTTGTTATGATCCACACAATTGAATACTTGTTCAATAATTTCCACATTCTGTGGGATCACCTTTCTTTGGAATGGGTACAAATATGATCAATTGGCCAGTTAGCTGTCTTCCAAATCTCTTGGCATAGCTGAGTGAGTGCTTCCAGTGTGGCATCTGTTTGTTGAAACATCTCAATGGGTATTCCGTCAACTCCTGGAGCCTTGTTTTTCACCAATTCCTTCAGTGCAGCTTCAACTTCTTCCTTCAGTACCATTGGTTCTTGATCATATGCCGCCTCCTGAAATGGATGAACACAGACCAATTCTTTTTGGTACAGTGACCCTGTGTATTCCATCTTCTTTTGATTCCTGCATCTTTCCATACATTGCCCACAGAATCTTTCAATATTACAACTTGAGGCTTAAATTTTTTTCTCCAGTTCTTTCTGCTTGAGAAATGCCAAATGTTTTGTTCCCTTCTGGTTTTCCAACTCCATGTCTTTGCACATTTCATTAGAATAATTGATTTTGTCTTCTTGAGCTGCTCTTTGAAATCTTCTGTTCAGCTCTTTTATCTTGTCACTTCTTCCATTTGCTTTCGCTACTCTCTGTTCAAGGGAAAGTTTCAGAGTTTCTTTGGACATCTATTTTGGTCTCTTCCTCCTTTCCTGTCTTTTTAATGACCATCTGCTTTCTTGAAGTCACCCCATAATTCCTCTGGTTTTCTGTCATTGGTGTTCAATGAATCAAATCTATTCTCTGGATGGTCTCTAAATTCAGGAGGAATACATTCAAGATCATATTTCAGCTCTTGTGGCTTTAATTGTCTTCAGCTTCAAGTTGAACTTGTATATGAGCAGTTGATGGTCGGTTCCACAGTCAGCTCCTTTTGGCTGACAATACTGAACTTCTCTATAGCCTCTTGCCACAGATGTAGTCCATCTGATTCCTAAGTACTCATCTCGCGAAGTCCATGTGTGTAGCCGCCGTTTTTGTTGTTGAAAAAAGGTATTTGTAATGAGTAAGTCATTGGCTTTGCAAAATTTTATCATACAATCTTCAGAGTTATTCTATCACCAAGGCCATATATTCCAACAACCAGTGATTCTTCTTTTGTTTCCAACTTTTGCATTCCAATTACCAGTGATAATCAACACATCTTGACTGCATGTTCGGTCGATTTCAGACTGCAGAAGTTGGTAAAAATCTTCAATTTCCTCATCTTTGGTTTTGGTGATTGTGCATAAATTTGAATAACTCATCCTCTTTGTAGGCGTATAGATATTATCCTATCACTGACAGCATTGTACTTCATTTTGATGATGAATGTGACGCCATGCTTCTTCAATTCGTCATTCCTGGCATAGTATATCTTATGATTGTCTGATTCAAAGTGGCCAAACCAGTCCATTTCAGCTCACTAATGCCTAGAACATCAATCTTTATGCATTTCAGTGCATTTTTTACAACTTCCAATTTCCCTTGAATCATACTTCGTACGTTCCATGTTCCAATTATTAATGGATGTTTGCAGCTGTTTTTTTCTCATCTTGAGATGGGCCACAGCAGCAAATGGAGGTCCGAAAACTTTTACTCTATCCACATCATTAAGATCAGTTCTACTCTGAGGAAGCAGCTTTTCCCCACTTGTATTTTGAGTTCCTTCAAACCTGAGAGGTTTATCTCCTGGAACTATACTGGACAATGTTTCAGGGCTATTCATAAAAGTTTCCCAGTAACATATCAGACAGTGTTTCACTGCTATTCATAAGGTTTTCACTGTCCAATTCTTTGCGAAGTGGATGGCCCCTTCCTTCCGCTGAGTTTGTCTTAGTCTGGATGCTCCACTGATGCCTACCTACCATGGGTGGCACTTAAAATACCTGTGGCACAGACTCCAACCTCACAGTAACATGCAAGCCACCAAAGTACGACAAATTGACAGTCAAGTTCATCTCTCTTAGCTGTTCCAAAACACTCCACTCACTTCCTCATCTCCCTCAGCCTTTCCAAACCCACTGTGTCAGCTTGCTTCCTTCCTGGTCTCCCTCTCTTCCAAACCTGCCACTGGCTCATTTCCTTCCTGGTCCCCCTCAGCTGTTCCAAACCCGCTGTGCCTGCCCGCTTCCTTCCTGGTCTCCCTCAGCTTTTCCAAACCCACCACCGGTTTGCTTCCTTCTTGGTGTCTCTCGCTCACTCCAAATCCGCTGTGCCAGCTCTCTTCCTTCCTTGTCTCCTTCATAGGACTAATTAGTGAAAATATTCCAGCAGTGTGATAAACTAAACTATGTGAAAACAATTTTTTCTTTTTTTGCTAATTTGAACCTTCTTACAGAAGAGGAAACTTAACTTTTTTTTGCAAATGCTGAAAACAAACTGAATATTGCTATGATAAATCCCATCTATCATACAAAAAACAAGTGCTGCTATACTAAGGAAAATCTAAATTTGTAACTATAATATGATGACTCAACTTCACTATAGTGTCTTATACTCAGTATAAGCTGGAATAGAATCACTGGTGGTTCAAATGGTTAATGTCCATGGCTAACTCAAAGGCTGGTGGCATGAGTTCACTCAGAGGAGGCTAAGAAGAAAGGCCTGACAACCTACTTTTGAAAAATCAGCTACTGAAAACACTATAAAGCACAGTTCTACTCTGACACACATGGGGTCACCATGAGTTGAAATCGACTTGACAGCAACTGGTTTTTATAAGCTGGAATAGACAGTGATCGAACTGAAGTTTTCAGTTTCACAGAATCCAGGACTAACTCTATTATTTAGCTACAATCCTGCTATACGTATTTGTTGATACAGAGTTATCATTCTTAAAGGTATACAGTTATACTTGTATTTTAAGAGTACAAATCAGAACTATTCCCCATTTTGAGTTCTCTATGGGAAAATTTCCAAGTGGCTCTTCTAGCTATCAAATGCTATAAATTTTATAGAGCAATGAGAGAACCTCAGTAAGTACAGGGTCCACAAAAATCAATTACAAGATTCTAAGAAAGGAAATTAAAACTGTTGGGTATTTTAATATATTGTGCTTTCAAATAAATGTGAAAAGATGACAAAATGTAACTCCCTTTTCACAGGAAGGTTGAGAAAATACAAAAGAAATGTGCTCCAACAACAACAAAAAGTTTATACTAATCAGCTAAGTATTAATACATTCAGGTCTCAATTCTCATAAGTATAAAATAATAATAGTAAAAAATACACAATTTCTCTTCAGATAGTTATGATGGTTACAAAATGAAGCAATTCTTAGAAGGTTTAAAATGTCCAAATGTGATTCATTTTAAAGATATAAGTATAAAGCATATTTTAATGACATCTTTAATACTTTTGTATGTGATAAAATTATCATACCAAATTATGTATAAGTAAAGATTATATTATTCCCAAATAATGAATTATGCCAAACATATGCTTCCTCCCTCCCACAGCAGCCAAGAGATTTATGAGTTTCTTCTCTTGTACTAAAATTAGAAAGTTGAGCCTAGAAAAATCCCTGATGGCAGTCAGTATTCTCTGATAACATCTTGTTGTTACCCTCTCTAGTTTTGGAGTTCTTTTCTTTTGGAAGTGTTACTGATATATTCAGCTTTGTCAGTTTTGAGTCCTAGTTTTACCTCTTTAGAGTCTCCTAAACGTTCATCCAAACCAAACCAAACTCACTGCTGTTGAGTCAGATCTGACTCACAGTGATCTCTCCTTGGGTTTCCGAGGCAGTATCACTATGAGTAGATTGCTCAATCTTCCTTCTGAGAAGTGGCTGGTGGGTTTAAACCGCCAACCTTCTGGTTAGTAGTTAAATGCCTTTGTTGTTGTTGTTGTGTGCCGTTGAGTCGGTCCTGACTTATAGCGACCCCTCCTCGGGTTTCCGAGGCAGCATCACTACAGAAGTACGACTGCCCAACCTTCCTTCCAAGGAGTGGCTTGTGGGTTTGAACTGCCAGCCTTCTGGTTAGCAGTCAAGTTTTCATTCATGTATAGCTGCAGAAGGACCCAGATATTTATAATTCTAAATCATTCATAACCATACTTAATGTAAAATACATAGTATAAAGATTAAAAATAAAAAAGCATTTTGGAAGCTTTGTAATTTTCCATGATCTTCATCATGGTCTTTGCATGTCATAATTATTTACTTATTTAAGAGATGTCAATAAGTCATGAAAAAGAAGCAAATTGTAACAGTATAAATCACATTCACATGCAGAATCTGACACTGTATATCAGAGCCAGGAATAAAAGTAAGTAAATTTTGTTTTCAAAAAATGTTAGTAACTGTTAAGCAATTAAGAAATACAAAATAACTCTTCAAATCAAACACTAAATCATAAAAAGGTTTCTATTACTTGTATGAATGTGTTGGTTATGTTACACATACTATTAGAAAATGAAAACAAGAAAACCATCCAATTTTACCAAGAGTTACAAATGAAAGACTTCAGATTTTTATGAATATGAATTTTCTCATTTTTACAACAGTAAAACAATGATATACATACACTAGGCTAAATCTAAAAATAAATAATCAGAACAACAAAACCAAGGATTTTGCCATTAATGGGAAAAAAATGATCAAGACGAGGACACCAAAACTAAGCAGATTGTTACCTGGCGCTTCATTGCATGCATTTCTGTTAGACTGCTGTAGTATTCTCCTAGCATGTGCTGTAGGAAAGGGTAGACATAAGGATGAACATAAAATGTGTATGAGTAGTAAAGACAGGGTCTAAAATATGAATCAGTGAATGAAAAAAAGAAATAGCATATTTCTTTAAAATTGTTTGCCTGAACTGAAATGTTATTACCAAGTATGCTTTACGCTCACTTAAAAATAAACTCATCAGATGGGAAAATCCTAAAAGGTTTATAAGCTTTTATTAATGTGACTGATAACTATCATAATACAGTTCTACCATTCAAGATTAAAACCTCCCGTAACTCCCAAAGAAGATGACAACTGTGTAATTCAACCCTAGCAGTCATATATGCTATACTTTATTTAACTATGTATCATGGGTAAAGTAATAATTACATGCTGTGAAAAATTACATGATGATAAAAACTAAATTGTTAGCATGTGAAAATGTAAATATACTCAAAAGTATATTTACACATTTTTTAAAATTCACCAAAATTCAGTCATATTAGTCCAAGTGACAGTGATATGGTCTGAAGTACTATACCCAAATATCAACTACCTAGGTGACAGATACCTAATTTATTAAACTTTTCAATTTAGTGCTCTTCTCTCTTACCCAACTGTTTACTGTTTATAAATATTGCTATTTGATAAAGATAGTGAAATGAGATGAATACTGTAAAATTTTGGTGATGTTCTGGGGGGTTAGACAACATAATTTTTTCTAAAGGATCTGAACTTAAGAAGAAACCAGAATTTAAAGTTTAGTTGTGTCATTTCCTAGCAATATGACCATGAAGAAGTCATTTCAAAATACAACTATACTGTTTCTTTTCTGATTATAAAAAAATACATACTCATTATAAAGGTTTTAGAAAATAGAGAAAAGTTTGAGGATGATAATAAAAGGAAATAGTATTAACATTTTGATACTTTTCTTCCAGTCTTACTCAATTTTTTGTTGCAACATAGTTGGAATCATGTTGTTCAAAAAGCACTAAATTCCCAGTTTCTTTCTTTCTCTTAGGATGCTTTGCTAAAAGTACAATTAATCAGTTAAAGGGCATGACTTCACTGTCCAAGAAAGTTGTGCCAAGTTATACTGTTAGCCCTTTGAGAATGCTAGGAAAAATCAGCTACCCTCTTTGATCATGTTTCCTCATCTACAAAATGAAAACAAAACCAACTCACAGGATTATGAGGCTCAGATGAGATGTGCTGGCAATTTGAAAACAGTAAAGTATAATACAAAAAGTAGCTATTATTATATTTTTCACCAATGATTTTATTGACAACTGAGGACCACCTGAATTTATATTTACTACCTTATCCCCATATTTCTCTGCAATGCAGTTATTATTATTATTTTTTTTTTAAATAACAAAATTACTACTATTTATTTAAATACAAGGAGCTCTGATGATGCCGTGGTTAAAGCACTGGGCTGCTAACCAAAAGGTCGGCAGTTTGAAACCACCAGCTGCTCCATGGGAGAAAGACACGGTAGTTTGCTTCCATAAAGATTTACAGCCTTGGAAATCCTATGGGGCAGTTCTGTCCTGTCCTATAGGATTGCTATGAGTTAGAATTGACTTGATGGCACTGGGTTTTTATTTAAGTAAAAATACTTGCAAGTACATATGCTTTCACTGATTTAACAGACACTTACTGAGCTTCTACCATGCGTCAGGTATTACTGCTAATATTTAAGATACAAATATGAAAAGGCAGTATCTGCTCCCAAGCAACTCAAAAGGGTGATACAGTTAAACAGACAAACACTATATGATATGGAAAACAAAATAGGTGTAGACAGGCTAAAATGGAAACAAGAAAGAAAAAGAGGAATCTACCTTAGCTTAGTTTATGAAGTAGTTTCATAGTTCCATAATAAAGATTTTATGTAAGAGTCTATCAGAGAAAAGAACTTACAAAGGGTAAAAGGGACATGGGTAGAAAAGACAAGTGTGGTGAAAAATAGTTTGATAGGTATGGGAAAAGTTTAGTTCAGTGCCAATGAAAGAATGAAGTTCAAGGCAGAGGGTAGTGAGAGATGAATCTGGAGAGGTTGGAAATAACCAAATCTCTGAGGGCCATACATGTTACATTAAGGCATTCAAATTCCAGTGAAAGCAAAGGTTTCAGGCAGAATGACAGGCCTTTTTATCAATTACTCAAATGAGGAGTTCTACAATAACGTCACCTATCCGTTTGTCTGTTTAGGAAGTATTTTATAAAAATTTGCCCAAAACTAGTTGTCACAGTCCCAAAATACTTATTTCTAGTTTAGATTTCTTGATATCAAGTACTGTGTACCATAGTATCTACTATAAAACTTTATACAAAATAAAAACATTTGATGTACCAATTTCAAATCTAAGATAAAGAACTCTTTAAAGTAAACTTAAAAAAAAAACAAACAAAAAAAACCCAAAACATACCTGAAGATATTTCTGTTGACCTACTACATTTTATTATTTTTTCCAGCTGCTCATGATTCTTTCTGTTGAATATTTTTGCTTGAACAGGCTCTTCAGTCTGGGCTGAATGTCTGTTCCTACTTTTGCAAGGTTCACATGTGCTAGACATACTGGCACTTTCATACCCTTGAGTAAAACAAAGTGACAGCTGTTATCAATTGCAACTAATTCAAACTAAAAGGGAAACTGATTTCCAAAATGAAACAGTACATGATAACTCAATTTAGAATGCAATGAAGCTCTGGTATAATACAAAAATAGTAAATAATGTCCTGGCACTATCTTCACAATAAACTTTGGAAGCACAAGAAAGGTTAATGAATTCTAACACTTTTTTGTCCTTTGTTGTCCCTCCTAATGAATATGTCCAATTCAAACTGTATGGCAGATGTTATACAACCCAAGTTCTCTAATGAACTGCAAGATGATAATTTTTCAGGATTATACAAAATGAAAATAAATAATGGAAACCAGTCAAATATGTTTTTGTTTTTCTACCTTTTATGTGATATGTCTTGCTTTAAAAGGCCTTATCCATGCACAGGTTATACATATATTCTATTAAGTTTTCCCTTCTAACTGGGCTTTTTTTGCAGGGGATGTGTGTTTGTGTATGTATACACTCGTTTCTATGCTGTTCAACATAGGTAGTAGATTTTTTTACCTAAATAAACTACACTTTTCCAACTAAATTAAAGTGCATCCTTGGTTAAAAAAAACAAAGTCACTGTGATTGAGTCAATTTTGACTCAAAGCAACCCCAATTAAGTTTCTGAGGCTGTAAATCTTTGAGATCTGGCAGTGTGGGACCTCCTACTTTGTTCTCCTTCTTCAATAGTGCTTTGCTTAACCAGGGTCTCTTTCCTTTCCATATATAGTGACTGGTTTTTCCATATCCTTAAAGAATGTTGATGGGATCTGGATTGGGATTGCACTGAATGTACAAATTGCTTTGGGTAGAACTGACGTTTTCACAATGTTCAATCTTCCTATCCACGAGCATGGGATGTTCTTCCATTTATATAGATCTCTTATGGTTTCTTGAAGTAGCTTTTTTAGTTTCCTTTGTAGAGGTCTTTTGTATTCCTGGAAGATTTATTCCCAAGTATTTTATTCTTCGGGTAGCTATTGTAAATGGTATTGATTTCCTTTTATCTTTTTCAGCAATCTCTTTGCTGGTGTAGAGGAATCCAACTGATTTTGGGATGTTAATCTTTTAAACTGCCATGATGCTAAATCTCTCAATTAGTTCCAGTAGATTTTTGACTGAGTCTCTTGGGTTTTCTAAGTATAGGATCATATCATCAGCAAACAGGGATAGTTTGACTTCTTCCTTACCAATGTGGATGCCTTTGATTTCCCTTTTTTGCTTTATGGCCCTGGCTAGGACTGCCAGTACAATGTTGAACAGAAGTGGTGATAGAGGGCATCTTTGTCTGGTTCCTGTTCTCAAGGGGAATGGTTTCAGTCTCTCTCCAGTAAGAATAATGTTGGCTGTTGGTTTTGTACAAATGCCCTTTATTATGTTGAGGAATGTCCCTTCTATTCCTATTTTGATGAGAGTTTTGATCAAGAATGGGTGTTGGAATTTATCAAATGCCTTTTCGGCATCAATTGATATGATCATGTGGTTATTTTTCTTCGTTTTATTTCTGTGGTGGAAGATGTTGATTGTTTTTCTAATGTTGAACCATCCTTGCATACCTGATATGAACCCCACTTATTCATAATAAATGATTTTCTTGATAGGCTGTTGGAGTCTATTGGCTAGGATTTTGTTGAAGATTTTTGCATCTACATTTATGAAGGATATTGGTCTGTAGTTTTCCTTTTGAGTGATGTCTTTGCCTGGTTTTGGTATCAAGGTTATGCTTGCTTCATAAAAT
>NW_006922070.1:1501717-1515930 GCF_000298275.1 Orycteropus afer afer | reverse complement strand
TTTTCATTCTCATTTGATTCAAGGAATTTTTCAATTTCTCTTTTTATTTCTTCTTACCCAGTCTTTCTTAAGGAGGGTAGTGCTCAGTTTTCATGTGTTCACTCTTTTTCCATTGATCTTCCTATTATTGATTTCTAATCTGACAGTATTATGAACTGACTCCTCAGAAGGAAGATGGGGCAATCTACTTCCGTAGTGATATTGCCTTGGAAACCCAAGGAGGGGTCGCTATGAGTCGGGTCTGACTCGACTGTACATAACAACAACAACATGATGAGAAGATACTTTGTGGTATTTCAATGTTTTTAAATTTATGAAGGCTTGCTTTATGGCCTAACATATGGTCTATCATGGAAAATGTTCTATGTGCATTGGAAAAAAATGTACATTATGTTGTTGCTGGGTGAAGTGCTCTATAGATGTCTGTAAGGTCAAGCTGGTGGACTGTATTAGTTTAACTCTTCTGCATTTATGTTGTGTTTCTTTCCAGTGTTCTATCATTCATTGAAAGTGGTGTATTGAAATATCCTACTATGACTGTGGAGTCATCTGTTTGCCTTTCCCACTCTTTTAAAGTCTGATTTATGTATTCTGGGGCTCTTTCATTGGGTCCACAGAAATTTATTATGGCTGTATCTTCTTGTTCAATTGATTCTTTGCCCTTTCAATGTGTTATCTATTTCTGACAATTTAGTATTAATCTTCTGCATTTCTACCTGTAGAGTTTGAATCATTTCTAATTTTTCATTTATTTTGTCATTTTGTTCTTGTATTTTCTTCCAAAATTCTTCTAGGGATTTTTCCGTGTCTTCCTTGATCTGTTTCTCGATCCTTTGAAGATACCTAAATATAATTCTTTTGAATTCCTAATCAGGGAATTCCAAAGCTGTTTCTTCCTCAGGGATATGTTCTGGGTCTGTATCCTGCTCCCTTGTTTCTATTGCTTTATCTTGCTTCTCTGTGTGGACTGTGATGGTCTGTTGTCTCAGAGACATCACGGTGTTGTCGTTGTCATATTTAGATCTCTGTTAACTGTGAAGAACAACTAAGGGTGTGTCAGGCTCTTCTTGGTGGTTGCTTATCATAGGCTCGTTGGTGGAGAAGGAGGTGGTAACTTTCACTCAGTAAGTGAAACTGTAGGATGTGTGGGTGTGGTGGTGTCATATGGGGACTGCTGACTCCCACTCAGACAAAAATAACAACTGAATAACCAACAAAAAAGTAAAAGCAAATGGACAAAAAACACACTGTGTAATCACACAGGAACAGTAACCAAAAAAGAGAAAAGGGAAAAAACAAAAACAAAACAAAACAAAAAACACCACAATATCTTGGGAGATGGCAAAGAGGGAAAAAAGTAGAGAAGGAGAAAAATGAAGAAAAAATGGGAATAAATGCAAAAAGAAAAACAAGGAATGGGGTTACCCACAAGAAAGAAAAAAGGAAAAAAAAATGGAACCAGGAACAGGGAAAAGAAAAAAAGCTGAAAACTATAACCTGGGAAGGTAAGAATAAACAATGATAATAAAAAGGACAAAAGTAATAATAATAGTAGTAGTTTTAAAACAGACAAAAACAAACAAACTAAAAAAAAGAAGAAAAAAAAAATCTGGACTGGGCGGGGCAGGGCACCTAGGCTCTGTCCAAGCACACAGAACTGGGATTGGGATGGAATTCCTGCCAGCCTAGAAGGTGGGTGGCAGAGTGGCACCTCTGTTCACCAAGCGGGTGTGAGATTTAAGAGTAACAAGGGGAATGTCGCACCTTTCCAATAGTTCATGCATCTGGGGTGTCTTTGTGTTTCCCAGTAAGCGTTCTTAAGTCCCTGGAATCTGGGAGAATGCTGTCACTTTAAGTATCGAAAACGGTCAATCTGCTTGTAAACATTCAATGGCTGCACTCTGGACAGGCAAAAGTTCACAGTTCAGCCTGCCTTTCTCTTCACTGCTTTGCCTTTTATTCCCCAGCCAACAGAGCAGTCCTCTGTGCAGTCCCTGGCTAGCAGAGCTGACTTTTCGATTAATTCTTAGGTCCTCCCACCACTCGGCAATATCCAAGTTGTCTGTGCCGTCAGGATCACTGACAGACCATAGCTCCGTATGTCTCCTTTTTTGGTGTTTTCATGCCAATTCTTCTGCTAGTTGGAGTTTAGTCCACTTCTATATCCTTCCCTTCCAGGCTCAAGGGTCCAGGATTATCTTCTGTATCTGTGTTAATTGGTTCCCTTTTTCTTTGTTGAAGAGGGTCTGTGCAGTCTTTCTGCCTATTCCGCCACCTTACTGGAACTCCAAGACTGTAAATCTTTACAGAAGTAGATTATCCCATCTTCCTTCTGTGGAGCAGCTGCTGGGTTTGAACTGCCAACTTTCCCGTTAGAGTCAAATGCCTTAGGCACTATGCCACCAGAGCTCCTTGCATCCTTGGTTAAGTTCTCAAAAACAGTGAGTTTCATTTCTGGGCATTCTATGTGTTGAAGTTATCTATTTAAACAGCATTTTCACATTCTTTTGGCCACAAAAATTTCATAATATGCTTAAACATCTGGTAAGGTAATGCAAGTCCCACCTAGCTTCTCTTTTCTTGGTTATTCTTCATTATTTGTCCTTCCATGTAAGTACTGAAATTTTTATTTTTAATAATTTCAAAAATAATTCATAAAGATTAAAAATGGAATCACACTGAAAGTGTATTAATTTTATGCATTCTCATCCAAAAACTAGGTTGTGTATACATTTGTTCAATCTTGTTAAAAATTATTTTATACATTTCTTTCTAAAGATCCTGTACTTTCCTTGATAAATTTATTCCTGATGCCTGCCGATCTCTCCCAATAGTAGAACTATGAGAATATTTCCTCCCACTTTCACTTCTACTGCTTTTTACTATAATAGAGAATAATATTTGCATACTTATAATCATGACCTCTGGTAGCGTAGTGCCTAAGGCATATGACTGCTAACCAGAAGGCTGGCAGTTCAAACCCACCAGCCACTTCTTGGAAGGAAGGTTGGGCAACGTACTTCCATAGTGATACTGCCTCAGAAACCTGAGGAAGGGTCACTTTGAGTTGGATCCGACTTGGAAGGCAATGAGTTTGGGTTTTTTTTGGTTATATTATAACCAGCCATTTTACCAGTTTACCTTGATAATGACAGTGCTATTCTCCATGGTCTTTTGGGTTATCTTGTTATACAAAAATGTCATTTGAAAAAAATATATAGATATATGAAATTTCTTTCCCAATCATTATTCTGTTTAATTTCTTGTCATAATGCTTCCCAACAATGTAAAAGGATGATGGTGGTGAAGGGGATCTCTGCTGTGCTCTTAACTTTTACAAGAATATCTTTGGAGTATTTTTATTTACACTGGTTTTTCTTGATTAAAAAACAAAAAGTTACTGTCACCAGTCAATTATGAATCATAGTTATCCTATAGGCAAGTCCAACCTAGCTTCTTTGGCTAATAGTCTTCATAATATTTAAGTAATTGCCTTGGAGGTTCCATTAAGACGGCGGAATAAGCAGTCAAACTACACAGACCCTCTTCAACAAAGAAAAGGGAACCAATGAACACAGATATAGAAGATAATTCCAGAGCCCTGAGCTTTGAAAGAAAGGATACAGATGTGGACTAAATTCCAACCAGCAGGAAAACATACATGAAAACACCAAAAAAGGAGACATACAGAGCTGCAGGCTGTCAGCGATCCTAACAGCACGGACAGCTTGGATACTGTCAAGTGATGTTAGGACCCAAGAATTAACACTGGCCCTGCTAGTCAGGGGCTGCCTGGAAGACTGCACTGGTAGCTGGTGAATAAAAGGGAAAGCAGTGAAGAGGGAGGTGGGCTGAGTTGTGGACTTTTGCCTGTGTAGTAGGTGCAGCTATTTTGAATGTTTATAATCAGTTTAATCACTTTGGATATTTAAAGCAATAGCATTCTCTCAGATTCCAGGGACCTAAGAATAGGCTCCACTGGCTAGGAACCGTAAGGACATTCTGGACGTGACTGACTGGAAAGTTAGCAGAGATCTAAACACAACAATGTCACAATCTCTCAGAGACAACAGACCATCAGAGTCCACACAATGAAGCAAGATAAAGTGGTAGAAACAAGGGAATAGAATACAGACCCAGAACATATCTCTGAAGAAGCAGCAGCATTGGAACTCCTGGATAAGGAATTCAAAAGAATTATAATCAGATACCTTCAGAGGATTGAGAGACAGATCAAGGAAAACACTGACAAAACCATAGAACAGTTTCAGAAGAAAATACAAGAACAAAATGACAAAATCAATGAAAAATTAGAAATGATACAAAATCTGCAGATAGAAATCCAAAGATTAATACTAAATTTTCAGAAATAGGTAATACATTGAAAGGGCAAAGGAACAGAATCAAATCAATGGAAGCGAGAATTAATGTCACTGAAGAGAAATACCTGAATATGTCTTTGGAAAGGGATCAATCAGAAAAAAGATCAAACAAAATGAAAAAAGCCTAAGGTTCATGTGGGATACCATCAAAAAGAATAACCTACATTGTCATCAGAATTCCAGAATGGAGAGAAAAAGAAAATCAGTGAGAAAATTGTCCAAGATTTGTTGGAAGAGAACTTCCTGATATGATAAAAGATGAGAACATATCCATTCAGAAGTCCAATGAACCCCAAAGAGGATAGATCCCAAAAGAAAATCACCAAGACTTATTATCATCAAACTCATCAAAACCAAACACATATAAAGAAAGAAACCCAAAAGAAGCACGAGAAAAATGAATAGTTACTTACAAAGGACAACCAATAAGAATAAGCTCTGATTTCTCAGCAGAAACCATGCAAGCAAGAAGGCAATGGCATGGTACATAAAACCGTGAAAGAGAAAAATTTACAACCAAGAATTATATACCTGGTAAAATTGTCCCTTAAATATGATGGTGAACTTAGGAGATGTCCAGACAAGCAGCAATTAAGGGAATTTGTTAAAACCAGACCAACTTTACAAGAGATACTAAAGGGAGTCCTTTGAACAGAGAACCAATAATAGCAAACAACCACTGACCATTAATACACAAGATGACATAACCCAGAAACCAACACAGCTATGGACATATCCAAAGTAAAATAAGCTTACAAGATTGTGAACAGGGAACCAGAGACATCAATTGGCAAATGAGGACAACTACAAACCAGAAAGAGGGGAAAAACAGTGTAGTTACAGAACTTCTAAATGGTTAAGGAAGTAAAAAGAGTTGCAAGATAGAATGGACTGTTCTAAACTCGGGAAGAACATTATAAATCACAGGGTACCTCAAAGAAAAATGATAAACCTTCACATCATAATAAAAAAGGGACAAGCACAAATATTTAGCAAATACTAAAACAATAGCAACAAAGGAAATGAGAACATGATTCATAAACATAATAATCTCAGCACAGAAAATAATATGGAACAAAAAAACAGGGACACCAAGAAAAAACACATAACAAAATGACAGCAACAAATTCAAACTTATCAATAATTACCATGAATGTGAATGGATTAAATCCACCAATCAAGAGACAGAGAGTTGCAGATTGGATAAGAAAACACAACCCATCAATATGCTGCCTACAAGAGACACACCTTAGAGATAAAGACAAAAATAGATAAAAAATCAAAGGTTGGAAAAAGATACATCAAGCAAATGGCAACCAAAAAAGAGCAGGAGTGGCAATATTAATTTCTGATACAATTGACTTTAAGACAACCACCACCATATGAGACAAGGAAGGGCATTATATAATGATTAAAGGATCAATTGAACAAGATGCAACCATAATAAATATCTATGGATATTTGAAATGAAAATATCATTTCAAATGAAAGAGCCCCAAAATACATAAATCAGACTTTACAAGAGTTGGAAAGGCAAACAGATGACTCCACAGTCATAGTGTTGTTGTTGTTGTTATGTGCCGTCGAGTTGGACCCAACTCATAGCAACCCCTCCTTGGGTTTCTGAGGCAGTATCACTACAGAAGTAGATTGCCCCATCTTCCTTCCAAGGAGTCGCTGAACCACCAGCCTTCTGGTTAGCAGTCAAGTGCCTTGGGCACTATGCTACCAGAGCTCCCACAGTCATAGGAGACTTCAATACATCACTTTAAATGAAAGACAGAACAACTGGAAAGAAACTCAACAAAGATGCAGAAGAGCTAAACAATACAATCCACCAACTTGACCTTATAGACATCTACAGAGCACTTCACCCAACAGCAGCACAATATATATTCTTTTCCAGTGCCCATGGAACATTCTCCATGATAGATCATATGTTAAGCCATACAGCAAGCCTTCATAAATTTAAATATATTAAAATGCTGCAAAGCATCTTCTCAGATCACAATGCTATCAAATTAGAAATCAACAATAGGATGGAAAAAGAGCAAACACATGGAAACTGAACAACACCCTCCTTAAGAAAGACTGGGTAAGAGAAGAAATAAAAAATGAAATTAAAAAATTCCTTGAATGAAATGAGAATGAAAAAACACCATACAAAACTCTTTGGGACACAGCAAAAGCAGTGATCTGAGGCCAATTTAAATAATTGCCTTATGTCCATTTTACTCTGAACTTTCATTAGGAATGATTTCAAATGCTATCTGATATACTGCTCCAATTATATGTGTTTTTTAAATTTAATTTGTTGATATAATAAGTTATGTTGATATATTTCCTGATACTGAATCATGATTATGTTTCTGCAATAAAACCTCTTGCCACAGTTCAATATTCTTTTGATAACCTGATAGGGTTGAACAGAATTTTGATTTTGAAGCTACTAATTTGGGACTTAAGGAGCTTTGGTGGTATAGCGGTTAAGGTATTTATTCAGTTGCTAAACGAGAGTTGGTTAATTCAAACCCATCAGCTGCTCCATGGAAGAAAGATGAGGCAGTCTCTGCTTCCATAAAGATTTACAGCCTTGGAAACCCAGTGGAGGTCACCATGAATCAGAATCGGCTTAATGGCAGTTGAGATTGGATTTGGTTTTTTGAATTTGGGACTTACTAGCATCCATCATCATTTTCAAATAATTTAAACATTAAGTGTATAATTCATTTTTTGTAGTTCTAAATAATTTATGTTATATCTGTTTAAGTGTTCTTATTATTTTGTTGAAGCTGTGTTTTTCCTTCAGTAATTATGTTTGACTAGGTGTCATCTGTTTGTGTTGTTTGCTTCTGTATCTTCTCTCTGGCTGCTTGGTCCCTTCCATGTACATTTAATAGCCTAGTCATGGCTCTACCTACCCTTAAGGCTGGACCCAAGTGCTGGGTCAACTGAGAGAACTCGAAGTCTCATTCCTATGGTTAAATAACATTCTAGCTGGCAAGCTGTCAGTCTCCCATCAAGAAGTAAGAAAACACTTCTTTCCTTCTCAGCTGCAAAGACTTACGCTTTTCTAGTTGGAAGGGTAAGGAAGGTAACACCTACCTGTTCAACAGCACACCTGCCTACTAGGACTTTGAAGTGGCAAAAGACTGCTACTCTTAGACAGAAAGAGAAGCTCCAAGGAGGGGTTGTGTGGATTTCCCCTAACCAATCTCTTTAAGAAGAATGGAGCTCTTATCTTTGCCCTAGACACTCTCTGAAAGAGGCATCAGAATCTAAAGCCTTGCCGCCTACACCCTCTAGATCATAACAGCTGCCCTGCTCAGGAGTATTAGTTGGTAACTGATGGGAGGTGACAAGGACAGCTGCATGCATACCTGTTTAAACAGATATCTTTCCATAATCCTACTTGGTTTCTAATTGTTCACTTCATTTTGGAGTTTAGATTTTTAATTGTTTTGTAATAAACAAGTTCCCAAGATACTGTCAATGTATTCTTGGTATGATATCCTATTTGGATGCAACCCTCCCACAACTTCAAAGGCCATAATTCAAGTTAGGACTTCATCATCTCAAATTTAGGTTCCTGCTTTCTTTGTTAGTGTTCTGGACTAAAGTCTTACCACTCTCATCCATTCTGCATGAAAATTACAGAGAAAAAAAAAACCACCCTGATTCAACTGACCTTCACATAAAACAGGTCCATCAATCAAAAACAGGTCCAGAAATTGAGAATATAATTGTCAAAAGTAATAATGTAAAATGATTTGACTGGTAGTACTATTGCTTATTTAATTAATTAATGACATAAAGCTCTGAAGAAAAAAAAATTAAAGTATGTTGTTCAAACAAGAACATTTACATAAATGAAATTAAGCTTTTAATTCATTACTGTATCACATGAAAATGGCTGAATGAATTCTAATCAAAGTGAAAATAAAGGTTATGTGTCATACATAAAATTCTCTGAAAGTTCCAGTAGGCACTTAAAAAAGGCACATAATCACCCTCCATCTCAGCTGAAACTATAAAGAGAGGCATGCTATAAATATATGCTGTGAAAAGGGAAAAACTATAGTGTTGTACGTAAGTTCCAAATTAAAAATACCACAGAACAGATTTCCAAAGTGACGACACTAATGTATGACTGAATTACCTTTCTCGGACACTCTAGGAAAAATAGCAGAATTGGTGATGTTCTTAATAATAATATTTCAGAGCAACACTAGCTAGGGTAGTAGTAAAACAGTAGTAACAATACTAAAAAAAAAAAAAAAACAACAACCAAACAAACAAAAAACCCACTGCCATCAATTCAATTCTGACTCTTAGTGACCCCCATTGGGTTTCTAAGGCTGTAAATCTTTACAGAAGTAGATTGCCTCATCTTCCTTCCACACAGCAGCAGGTGAGTTTGAACCACTGACCTTCTGGTTAACAGCTGGAATGTCTAACCAACTGTACTACTAGAGGTTCCTTAGATTTACACAGACATGGCTATATATTGGCTAAGTGCCCACTAAGACTTTGCTACTCAAATGTAGTTCACAGGCCAATATCTGCAACACATAGAGGCTTCCTAGAAAAATAGACTCTGAGGTTCTTACGCAGACCTGCTAAATCAAAATTTATACTTTAATAAGATTTCTTAGTAGAGTCCGATGAAATATTAAAGTTTAGGAAGCATAGTTCTAGCACATCAAATTAACTAGCTGAGAAGAGAGATGTTGGAATAAAAAAATTTGCTTTCCTTCATTTACTCATACACAAAACATATTTTTTGTGGGGATAAGGCAAGGAGGAATAAAAAGTTCTACGACTTACCCAAAGGGCCTCCCCCCAAATAGCCATTATCTATTTAAGTATTCTCTGATAGCATCAAGAGCAATCTGGGACAATGTACAGTATTTTCATTCTGTGTACAGTAAATTACTTGGTATGGGTTTTCTAACAAGTCTTTGTGACTCACACCAGATTACCGGGTGGGACCATGCAAATAAGGTACATGGAACCCTAATGTGGGGACTGGTTAGTTTTGTCATTCTGCTAGGCTTAAAATGAGCTCTCCGAGAGGCAGAAGAAGGGCTCTCACTGCCATCAAGAGAGAAGTGCTGGAGGTGGAATGGAGCATGTCCTTGAACCCGAGATCTCTGACCCGGACGTCTGTGGCAGAAGCAGCTGGCTGAGACGACCTGGCTA
The DNA here is from genome assembly GCF_000298275.1 of Orycteropus afer afer. NCBI lineage: Eukaryota > Metazoa > Chordata > Mammalia > Tubulidentata > Orycteropodidae > Orycteropus > Orycteropus afer. The sequence goes on along the minus strand of NW_006922070.1, from coordinate 1,506,346 downwards.
AGTAATCAAGAGGCACAAGACAGAGTGGCAAGCTTGCCAACCCACAGAGTGACAAAGCTGAGTGCCCTTGGACAGGAGGCTTGCAGGCAGAGTGGGGTACACCTATTGGCAGAGCTAAAAATTTTTTTTTTAACACATGCCCAAGCAAGGCAGAGACCAGGCCGAGAGGCCAAGGGCCAGAGAGGCATGGCTGATGGCATGGCTTAGGGGAGGCTGTCCTGATTGAAGCAACTGATTGAAGTATACTGAGAGCATTCCTGAGTCTGAGTTGCAGCCTGTTACTTCCCCAATAAACCCATAACCGTGCATATTGTCTGTGAGTTCTGTGTGGCCATTGCAATGAATTACTGAACACAGCAGAGAAGTAGTGAGTGCCATGGGAGGGGCAGTTTATGTCAGAGTTGGTTTTAAAAAAAAAAAAAAGTTGTAGGGTGGTTGCATGTATGGCCTCACAGGAATAAGCCTTGGGCTGCTGATGGCAATTCTGTCTTCCCCTCGTGAAGTTAGAGGAGGTCAGAGGATGCTGCTGCCATGCCCTTTTTGCACATTCATCTGAATGATTACAGATCACTGCTTAACCAAATAAAACGTGTATTACTAGAAAATGATGTCAAGGATAATAAATGGTAAGATTTGTAGAACACCTTCTCAGTTCACAGAAATCATGGATATAAGCAACATAAAAAAGAATAAATGCTAAGTTTTAAAGTATTTACAAAGTTAAATCCTACTTGATAATTAAATTCTGTAAAAATAAATAAAACTAAAAACGGCTTTGTACAAGTAGGTCTAGCTAGAACAGTGCCTGTCCATTTAGTCATAGTGAAATTAAACATGCCAGATTAGGGTTACCAACATTTACACTGATCAAAAGTCAACAAATTTTAATCCTTACCAATATTTTTAACTCTGCTTTTCAGTTGAGTAGTATTCCTCTTCTTACTCTTTGATTTGGGAGTTTTATCTTTAGATGCCAGGCTGGCCTGCGCAGATGCTTTTTTTGTCTTGAATGTTTTGGTCACTGTTGTTGGATCTACTGGATCAGGCATACTGCTAAAGCTTTCTAATGATTCTTCATCAAATTGGCGTCTTCTCCTGCTACTATCTAAGTGATTTTTACGATTACTATTTACAGTTTTCTCTACAGATGCTGCAAATCCAGCGTTAATAAATGGTTTTTCTACTTCCCCTTCTTGGTCATATAACCATGGTGGCCTATTGCTGTCCACCTCCTCTTCGGGCTGTTTTTGATTCCTTATGAATAAAAACAAGTTTTTAAGAATCACAATTATAGATTTCTATACTTATTGAAAATTCTAGGTAGACATGATGTATATTTACTAGTGAATAGATTTAGGTTAATAAAATCATCAGTGGACTATAAAAATATTTTCATAAAATATGTGACAAAGATATAAATATTACACAGGCTAATACACTAAATTATATTAAACATTATTTTTGTATTATTCTCAGTAAACCATTCTCACTGGAGGTTCCAAATCAAATGACCTAGCATCCATGATAAAAAAAGAATAGAAGGGAAAAATATAAGGAAGAAGAGACAAAGAAAAAGAAAACAAAACATGGAGGAACAGCTGGGAGATAGAGTTGTAGCAGAGGGTTTGGGAACATACATGGATTTCTGTCAATTTAAGTAGTTCCAACAGAACCCAAATTTAGTGAAAATAAATGACCATGCAATTACTAATTTATTTCTCCATACACTGTCAAGTTTAGTTCTGTTAGTTCAGTGTCATTTCCCAAACTCTACCTGCTGAATACTGGCATCCTTAATATGCTAATAGGTATTGATTTATCATCTACGTTTACATTAAAAAAACCAGTTAAAACAAATTTAAACAGGTCGCGGGATTTCTCAGAACTTTTAATATGCTAAAGTGCTTCATAAACATCTCAGGGGAAAATATAGTAGGCAAGATGCCTAAAGCTTTTTACCACAGAACTTGATATGGACAACAATGGTTGGGAAATAATATCTAGTGTTTATACCTACCTCAAGACAAGGGTCAATAAACTACAGCCAGCAAGGCAAATTCAGCCTGCTGCCTGCTTTTGTATGGCCTGTGAGCTAAGAATGACTTTTATATTTTTAAAGGGTTGAAAAGAATTAAAATAATAGTTCGTGACATGAGATTTTATAAAATTCAAATCTCACTGTCTACATAAAGTATTGTTCGAACGCAGGCCCCACTCATTGGTTTATGTGTATGGTCTATGACTACTTTTGTGCTAACATACCAGAGCTGAATGGTTACAACAGAGACTGTACAGCCTGCAAAACCTAAAATATTTACTAATTTGCCCTTTACAGGAAAAGTTTGCTAATCTTTGATCAAGACAATGATGCTTCAACCAATTTCTTTTTGTTGTTGTTGTTATGTGCCCTCGAGTCAGATCCAACTCATAGTGACCCCTCCTTGGGTTGTCAAGGCAGTATTCACTACAGAAGTAGATTGCCCAACCTTTCTTCTGAGGAGTGGCTGGTGGGTTTGAACCACCAGCCTTCTGGTTAGTAGTCAAGTGCCTCAGGCACTGTGCTACCAGAGCTCCCTATTTCTTTTTAGCACCAGACATTTATTCAGTAAATCTATGATAATTGAGATTTGGGAGGAGATAAAGTCTAATCTGCAGTAGGTCAAATATCTAAAATAATATTAGATATCCAGATCTGTCTTAAAAATGCAGAATCAGAATAATTTACTATCAATTACATACATAATAGAGACAATAATAAAGTACAGACTTCCCTGTAGAAAGGCCTGTGGAGTGAACTAAAACCAAACCCAGTGCTATCAAGTTGATTTTGACTCATAGCGAACCTACAGGATAGACTAGAACTGTCTGATAGGGTTTCCAAGGCTATTAATCTTTATGGAAGTAGACTGCTTCATCTTCCTCCCACAGAGGCTGGTGGGTTTGAACCACTGACCTTTTTTTTGGTTAGCAGCGAATGCTTTAACCACTACGCCACCACTTTGAATAAGCTTTTATTGCTTGGAAGAGATTCATTCAAACATCATTTTTGAATGACAACTGTGCATAAACACTGTGTTAGGGCATTATGATGGAATATTTTTATAGCACAATACAAGATTCAATAGGAGAAAGTACTGAGGACAGCTGAGGGAAAACAGTTAACAAAGTCAGGAAGGTCAATCCTAGAGGCAAATATAAAGTTGAATTTCAAGAGTTACTACTTAGTAAAAATCCTCCAAAAGTTCATGACTTACAATTAAAGGGTCAAAAGGCTAATTTAGGAACCTGAGGCATGCCTAATCATAAAACTAATTGAAATATAACGTGAATTATGTACTTCAAAGGGCTCGAAAAAGCAAAATCAGAGATACATTTTTGACAAATAGAATAAATATTAGACCCAGTTCACCTCTAATTATTCATTCTTCTCTGAAAAAGTTTACTCTGAAGTAAATAACAGTACTAAAATGGCTATATTTTCACCAGATGACTATCAAAATCATTTTCTGAATTTATACTAATAAATCATTTAAAATTTTTAAAAAATCACGTAGCTATAAAAATGTCTAACAAATTCTTGATCTGAGTCAATCCAACTGTCTTTCATACTATTTTAGCCAAAAATGGTATTTAAGAAGATAATCATTAAAAAAAAATAAGTGTGAGAATTGGAGAGAAAAAAAAAAAATCTTAACTACGATTGATACTAAGAATCACTAAAACTTCTCAGGCTAAAGTTGTTTTAAATAATCTAATAGTACTTAACATTATATTTGGATGGGCTTTCTGAACTGATTCTTATCAGGGGCTATGAATCAAATAAAGGGGCCATCACTCAACAACATCTATTCTCTAACGTTATTATTAGTCACTTTCTACCTCCAAGTCAATAATTAGTGACCTTAAAGAGAGATTTCAAATCAATTTCAAAAGAAACCCTATGGGTCAGGATATACTCTTCCAAAATGAATTTCGTAAGACAAACTAGACCAAAACAATGGACTGGTCTTGTACTATGGTGATCAACAGGTATATGCCTGAGACATTTACTAAAATGTAAAAGTGTCACATTCCCAACACTAACAAGCCAATTACTCACATCTTAATTGAGTAGTTGTCAAATTATATGCAATCACAAAAGTAATTTTAAAATAAATTCTGGCTTATGTTCACAATCAAGTACCTTTGTTTATCTGCTCCAATAGAAGAACTGCTTTCAAAAGGTTTTGGAAAAGCCATATATTCTGTTTTCCCTGAAGGATTCTGGATTATTGGTTGCTGCTCAGAGGGTGCAGAAATATTCTGAGAAAGATCTCCCAAATTAGGAGGAAATAAAGGGCTGAAATTCATACCTAGTAAAAGTCATGAGTAGAGAACAAAAAGAAGCATCTTTAGCCTTAATATGAAATTGAATGATAATTTTAAATTAAATGTGCCATTCAAAGCCACTCAAATGAAAAAATGTAAAATAAAATTAACATTCAATCACTACAACTCAGCCTGCCATGTTTTGTTGTTGTTTGCCATCAAGTCAGACCCGACTCATAGTGACCCCTCCTTGGGTTTCCGAGGCAGTATCACTACGGAAGTAGATTGCCCCATCTTCCACCCGAGGAGTGGCTGGTGGGT
>NW_006922070.1:1499701-1501617 GCF_000298275.1 Orycteropus afer afer | reverse complement strand
AAGATGGAGGAATAGGCAGAAAAGCGACACACACCCTCTTCAACGAAGAGAAAAAAACCAGTTGACAGATATAAAAAAGATAATCCTGGAGCCCTGAGCTTTGAGAGGAAGTATACAGAAGTGGATTAGGCACCAACTGGTGGAAAAACCTGAATGAAAAAAGTGAGTACAGAGACCGTCGGAACTGCGGACTGTCAGCTACTCTGACGGGACCAACAGCCTGAATATTTCCAAGCAGTGTCGGGACCTGAGAATTGACCTAAAGATAAGCCCTGGTCACCAAGGACTTTAGAGACGACAGCACTGGTGGCCTATGACTAGGAAGGGAAAGAGCAAAGAGGAAGACAACCTGAGCTGTTGGCTCTCTGCTGTCCGGAGGGAGGAGCCATTTAGATTGATTACAAGCAACGGCCATTTTGGATATTTACAAGCCCCAGTCAGTTTGGATATTTAAAGTGACCGAGGACACAGCCATTTTGAATGTTTACAAGTAGTGGCCATTTTATATATTTAAAGTGACCGACTCGACGGCACATAACAACAACAACAACAACAAAGTGACCGAGGGCGCAGCCATTTTGACTGTTTACAAGCCATGGCCATTTTGGATACTTAAAGTGACTGAGGGCCCAGCCATTTTGAATCTTTACAAGTGGCAATCATTTTGGATTTTAAAGTGATAGCATTCTTATTCAGATTCCAGGGACCTAAGAATAGGCTCTGTTTGCCAAGGCTGGGAAAGATATACGAGAGCTGACAACAGGAAAGGAGACAGGTGGTCAGTGTATAAGTGCTGTCAACTAGTGAAAAGAGGAGCACAGCACAGTACCCTGCTTGTGTAGATAACATACAAACAAAATAACGAACATGAAAATCATGGGCAAGTCACTCCAACATATAAACACATATAAACACAAAAACGTCATAATGCTTCAGAGACAACAGAGCATCACAATCCACACAAAGAAGCAAGATAAAGCAGGAAAAACAAGGGACCAGAATACAGACCCAAAACACATCCCTGAGGAAGATGCAGCAATGGAACTTTCTGTTAAGGAATTCAAAAGAATTATATTTAGATATCTTCAACGAATTGAGAGACAGATTGAGGAAAATAAAGAGAAAACCCTAGAACAATTTCAAAAGACAATACAAGAACAAAATGACAAAATAAATGAAAAATTAGAAATGATACAAAATCCACACACAGCAATCCAGAAGATTAACACTAAATTTTCAGAAATAGGTAACACATTGAATGGGCAAAGGAGCAGAATTGAATCAATGGAAGACAGAATTAGGGAGACTGAAGGCAAATACCTGAACACGTCTTTGGAAAGGAATAAATCAGAAAAATGATCAAAACAAAATGAACAAAGCTTAAGGTTCATGTAGGATACCATCAAAAGGGATAACCTATGTGTAATTGGAATTCAGAACAGGAAGACAAAAATAAAATCACAGAGAAAATTGTCAAAGATTTGTTGGAAAAAGATTTTCCTGGTATGATGAAAGATGAGAATATATCCATTCAGGAAGTCCAAAGAACCCCAAACAGGATAGACCCTAAAAGAAAATCACCCAGACATATCATCAAACTCACCAAAACCAAAGACAAAGAAAGAATCATGAGAGTAGCATGGAAAAAACAAAAAGTTACCTACTAGGGGCAACCAATAAGACTAAGCTCAGATTTCTTGGCAGAAACCATGCAGGCGAGAAGACAATGGGATGGTATATATAAAATGCTAAAAGAGAAAAATTTCCAACCAAGAATGATGTACCCAGCAAAACTGTCCCTCAAATATAATGGTGAAATTAGGACATTTCCAGATAAGCAGAAATTAAGGGAATTTGTTAAAACCAGTCCAACCTTTTAAGAGATGCTAAAGGGAGCCCTTTGGACAGAGAAGCAA
>NW_006922070.1:1493074-1499601 GCF_000298275.1 Orycteropus afer afer | reverse complement strand
AGATTGCCCCATCTTCCACCCGAGGAGTGGCTGGTGGGTTTGAACCGCCAGCCTTCTGGTTAGCAGTCAAGTGCCTTAGGCACTATGCTACCAGAGATCCTTAGGCATTGGAAATTCAAAGATAAATAATGATCCTTACCCCTACTAAGAGTCAGAAGTCAGAAATAATAATTCCAAGCTCAAGCTCACTGCCATCGAGTCAGTCTAGACTCATAGTGACTCCTCCTTGGGTTTCTGAGGCAGTATCTCTATAGAAGTAGATTGCCCAATCTTCCTTCCAAGGAGTGGCTGGTGAGTTTGAACCATCAGCCTTCTGGTTAGCAGTCAAATGCCTTAAGACACTATACCATCAGAGCTCCCAGAAATAACTACTATTTATGAAATTATTACTGGGGGCCAGGTATTATTTTAGGAACTTTGCACAAGTTATTTTGTTAATCTTCAATACTATGATGTAGGTATTGTAATTATCTTACCAATAAAAAAAAAAAAATAGGCTTAAAGATTAAACATCTAGCAAATGGAAGAGGTGGTAAGATCTGGGGTTTGCATGACACCAAGTTTATGTTCTAATATTGCATTATATGGTAAGTATTTGATATTCTGCTTTCCCAATTGAAGTATAGGGGAAAGAATATAAACTTGGAGTCATGCAAATCCCAGATCTTACCAGTTCTTCCATTTGCTAGATGTTTAATCTTCTAGCAAATAGAAAGGACTACTAACAGCTCTGTTATCAAAGATTTAATATTACTTGGCTCCACAATCAGCACCAATGGAAGCAGCAGTCAAGAAAACAGATGACACCGGGAAAATCTGCTGCAAAAGACCTCTTTAAAGTGCTGAAGAGCAAAGATGTCTCTTTGAAGACTAAAGTGTGCCTAACCCAAGCCATGGTCTTTTCAATAGCCTCATATGAGTGTGAAAGCTGGACAATGAGTAAGGAAGACTGAAGAAGAGTTGATGTTTTTGCGTTGTGATGTTGGTTAAGAATACTGAAAGCACCATGGACTGCCAGAAGAATGAACAAATCTGTCCTGGAAGAGAATGGCCAGACTTTGTCATGTTGTCAGAAGGGACCATTCCCCAGAGAAGGACATCACACTTGGTAAAGTGGAGGGTCAGTGAAAAATGGGAAGGGCCTCAACAAGATGGATCGACAGTGATGCTGCAACAATGGGTTCAGATACAGCAAGAATTGTGAGGCTGGCGCGGAACCAGGCAATGTTTTGTTCTGTTGTACACAGGGTCACTATGAGTTGGAGCTGACTAGATGGCACCTAACAACAATAACACTAAAGCTCTTGAGGAAAAAAGGATAAGGGTAGGTTTCACAAAACAACTAGTTTGTGAAGAAGGAAGAATCTTTACATATTGTTCGCATGGGATTGAAGTGCATTCCAGTTAAAAAGAATAAAACAAACAACAAAAAACCAAACTCACTGCTGTCGAGTCAGATTCGACTCATAGTGACCCCTCCTTGGGTCTCTGAGGTGGTAACCCTACAGAAGTAGATTGCCCCATCTTCCTTCCAAGGAGTGGCTGGTGGGTTTGAACCACCAGACTTCTGGTTAGCAGTCAAATGCCTTGGGCACTACACCACCACAGCATGTATAATTCCTAATATCACTAGTTAAAAGCCTGTTTAAAATATGTTTGCTGTCAATATTAATCAACACTCAACTAAAAAGCTTGTTAATTTTTTTAAATGCCAGTGTCTTTATAATCCTTTATTAAAAAAAAACCACAGTTTATAAGAAAACACACTGTAGTGTATGGATATCTACATTCTCAAACCCCCACTGTTTTTTCTCCTCCTTCCTTGCCAAACACCTTCAACTCCTCCTCCTTCATTACTCAGCTCATCTAACTGGTTATTTAACCTATTCATTCTACCTCCATAATATCTTTTGAATTATTCCTTTTTCACTATAGTTACGGCCAATGCCTTAGGTTGGGCCATCAGTCTTTCTCTGATGTTACCACAGTAGCCTTCTATTCACCACCTACATTCTTAAATCTCTGAACACTAACACCAATGTAATCTTTCTAAAATAGAAATCTCATGTTATACCTGCTCATCCTTTAACAGTTCTCTCTTTTCTGCCATATAAAATCTAAGTGTTTTGCACAGAACCAATGGAGAAAAAGTTTAAACTGTTTTTGCAAACATCTTCTACCATCCTAAAAGAAATTGTTGTAAACTCATGCAATAGACAAATAATAGCCTCAAACTCTTTGTACTTATTTCTTTTCCCTTTAGATTTTTTAATCACCTACCTGGAGTAAATGATGAAAAATTAGTAAATCCAGGTAGGGAAAACAAATTTACAGGCTGTGTTGGAAAGCCGAAAGGACAAAATAAACTGGGAGAAGGGGGGTGTGAAGCACTACTGCCTCGTTCCTTGTTTCCAGGTTTTTCAGGATGCTGATTTTGTTGGCGCATAAGTTCACTTAACATTTGCTTCAATCTATAAATGTTTAAAATATAAGCAATTTAAAATCCAGTTATATTACCATTTATTTACAGTACATTCAAGAAAAAATATATGTAAGAAATGATTCAACAGCCAGGAGAACCCAGACTGATGGCTCTAATACTTATGAAAACGAATACTAGCTTTCTCTGCAGGTTTAACTCCACAACCTAGCTGATGGAACAAGAACTGAATTTAGTTCTTCTGTAAGCCAGTAGGCATAACCATAAGAAACTCCTCTTTTTTTTGTTTACAGTTTTACTGAGGTATAATTATCCATAATTCACCCAATATAAGTTCAATACAAATTATTAAAAACAAAAGTCAAGTCTATAGTATTAAAAGGGAATACTAGGAAAAAATCATAGCTTATAAATTCTCCAGTGACAGAAGGTGGAGAATGCTTGAGTATGCAATTTGGCTCTTGCCCTTTTTTTCTCAGAAGGTAAGTGTAAAACCCTCGCTCGATTTCACCACTTAGTGTAGAGTCCTATTAGTTCTAAGAAACAGATTACCTCTGAACATTATTCTGTTGCCATGTTAGCTGAGTATAGCATTGGTTCAACTGATGCATTATAAGGTGTACTTGAGGAGATGCAACATTGCTGGGCATAACACTGTAAGGACCTGTGAGAAGAGTCTGTAGTAGACAAGAGAGAGTCTATAGAAAGAAAAATTTTTATAATAAATATGTAACTTACTGATGACATGAAAAATATTTGCATTGCTTCAAAAACTATAAACTATAATTAAATTTACTTTCATAGTAAATGTTACCTGCTGATCTTGCATCAAAGTTTGACAAATACTGACACTGAAATCAAGCTGTTTCTTCAGCTGATTAATTTGTTCTTGCCATTGTTCTTTCTCTTCTACATAAGAAAGTTCTGATACCCAACGAAGGTTTTCTTGACGTTGCATACTGATATTCTGTTGCCTTGTCTTGGCTAAGGGACGATAATTTCCATCTGCTGAAAAAGGGTCACTGTTCTTCCATCTAACAGAAGATTAAAAGCACTGAGTCATCGTATGTAATAATTTGGTTTTATAAGTATAGAAATAAAACTGATAGCCTGGCCACAGACCTGCATTTTCAAGTTCAAAAATCTATAAAGTATCACCCAGTGAAAACCATATAGCACAGTCTACTCTGACATGTCTGGAGTCAACCCAGGTTGGAAATGGTAATGGTATTTGTATGAAATATCCAGAATAGGTAAATCCACAGGGAAAGATACAGATTGGCAGCTAACAGGGGCTGGAAAGAGGGGAAAATGAGGAACAACTGCTTGATGGGTACAGGTTTCCTTTTGGGGTGATGAAAATGTTTTGGAACTAGAGAGATTGTACAATATTGTAAATGTAGTAAATGCCATTGAATTGTTCACTTTAAAATGGTTAATTTTTAAAAGGGAAAAAGAAAGTTTGTCTTTAAAGGACACTACATGTATTTGTGAAACCAAATGTACACGAACACTTCAATATAAAACAAATTCTGCTCTGTAAATCTGCACCCAAAGCACAATTAAAAAAAAAAAAAAAAGAACACATGTATCAATAAATAACATATAATAAAAATAGCAAAGCAGTGCTATATGAACCCCCTTATAAGTAAATTGTTATCCATATCTTTCTTAATTAGGACAAATTCCTAGAATTAGAATACACATTTTGAAATTTTGTTATCTATGGCCAAATTACCACTTTCCTCCCTCAAAAGACGTATCAATATACAATCCTATTATTTATTAATCCTATTATTTAAAACACCTTTGTCAATAAAATAGACAAAAATAATATGTTTCATATTTTGCATTTACTTGGTTGCTAGTTATACTGCAGACAGTTATCATATGGCAATTCCTTTAAAAACGAAAGGAATTCTGTAAATTAATGTCATTTGATCATTACTGGGATGATTGTATTTTTTGTTAATCTGTAAGAGTTCTTAATTTATAAGAATATTAAAGCTTTTTCTGGTATATGCTGCAAAAAAAAAAAAAAAAAAATATAACGTACAAAAATCAGGAGGAAAAACAAAAGAAATGTCCAGATTTCTGGACTCATGTAATTAATGTTTTTATATTCCTAGCCAGTCTTTTACCATATGTTTTCACACATTAATATTCACATAATTCTGTCTTTTGCAGAACAAATATATTATCACAAGTATTTTTCCATTCATCATGTTTTATGTTTAATCACATAACATTCTAATAACACGTAGAACTCCTATCATCTATTTGTTGCTATTGCTTTTAGGTGCTACTGAGTTAGCTCTGACTAATAGCGACCCTATGTACAACACTTACTTCATCCTCTTTTATTAATAAGTATTTTTCAGTTATGAATAACAATGTAATGAATATCTTTGTTGACAGATCATTTTCAATATTTAGGATTTTTCCTTTTTCCTTAAAACTGGAGCAAGGATCAAAGCTTATGAATCTCAATGCAGTCTATCTGGGATCTATTATTGTAGTACTCTTCAAATCAAGCAAAATATTAAAACACTAAAACCAACCTCTTTTTAGTTTCCTTTACATTATAGGAATTATGATTCACACAGTTAGGAGGATACATAGAAAAATTATCATTGGAACTGGCATCTTGCTCTTCTTCTTCCTCCTCCTCATCTGTCCGCATGACTCCTTCAGAAAGGTAACCATCTTCATCTCCTTCTTCATCCAGTGCACACTGGGTAGAACCTCCCCAAGTTGCCATTGTTCTAATGATTAAGAAATATAAAACAGAGATCACTCTGAAGACAAGTTAAGTATTTTACCACCTACTATGTGTCAGACATTATAACAAATATGTGTGTGTATGTATAAATAATCTTATTTAATCACAGTAGGAGCTCTGGTAGCATAGCGCCTAAGGCATTTGACTGCTAACCAGAAGGCTAGCAGTTCAAACCTACCAGCCACTCCTTGGAAGGAAGGTTGGGCAATCTACTTCCTTGGTGATACCGCCTCGGAAACCCAAGGAGGGGTTGCTATGAGTCGGGTCTAACTCAACGGCACAAAAGAACAACAATAATCACAGTAACTCTGTAAGACAGGTGGTACTCTGTACATCGCTGTTAAACAAAGTATGTTTAGTCTGCCTTCCATTAAACACTTCTTCAAATAAATTAATCATCATATCCTCTGGAACTTTTTTCCTAACTAAACTTCAATTAACTAACTTTTCCTTGAGTGTGTTTTTGAGATCAGCACTGTCCAACAGAACTTTCTGTAACAGTGCCTAATGAGCTCTATCTGTGCTGTCCTAATTAGCCATTAGCCACATGCCTATTAAGCATTCAAAATGTGGCTAGTATGACAGAAAATGAGTTAATTTAATAGCTACATGTATCTAGTGACTGCCAGCACAGTTCTAGACCAAGAGCTCTCACACCTAGATGCTCATCAAATCTAAGGAACTTATAAAAAGTATAGATGTGTGATACCCACTAAATAAAATAATACAGATGCAGTTTGAGCAACAAAATCCTTGTTGGGACTTGAAAATAGCAAAAAAGGAGGATGATGTTTAGTGCAATGTTTCAGAAATGCAAGCTAAGAATATTAAAAGGTAAGCTACAAAAAGTCTGGATTTTAGCATTTTAGATGTGAATATTATCATATATATAAAGAAGTGATTTTTAAACCAAACCAAACCTCTTGCTGACAAGTTGATTCCAACTCATAGCAACTTTATAGGACAGAATAGAACTGCCCCATAGGGTTTCCATGGCTACAAGTCTTTACAGAAGATTGCCACATGTTACTCCCAAAGAGTGGCTGGTGGGTTTTAACCACAGACCTTTCTATTAGCAGCTTGGTGAATGGAGGTGTGGCCATCCCCACTGCCACCTACCTTCTGGGCCCACAGGAACTCCATCACAGTCTGTGTGCTCAGACAGAGCCTTGGTGCCCTACCCAGTCCTCCACCGATTATTTCTTTTTCGCTTTCTTTTTCCCGGTGATTAGTTTGCTTGTATTAGTCCGTTTCAAACAAACTAATATTATTAATACTTTTGTCCTTTTTATTATTATTCTTAAT
>NW_006922070.1:1476463-1487812 GCF_000298275.1 Orycteropus afer afer | reverse complement strand
ACTACAAGATAGAACAGACTGTTCTAAACTTGGGAAGAAAACTATAAACGCAGGGTAACCTCAAAGAAAAATGATAAACCTTCACATCAAAATAAAAAAGAGGACCAGCATAAATATTCAGCAAATACTAAAACAATAGCAGTGAAGGAAGTGATAACACGAGCTCAACACAGAAATTATATGGAACAAAGAAATCAACACAATGAAAAAGCACATGACAAAAATGACAGCAATGAATTCGTATTTGCTGATAATTACCTATCTGGCAAGGATTTATAGAAAACTCCAACACCTCAACACCAAAGGAATTAACAATCCAATTGAAAAAATAGGCAGAAGACATTAATAGACACTTCACCAAGGAGGATATTCAGGTGGCCAGCTAATAAACGAAGAGATGCTCACAATCACTGGCCATCAGAGACATGTAAATCAAACCAACAATGAGATACCATCTCACCCCAGCACTGATGCCAAGGTTCAACAAGACAGAAAATAACAAATGCTGGTGGGGATGTGGAGAGATTGGGACTCTCATACACTGCTGGTGGGACTGTGAAGTGACAGAACCTCTGTGGAAAGCAGTACAGTGATTCCTTAGAAAGCTGGAATTGGAGATACCATTTGCCCCAACAATCCCATTACTAGGTATATATCCTAGAGAGATGAGAGCCAGGATAGGAACAGATATATGCACACTCATGTTCATCGCAGCACTATTTACAATAGCAAAAAGATGGAAACAACTTACGTGCCCATAAGTGGAAGAGTGGATAACCAAACTATGGTACACACACATAATAGAGTGCTATGCATCACTAAAGAATAATGTAGAGTCTGCAAAATACCGCGTACTATGGATGAACTTGGAGGACATTATGTTGAGTGAAATAAGTCAATCACAGAAGGACAAATATTGTATTAGTTCGTTGTTGTGGAGGGTCAAGGAAAGATTTATATATGGAAGGAAATTTTCTTTGTTGGTTGCCAGGGGTAGGGGTGGGGTGAGGGAACACTGCCAAAAAAAAAAAAAAAAAATGGATCGACCCATGTCACTTTAGTTTTGTGTATTTCACTGTACATAAATTATATTTCAATAAAATGCACTAAAAAAATAATAAAACAACAAAAAAGAAATCAGAACAGAAAATAGCTGGAGTCAGTCAAATTGAGTCACAAAGGTAATACTTAAAAACCAGCCTAAAGAGACAGAAGATTTGTGTGGGGATGTAGATGGGCAATGACACAGTGTAGACCACAGATCTTAAATAAGGGGATGTTGAAAAAACAACATTTTAAAAACTCTTACTTTTCTGTTCTACTTTGCTGAGGAGTGCATAAGTTCTCAGAGCCATCACTTCTGACTGAAACAGCAACTGGAGATGCAGTTTCAGCTAGACCTTGCCTCCTCTGATGCTCAGCCATCAGAGCTTCAAGCTGCTTTCTTCTCTGCCGTAGCTCTTCCCTTAACATTTCATGTCTTCGCATTTCTGACCATAGCTATTTTTAAAAAATCAGAGTCACAGAAGTATAAATATGTGGATTTTCTTTAGCCTTTAAAATAACAGACCAATACTACTGCCAATACCCACAAAGATCCCTATCCTTGTTCTATCCTTTTATACGAAGACATCCATGAAGGTTAAAACAGTATTTCAATAATAAAGAAGAAAAAGTTAAGCAATTACTAATTCTTAATGAATGCAAAGTAGTAGCAAATATACTTCATGTGCTGTGTAGAAAAAGTTAGGATGTTTTCTATAAATGAAATATAAATAAGATGTCACAGGTTAAAACTTTCTAACCGAAATTATTACCATTTGCTGCACCAGCTCCATAGGTAAAATTCTGCCAAATATTCATTAATAAAGAGCAAAGTCTACTTTGAAAAGACAGCAACTTAATTATTTCTTGAAAAATAATGTTTTCTTCCACCCAACTAAAAAACACATGACAGATTATCATTTAAAAACATGTTTCACAGGTATCCTGCTTCCCTTCTTAAAATCTGACCTAAGACTGAGTCAGAAATAACAGGGTACAATATTCAGTACCTCATTATCTACGACTGAAGACTCTTCAGGCTCAAACACAGATTTGCTTGTACTACTTTCATTTTCATGAACAGTTGGTGTTGAAGTAACAGCAGGCAGATAATTTTTTGTGGGACAACTACCCACACTAGTGGCTGACAGCTAAAAAAAGATTGGTTAAAAACTATTAGGAGGAATTAAAACAACTATTACAAAAACAGTTATTTTACTGCCAAAGGGCTCTAGTGCCATTAATATTTAATTTGTTATTATCAGATCCAATGGTTATCATCATTCAAAGAAAAGTTGACATAAGGAAACAAAGATCAAAACACCAGAGACAACAGGAAAATAATGCTATTGTGGAAAATATCATATATGCATTCAAACTCTGGTATGTATTAAAAAATTACTGTGGATATTGTTTACATTGGGGAAAAAAGAGAAAGATATGAATTAGAAAAAGCGGAAAAGTTAAAGTCTAGGAAAGAAGCAGGTATATTAGAAACATGTCATTTGATTTATCTCCTTCTCTGAAAACACAGACCATCTGAAGAACAAAATTAACGAAAGAAAAGTACAAAGCTAACAAATACATTTAAGTAAAATGTCAAAAAATTTTTTTTTTCTTCTCATATTACCATTATTCCTGATTATCTAACATTATCAAAGATTTCTCACTATCTGTTCAATCTCAAAGTCTCATGCATAGGGTACCAACAGAAGTACATGCGCACACACACATACAATACACACATTTAACAGTCAAACTATACAAACAATATCTTAATTATTTCCCTTAGGTAATTCATGATGACTTAGGACTTTGTTGTAGAATGTCAGGCAAGTAGAAGATGGAATTGCTGGTCCAGAATTGCAAAGTTCAAACAGTGTATTTTAATATAAATAATTACGAATACTCACGTTCTAATGCTCTCATTAGCTGGCCCAACAAGCAAAAGAATGGAAATAATCAGAGTCAATTCCTGTGTGTTCTCTTTCAGAGTACAAATTTGTATGCCTACACCATTCTACTAATTCATGCACTAATCACAAAATTGGTAGACATAATTTGTTACATCAATATTGGAAAAAGAGCAAGAGTACTTTCAGCTTACATTAGGTTTTACGTATTTTTTCAGACAAATGGGAAAAAATTAATTTCATAATTACCTGTAGGTCAGGACATGCCTTTTGTAATGCCTGAATTTTCTCTTGAATCTCAATCAGTTTCTTTCTTTCTTCCTGCAATTGTTTGAGCTCTCTCTGTTGCTGCTGTAGTTTAGCTTCATAAAACTTTTCTCTATAATTAAATTGACATTATATATATATATTTGTAGACTCCAATAAAATCTGATGACATTAAGACATAATATAATACGTAGCTAACCACCTTCCCTATGAAAGGCACTAAATTTTTATTAATTAATGGTCAAACACTTAACATACCTTTCCTTTTCATTTACTCCAGCATCTTTCTGTGGTTTATTGGCATTTTCTCTAGTGTTATTTGGATTTTGTTTGGTGTCTTCTTCTGCCAGGTAGAAATCATCCAAGTTTGAAGTATTGGCTGAGACAGCCCCTTGATCTGCATCATCATCCTAAAACAGCATCATTATATAATCTTGACATACATCTAAAGACATTAGCTACTTCATATGTTTAGAAGTATCACTAGTCAGTAAAAGGTATGTAATGTAAAAAAAAAATTAAACCATTAGAGAAAGTACATAATTTTTTGAGAACGCTCAAGTTCATGTACCAGTGGCAGGAAATAAAGCACTGAAACAAAAAAGACATTTACAATTAGAGTTGCCAATTGCCCAGTAATGACAGAAATTAAGCAGCTTTCTCTTAACCTTGCTTGACCAGATACTGAGCTAAAGTATTTTAAAACAAAGTAACAAAATATAGCTTTCTGGAGAGTATGAAGAACATAGTATATAATTGGAGTTAGAAAGCTCAGAACAATGCCTTATTATAATGAACTTCCGGTATTAGACAAATTTTAAGATTTTACTTTCATATGAACAACTTCAAATAATCAATGTCTACTGTCAATTGCTCTGCTTAAATATTTCTACCATTTCCCCACTTTGGGGAAAGAAGTGCCAACAGTCACAATAATGAAAATATATCATCTCAAATCTACAGTAACTACTGGAAAAGAAATCAAGGTTCATATTTTGCCAAGTGTAGATTTGTATCTTCTGCTGAAATCAATGCACTGTAAAACCAAGGGTGGGGGGAGGAAACCCTGGGATTTCCTGGAAAAATCTAATTCTATATACTCTATATGTAGTCATTCTTTTTCTGAAGACTTCAACTCAAACTTCAATGTTTGGAATATTCTTAAAAATTCTTAAACAGCTAAAGCTGACTCTTAATCATAAAACTGTAATTGATTTTAAGCTCAAATATCGCCTTGTTCCAGTGTTTGTATCAATCTGAAAACTAACCTAGTCCACTGCTACTAGGGGCAGGAAGATTAGAAAGACACTGAGTTGCAGCTTACGAAAAAAGAAGATAGTCATGAAGCATTTCTACACAAAAAGTAAAAAAACTGAAGAGAAAATAATAAAGCAAAATATGCCTTAACTGAAATGGTATAGACACCAATAATGAAAGAACTGAACAAGTAACTGCCATCAAGTATTATTGTTTTTATCACACTTTGCATTACAGACTACAGAACCAAAACATGGATGCAAGGAGTCCTAAAAGGTACATAAGGTTTCTTAAAGGCCTTTATTTTAAGTTGTCCAGGATATCCTAATCAGAATAGAGTCACAATATTGTTATATTATCATTGTAGTTGTATCACTGTTTATACCTTCTCCTGGAAACAACGACATAAGTAAAGGTAGGAAAAAAAACAAAACATAACCCACTATCCTTACTAAAATAAATAAAAATTATCATCTTAAACTAATTTAAAAACATAATTGATCACTTTTGTAATAGTTCTCAGGGGTAGGCTTTAATCTCTCTGAGTTGCAGTTTTCCTATTATTCCTATCTGTTTTACAGGTCTTAGAACATCTCCTAAAGTAAAAAAAAAAGTCTATCCAATGTAGTATGACATCAAGTTGTTTCATCTATAATCCAGCTACTTATTCCTAATTTCTGATCTCCTATTCTCACTTGAGGAGCTCTGGTAGCATAGTGTCTAAGGCACTTGACTATAACCAGAAGGCTGGCAGTTCAAACACACCAGCCAATCCTTGGAAAGAAGATGGGGCAATCTACTTCTGTAGTGATACTGCCTTGGAAACCCAAGGAGGGGTCACTATGAGTCGAGTCTGACTCAACGGCACATAACAACAACATTCTCACTTGGGGCAATAAATACATTTGAGGATAGGAATCCTGAAAGGAAAATGGGAAAGTATTTAAAACATATGATGTTCAAAATAGCACAACCTATTATTACTGCTTTATAAAGTTTTATTTTTGAAATGGTAATTCAGTTCACACAACCAAAGAATAAAAAGTAAAAAGTCATTTAGAAAAGTCTCCTTTCCATCCCTGTTCCCCAAATCAGTTTATGTATCTTACAGACATATTCTGAATATAAAAACAAAAAAGCATAGATTATATGTTGTAGTTGTTAGGTGGTATTGAGTCAGCTCTGACTCATAGTGACCCTATGTACAACAGAACGAAACACTGCCTGGTCCTTTGCTAGCCTCATGATCCCTGGTATACCTGAGCCCACTGTTGCAGCCACTGTGTCAATCCATCTCATTGTGGGCCTTCCCTTCTTCGCTGACCCTCCACTTTACCAAGCATGGTATTTTTCTCCAGGGAACAGACCCTTCTGACAACATGACCAAAGTATGTGAGACAAAGTCTGGCCATTCTCATTTTCCAGGACCATTCCAGCTGCACTTTTTCCAGGACAGGTTTGTTCGTTCTTCTGGCAGTACATAGTACTTTCCGTATTCTTCACCAACACCACAACTCAAAAGCTTCAACTCTTCTTCGGCCTTCCTTGTTCACTATCCAGCTCTCACACACACTTGAGGTGAATGAAAATACCATGGCTTACGTTAGGTGCACCTTAGTCTTCAAGGAGACATCTTTGCTCTTCAGAACTTGAAAGAGGTCTTTTGCAGTAGATCTGTCTAGTGCAATACATTGTCTGATGTCTTGATTGCTGGTATTGATTGTGGAACCAAGTAATGGGAAATCTTTAACAACTTCAATCTTTCCTCCATTTGTTGTGATGCTGCCTATTGGTCCAGTTTTGGGGATTTTCGTTTTCCTTATATTGAGATGTAATCCATACTGCAGACTATAGTCTTTAATCTTCTTCAGTAAGTGCTTCCAGTCATCCTCATTTTCAGCAAGCAAAGTTATGTCATACGCAGATCACGGGTTGTTAATGAGTCTTCCTCCAATCCTGATGCCACATTCTTCTTCATATAGTCCAGCTCCTCAGATTATTTGTTCACCATACAGATTGAACACTAACTCACTGTCGTCGGGTTGGATCGGACTCACAAAGACCCCTCCTTGGGTTTCCGAGGTGATATCACTACAGAATTAGATTGTCCAACCTTCCTTCTGAGGAATGGCTGGTGGGTTTGAACCACCAGCCTTCTGGTTAGTAGTCAAATGCCTTAGGCACTATGCCACCAGAGCTAATACGGTGAAATGATACAACTGTGCTGCATGGTTCCTCATTTTAAACCATGCGGTATCCCCTTGTTTTGCTTGAACAGCAGCCTCCTGGTCTATGTACAGGTTCCTCATGAGCACAATTAAGTGTTCTGGAATTCCCATTCTTCTCAATATTATTCAAAATTTGTCATGATCCACCCAGTCAAATGCTTCTGCATAGTCAATAAAACACAAGTAAACATTTTTCTGGTATTCTTTGCTTTCAGGCAAGATCCAGTGGACATGAGCAATGATATCCCTCATTCCATGTCCTCTTCTGAATCCAGCTTGCATTTCTGCAAGTTCTCTGTCAATATATTGCTGCAGTCATTTTTGAATTATCTTCAGCAAGATTTTACTTGTATATGATATTAATGATACTGTTTGATAATTTCAACATTCTGTGGGCTCTTTTCCACTCAGTTGGCCAGGTAGCTGTCTTCCAAATTTCTTGGCACAGACAAGTGACAAGTGATATACAGATGTATGTATATATATATATATATATATATACACAAATATATGTATCTTATATATATGCATATGTATATTTCTTATCCCTTCTTCAGCAGCCCTTCTTTATAACAGAGTAAAAAAAAAGGAAAAACTCAACTGTTCAATCTCAATAATAGTTAAACAAGCTATCGTGTATCAATATAAAATATAATCAGTGGGGTAGGATTTAAACTCAGGAAAGGTATGTGTCAGGGCTGTATCCTTTCACCAAATTTATGCAATCTGTATGCTGATCAAATAATCTGAGATGCTGGACTATATGAAGAATGCAACATCAAGACTGGAGGAAGACTCATTAACACCTATAACATGCAGATGGCAAAACTCTGCTTGCTGAAAGTGAAGAGGACTTGAAGTATTTACAGGTAAGTATCACAAATGACAGCCTTCAGTATGGATTACATCTCAACATAAAAAAAAAATCCTCACAACTGTAACAGAAAGCAACATCATGATCAGCAGAAAAAAGACTGAAGCTGTCACAGATGTCATTTTACCTGGATCCATAATCAACAGCCATGGAAGCAGCAGCATTGGGAAAATCTGCTGCAAAAGCCCTCTTTTAAAGTGTTAAAGAGCAAAGACATCACTTTGAAGACTAAGGTGTGCCTGAGTCAAGCTAGGGTACTTTTAATAGCCTCATATGCATGTGAAGCTGGACAATGAACAAGGAAGACTCCAAAAGTACTGATGCATTTGAACTGTGGTGCTGGTGAAGAATAAGGAATATACTATGGACTGCCAGAAGAATAAACAAACATGTCTTGGAAGAAATACAGCCAGAATGCTCCTGAGAAGTGAGGATAGAGAGACTTCATCTCTTGTACTTTGATCATATTATCAGGAGGGACAAGTCCCTGGAGGAGGATATCATGCTTGCTAAGGTGAAGGGTCAGTGAAAAAGAGTAAGACCATCAAGAGAGGGGTTGACATGGTGGCTGTAATAATGGACTCAAAAATAACTATGACTGTGAGGATGGCAAAGGACTGGCAGTGTTTCATACTGTTGTACATAAGGTCGCTGTGAATTGGAATCTATTCGACAGTACCTAACAACATGAGAAAATGGACTCTCTCATACATCACTGCTTAGGGTATCAATTAACACAGTCATTCTAGAGAGAAACTAAACAGTACGCATTAAAAATAAAATATGCATAAATACTTACACAGCAATTCCACTTCTCCATTTCTACTCTTAGAAAACACACAAATAGGCTTGTGTAACAGTGTACATTGGAATATTATTTCTAAATAGTAAAAAACTGGAAATAATGAAAATGTACATCAATAAGATGTTAGGTTGATTTAATTAAAGTCCACTGATAT
This sequence comes from Orycteropus afer afer, assembly GCF_000298275.1. Taxonomy (NCBI): domain Eukaryota; kingdom Metazoa; phylum Chordata; class Mammalia; order Tubulidentata; family Orycteropodidae; genus Orycteropus; species Orycteropus afer. The sequence goes on along the minus strand of NW_006922070.1, from coordinate 1,479,270 downwards.
TACAGAATACTATACTGCAGCTAAAGAGAATTTTATGTACTGTATATGTACTGAATATACACATCCAAGAGAGCTCTGGTGGTGTACTGCCTAAGGCATGTGACTGCTAACAAGAAGGCTGGTGGTTCAAACCCACCAGCTATTCCTCGGAAGGATGGTTGGGCAATCTACTTCTGTAATGATATCACCTCAGAAACCCAAGGAGAGGGTCACTATGAGTTGGATCTGACTCAACGGCAGTGGGTTTTGGTTTTTGACACACATCCAAGTATCACTTATATTTCATTATTGTGGTGTAATAAATTACCTCGTATGGCTTTTCTAGCCATAAGTCTTTGTAAACTTTGTGGTGGAACTTGCTGTGAGTAACTGAGGAGCTCCTGATTGTAAAAGTTATCAACCTGGGGTATTTCTGTTGAGACTGGCACAAAGCAACATTTTGGGAAGTTTGCTCTCTCTCAGGTGCTTAGAATTCTGACACTATGATTGGTTAGTTTGGCCACTCTGCCAGGCTCTAACCAAAGGAGGCCTCCTTGAGGCAGAAGAGGTCTCTCTGACTGCTGGATGAGAAAGACATGCTGTGAGAAACATTCTGCTGAGAAAGAGACACTGAGAGACACGCAGTGCTGAGAAAGAGACACCAAGAGACACGCATTGCTGGGAGAGTGGCTGAAAGAGACTGTTGGCTGGGAGACGGCGGGCTGAGAGAGACTGAGCGTTTTTCCTGAACTTGAATTGTAGCCTGGTGCTTCCTTAATAAACCCCACAATCTGTGAGTTCTGTGTGGTCACTGCAGTGAATTATCGAACTTGGCAGAAAGGTGGTGAGTACTGCAGGAGGAATGGTTGGTGTCAGGATTGGTGAAAGGGCTGGAGGGAGGCAGCATGTATGGACTCATAGGAATAGGCCTTGGGCTACTGATGGTGATTCTGTTCTTCCTCTTGTGGGGTTAGAGGAGGTTGGAAAATGTGGCCTCCTTGCCCCTTTAGCAATTATTATTTATCTATATAATTATGTAGAAGTACATATACTGAAATGAAAGCACTGTGGTTGAGAAAAAAGTAAGCTCTCTTTCTCTCTCTCTATATATGTATATAAATATATATATTATATAAAACATAAATATATATTATATGTATATTACATTATATATATTATATATAATTATATAATATATATATAATATATATTTACATATATACACATTTATAAAAAGAAACATAAAGCAAAACTTTTTCCCTTTTTCAGTACGTAAATAGTGATGTATGTAAATGAATAGAAAAAAACTACTAAAACAGAATTTGTAACCTCTGTGGAGGAGAAAGGAATCATGAGTAGAGTCAGTAGGGGGTGTATTAGTAACATGTACATCTAAAACAATGAAAACACATTCTCTTTTACTTGATCAATTTAAAATAAGTTGCATTTCAAAAGAGGTTATAAGTTTTTTTTAACCGATGATGAAAACCATTTTTTCATACTTTTATATATGTGGTTAATTTTAATGTTTTATACTTCATTTCTTTGTAAGCTAAACAAATCTTTCTTTTTTTTTAAATTTTTTCTTTTTATTGTGATTTGTGTGAAATCACACAGCCATACCTAATAGTTCAGCGTGTCCACCCATCTATCCACCCATGTTATCAATGTTTGCCTTCACTGACAACGCAGTACTGTATGTGGATAAGGATTCATCTTTGTTATCGGTACCTCCCATGCACCTCTCTATGCCTTCCTCTTCTTTAATACCACTAAGTTCATCACTCACATTTGATACATTTTCCTTCTCTTCAACCAAATCAACATTTGTCTCTACCTATCTAACAGTGTTAATTGCCCTCCCCTCTCACCCCTGGTAACCAACAAAGGAAATTTCCTTCCATATGTAAACCTTTCCTTGACTTTTTACAATAATGGACTAATACATTATTTGTCCTTCTGTGATCAACTTACTTCACTCAGCATAATGTCCTCTAAGTTTATCCATGTTATATGATGTAAGCTAAATAAATCTTAATGAAAAGAGATCATTTGATAATTCTACCAGAGGTGAAATACCTGCTGATATTATGGCTTATAATCTCCAGAAACAGTAGAAGTTTTAGTATCCAAAATTCACACAGATTTTAAAATTTTAGAAAGCTTCTCCAAATAAATTTATTTAATTAATTTAATGTTGGGAAAAGACCAGCGATATATCATAGATAAAGATGAAAAGGACTGAATTTTAAAAAATTAATTCATTTTCGTGGCTTCAGATGGAGTATCCTTTGTCCAGTAAACAGTAAACACTAAGTCAGTCTCTGAAGTATATCACTGAATACTGAACTACCAATAATTACGTACTTATATGTTCATATTTATAGACTGATATCTGTTATATCAAGTAGTTTAAGATCTCAAGCTCTAGTATGAGAGTATGAATGCTTGCTCTCATAGTTGTGTAATCTTAGACAACTGACTTAACAACACCTTTTAACCTGTTTAATATATATATATAACTGAGATGCCATGAGCTCTACATGATTATCAGTAAATTATAGCACAAGGGCCAAATATGGCCCAACATTTGTTTCTGTAAATGAAGTTTTATTAGAAAACAGCCAAATTTCATTATATATTGTCTATGGCTGTTTTTGTGTTGAGTAATCATGACAGAGACTACAAAGTCCAAAATATTTAATAAGTGGCCAACTTCTGATATACTGCATGTACAAGAATTTAAAACTGTTAAAGAGAGGGAATAAATGTGTACCACAGCACTTAATAAGCACATATATAAATCTGACATATATATATATATATAT
>NW_006922070.1:1459527-1476363 GCF_000298275.1 Orycteropus afer afer | reverse complement strand
CCTGTACCATAGCAACAAGATCTTGTAACTGTCTAAGTTTCTGTTTTGCAGCCATAAGTCTATTGATCTTCTGTTCAAATTCAGCATCTTCTGGAGCCTCATCAACCAGACTGCTCCTATGACTAGATAATGAAGCTCCACTGACTTCCTCCTCTTCTGCATCTTCCTCCTCTTCCTCCTCATCTTCACCTTGTGTGGCATGAATCCCATGTTCTTCCTCTCTATTATATCGACAGTCTGTGGAATGCATGTAGTATTGAAATCAATAATTTTTGAACAAATTTAAAAGTACTAATGAAAAAGAAATCTACTTCCCAAGAGCAATGTGGCACAATTACCTATAATGATAGTCAATCATACCTAAAGAAGAAGGCATGTTTAGAGCTCTTATGTTGGCAGCAGATCTGTTGTTAATTTCACAATTAGAATTAACTGATCTCCCGTCTCTATTATTAGAAATACACTGTGCATTAGTATTACTATTTACTTCATTCCAGGGGGCAGCTGCTTGTGGATTTCTAAAAGGAAAGAAAACATACTGAAGCATTTAAGGTTTAAAAACAAAAACTGCTAACAATCCCAAACTAAGAACATTATTGACTATTTCCCTATTTAAATTCAAATAATCAACTATTAATACCAAAATCAGTTGTAATTTTCATTAACTTCTACATATATACTATTTGGAAAATATTTAAAAAATATCTTAAAAATGAAAATGACACCTAATGATAAAGAAGCAGGAAAATGGTGTTACTTTATTTTTGATGATTTACGTGTATTTTTATCAAATGGCAATTTTACTGAACTATTCCATTCAATATTCCCCTATTTGTTCAGCAAATATATCTTAATATTAAGACCTCCTTTTTTGCAGGGACGATTACACTGATCAAAATAATATACTACTGGCCAAACCTTAAAAAAGAAGCAAACAGCGAGCAGTGTTGAGGTTTTTTTTCCACATAAAAAGTATTAGATTAGGATGAATGATAGAAAAACAAATTTAAAAAACAGTTCTAACCGAATGTTAGTAACAGGTTCAGAATTTTCATGCTCAGAATCATATTCTGATTCTTCAGTTTCTTCATCTTTTGTGTTTTCATTTACAGCATCTGTCATCATGTCTGATGTTTGTTCGTAATAGTGAACTAATTCTCTCAGTTCATTCAATCTCTTTCGAACTTCATTTAACTTCCTGATAAACAAACAAAAAATATTTATATATAATATTTCTATCCATTTTAGCAATATAATATATTATTTTCACATTACACATCAGAAGCACAAAGAAACTTTGGACTTGATCAAATAGCCAGGAATGTGACTATAATGAGTTTAATTTCAATACGGCTTATTCAAAATCTCATTACTTTATTTTTGTATGTTGTACTAGAGATAAAAGCATAAGAAACAAATCTTAGTTTAATTATTCACTTTCAAAACTAAAACCAACCAACCAACCAACCAAATCTGCTGCCATGACTCCAAGTGACCCTACAGGGCAGAATAGAGCTGTCTTAAGGCATTTGAATGCTACCCACAAGGCTGGCAGCTCAAACACATCAGTTGCCCTGCAGAAAGAAGGTGGGGCAATCTACTTCCCTAAAAGAGTTACTGTGTTGGAAACCCAATGGGGGTCACTATGAGTCAGAACCGAGTTGATAGCAGTAAATTTGGTTTGTGTTTTTCTATAGGGCTTCCAGGAGCTCTGGTAGCGTAGTGCCTAAGGCACTTGACTGCTAACCAGAAGGCTGGTGGTTCAAACCCACCAGCCACTCCTCGGAAGAAAGGTTGGGCAGTCTACTTCTGTAGTGATACTGCCTCGGAAACCCAAGGAGGGGTTGCTATGAGTCGAGTCTGACTCTACGGCACATAAAAAAAAACAATACAGTTTCCAAGGCTGCAGTCTTTATGGAAACAAACTGTTTCATCTTTCTCCTGCAGAGCAGCTGGTGGGTTCAAACTGCCGGCCTTTCAGTTGACCATCAAGCACTTTAACCACTGTGAAACAAGGCCTCATTATTATTCACTGTGAGATATAATTTCTAAAAAGAATAAAACTCAATGTCAAAAATATTCCTAAGTCTCTTAAAAAGTGCAATGTCCCAAATATCCAATGTAAATACTCAGGTAAATCCAGTATAAAGGACATTATAGAGCACTTATAGAAGCTTCCTGATCTTGTCTACAACATAAAGAGTTTTATAAAATGTTTATTGAAAATCAAAATTTAGATTCATTGAATTTTTACTATTTGCCAGGAAATATGCTAAGCATTTTTTAAATTCTTGAAATATCTTCACGAATAAAAGTATATTTTTATCCCTATTTTGCAGATGAGGAAGCAGAGGCTAAGTGAGGGTAAGTCATACTTGCCCAAGGTCACAAAGCCATACTATAATTTCAAGGCTGTCTGATTCTAGAACCTAATTAAATATAGAAATATTTAAAATATAGTCACAGCAAATTGATTCTTTATTTAAAAAATCAGAATAAAATAATATTAGCTCACAGAAATTACCTACATTACAATGTCAAATTTCTTTTGGACAATGATTATGATAAAAATGTTTATCATAATAAAGAAATTCAATTTTTCCAGAATTTTCAATATAATCAAAGAAAAATAAACAATCTATTCCCATTATTTCATTCTAATCTATGTAAACAATGTTTGTAAATGTGTAAAAAATGTTTTACTGGAGTTTTTCAGTTGGATTTAGATGTCCTTCATTTTCACTTTCATTGTGAGAAATGAGAGAAGCAGTAGGATAAGGAATGGATGACGTGAGACTGTTGGATTCTCCATTGATGACTGTTGCTAAGCCTACAGGAGCAGACGGAGCAGGTGTACTTCTCTGATCCACACTCCTTTGAGGAGAGGCTGAAGAAGGCACAACTACAAAAATGAAAAAAAAAAAAAAAAAAAAAAACGCCAGTTACCAACCACAAATATAAACAATGTCAAAGCATTGTTCACAGTTTGCTGGGGATGTAGAAAAACGAAAAATAAAAGTCATAAATGCTGTAAATTAAATTGTACAGACTTAAAATTTTGGAAATATAGGGATATAACACCCAGGTCACTTGTTTCTTAACATGTCCTACAACCAAACACATCAAAATGTACAAAGAAGACACACTGTTACTTCTTTTTTTCAGATTCCAGTCCCAGGATTAAAACAGAAAGCAAAGAAGGGAAGATTATGACATCTTCCCTTGAAAAAGAAATTAGAGAAGTATTCTGAAAAACTTGGATCTAGGTTAAGTTTTATAGGCCACTGTGCATAATGTAAAACAGACAGTGAGTAAATCTAGAGTTGCCCTAGCTGGTAAGTCTTTAAGAGTTCTGCAAATCCACGAATTTAGGAATTACATCTGGTCTCCTAGATAAAGCAAAAGTATTACAGTGACTGTGGTACACTGATCCCCAGTAACAACATTTTCTAATTAGATGACAGTTACTTCTCTACAGTCTTTTATCATTTTTTTTTTATTGTGATTTGGGTGAAAATTTACAGAGCAAATTCACTTTCCATACAGCAGTTCACATATACTGTCTCATGACACTGACCACAATTTACCACAATGCAACAGCTCCCCTCCCACTTCCTCCTGATAGTTACCTCTTCCCTGTGACCATCCCTCCATGTACTCCTGCCCTCTGAGCTGTCTCCCTGTGCATAAGCAGCCCTTCTTTCTCCTATGATTGTTCTCTCCAAGGAGTGTATCTTACCTCAGGTAAATATTCAACTCATATGCCTGTCTTTTGTTTGGCTGGAAGCCACAGATGTGGATTCAATTCCAGATCTGAAGGGCAGCTAGGGGCTATAGTCTCAGTGGTTCCACCCGGCTCTATTGGACCAGCAAAGCTGGTCCCCCCCCCTTTTTTTTTCTCCAAATGATTTTGAGTTTTGTTCCATATTGTTCTCCCTCTCTATCCAGGATCCCCTACATAGATCCCCCTCCAAGTGGTTGACAGTGGTAGCTGGCACCATCTAGTTCTTCTGGTCTCATAGTCGTACAGGCTGCAGATCAGATGGTGTACCAGTCGCTAGGACTAACTGCTTCCATGAATTTCTGGTTTTCTTCATCCTTCTTTGCTGTGGACGAGGAGAGACCCATCGTTGCATCTAGATGGCAGCTTGCAAGCTTTTAAGATCTCAGTTGCTACTTGCCAAAGTAGGAGGTACAACAATGTTTTGTGTAGTATGTTATGCCAATTGAGCTTGATGTCCCCTGAGACTATGGTCCCAAGCCCACAGGTTCAACTACTCAGTCCCTCTGGGTAGCTGGCTGTGACCAAGCAGTGACTACAACTTTGCCCCTTGTCAGCTCTACTATACACCTAGGAATTCAGATCATACACACAAACTTATAGGACCATTGTCTGCCAACCCTATTCTGAGAGGGACAGGGACTGGGACTGGATTATACTCTGGATAAGGAGGAGACTACTAAGAGGTCAGAGATCAAAAAGGAATATATTCAGAGCAGAGTAAGTAAGGCTCATGTGGAGGTGACAAGAAATAGGAGATGAGTAGAGAATAAGGAGCAGGGACTGCAGAGATGCCGTTTCTATCCTTTGTTTTTTCTTTACCAAAAAAATGGCTGGAAAGAAGAAAGGTAACCAGTAGGGGTTTCCCCCATTTACCCCAGTTTTCCCATTAGTATATGTATGAGGTATGAGGGTATCAACTGAAGACTAGTAATTAGGTCTGAATTTGGTAAAGCAGGCTACAACAGAAAAGACAGTTCTTTTAGTTATTTAAGATGACTATTTGAATATTTAACAAATGTGTAAGTCCAGTGATTCTATGTTATAGGCTTTCTGCACTGAACCATGTGTAGTACATAAATTTTTCATCTCTCACTTTTTCTCCCTTTTTGCATATACAATATTTAAATCTATGTTTAATAGTTTCAGCGTTTTTAACCCAATGTACTAATATACATTGGTTTTTCCTTAAGGGAAAATATAAACATACTAAAAATAAAAGTATTATTTTGTGCACGCATCCAAGTTACTATTTAACTATTACAGGCTAGCATACACATATTTATGTGTTCTTTATAATACCTAATACTGCTAAACCCTTTCTACTTACATGTAGAATTGTTCAGATGCTGATCTCGAAGTGTGTGAAGCTCTCCAAGCAATTTGTCCATTTTTTGTTTCTTTTCCTGTAGCACTTTCATTTTGCTAAAAAGCTGGACTTTCTCATCAGGTAAATGTTCTGAAATGGATGGATTCTTGCTCTGGGAAACCTCCCTAGTTAATGAAAGACTTTCTGCCTGTCTTCTATTGTCTGGAACAGTTGGTGGCTTTAAAACAAAACAAAAAAAACCAAGAAGAAAAATTAAAAGCTAAGGTTATTAAAGGGTGCACTCCCACATTTTCATTTTAAAAGTGCATAAATAATCTTTGTGTATATATATTAGCTAGACTGATATACTGTTAAATTGCTGAAATACATTAGCAGTTGTACCATATTCTTTCATTTATACTTTGTCAGCAAGAAGACACAAGGCAAAGCATCTTCTTCAATCATACTCATTTCCAGTGGAGTTGTTGTTGCTATGTACCGCTGAGTCATCTCCAACTCATAGCAACCCCCCCTTGGGTTTCTAAGGCAGTATTGCTACGGAAGTAGATTGCCCAGTCTTCCTTCTGAGGAGTGGCTGGTGGGTTTGAACCACCAACCTTCTGATTAGCAGTCAAGTGCCTTAGGCACTATGCCACCAGAACTCTCACTCTTCTAGTGGAGAGAGGCATTATTAATTATCGTTCCTTCTCTAAAGCCCACAGATTAAAAATTTACATTTATATTATTATTTAGAAAGGCAAATATTACATATTACAGTACCTATTAACCCTTTTATTAAACTTAAGAACCTTCTTAAAATCATTAGTAAAGTATTACAAGGACATAGATTTAAATCTAAGAGTTAAGAGTTATGACAATTGTTCTGGTTACCAGTGCCACTCTGACAGAAATATACCACAAATGGATGGCCTTAACAACAGGATTTTATTCTCTTACAGTTCAGGAGGCTAGAAGTCCAAGTTCAAAGTGCCAGGCTCTAGGGGCTGGGTGAAAGCCCCTCAGCCTTGGGTTTCAGCTCTGCCTCCAGCTCCTGGCCCACTGAAGCTAGAAGCATTTCTTCACTCAGACAGCTGCTGGCTGCTGAGGCGGAAAAGCCCAAGGTTGACAAGTAAAAAGGCACAGTCCCAATCTTACCAAACCACATGGCAAGCCATTAATTTAAGTCCATTTTAAGTCCCAAGGTTGGCAGAGGATGGCAGGCTGCTGAACAATGACACAGCTACATGCAGGGTTCAAGGTGCCATAAACTAGAGACCATTCTCAAAGCTTCTCCTTATACGCAGGAAGCAGACCATACCCCCAAGGAAGCTACTCAGCTGCTTGTGGTAGATGCCACCGTGGAGATGACTGCCAGTCTCACCATGGGGAATAACTACCACCAGCTGCCCAGCCACTCAACCAGGCCCAGCCAAGTTGACACACAAACATAACTACCACAACAATTACCAGTCTTTTAAAGAAAAACAAGGTGTCAACTAGTAGCATACAAAGTGAAATTATACTAATCAATTCATTAAAAGCAGATTTTCTTGTAATACAGTTTTTCTTGACTTATTGCCCCGAAACCTACAGCACTAGAACCACATGGGAAGACACCAACCCAAACCTATGAATCAGGCAAGTAGATCCTGCTGATGCAGCAATCTGCATTTTAAAAATAAGCATGTCGTGTAATATTTATATACACACAACTCTGAGAACTGCTGTTCTAATTAATGTGAAATTAAACTCAATTACACTTAAGAAATTAAGTTACCTGAGAATCACGAAGCTGGTTATGAAAACGCTGAATTAAATCATTTAACTCTTCATTTAATTCAGATGTTATACTGATTCCTGAGAGACTACCTGCAGTTTCTGTTACTAGAAAGAAAATGAACAACTAGTCATTAAAATGAACAAACTAAATTGAACACCTTTTCCATATGAGAAGCTAAAAGTAAATTTTGAAAGAGAAAGGGAGTTTATAAAATCCTATCATAATTTGAAACTAGTTAAAACTCTCAGATTTACCTGCCAACAAATCCTTTTATTAAATGTTTTCATCGAAGTTCAAAGGGGCACTCACATAGGCTTAGTGTGGCAGTTAATCTTTCTTTCCAACGTATCAAAAAGGATATAATTATAACCCAAATGATTACAGTGACTGAGTGGAATGAGTATGCAGATTAGAGGGGGGATTACTCAATAGGCCAGGTGAGCCTGGGTTTACTTGTACTTACTAATCTGCAGTGCAGTTTTATATGTTTATGTAAATATATGAAACTATTCACTACAGATTACTAAGTACGCACAAGTAAACCTGTGCTTACCTTGCTTTCTGGGTACTCAGTCCCTGTTAGGGATTATAAATTTGAAAAGAGGCTTTGATTTCAGCAGGAAGGTGCTATGAGTTGGAAGAAAGACAGATGCTAACCATATGCAGAAGCAGAGTCTTCGATGTGGTGAAAAAATATGACAATATTTACTACAGATTATTAGGTAAACACAAGTAAGCCAGTCCTTACATTGCTTATTGGGTAACCCACCCCTGATCTATCAGTCTGTTTAGGTTGGAGCATTAGAAGGATATGTGATAGCCTGCAAAAGCACAGCTGATTCTGGCAGGTTTCATGTTTCACTTCTCGCAATAGAATCAATGTTCTAGAAAAGGAGCTGGCAAATATTTTTCTAATAGGGTTAGATAGTAAATACCACTATAGGGCTAAAGCAGCTATTAACAATAAGTAAACAAATGAGCATAACTGTAGACCATATAATTTTGTTTACAAAAACAAGCAGTGGGCTCAATCCTAGTGGTACACAGTTTGCCAAATCCTGCAATAGAACAGGTAACTGATTGCAGTAGCTCCCTGTGATAAAGTCATACTAAAAAAAACAGGAGTTTTTAATCTTCTTTAAGTGGGGGGGGAGGGGGGGAAGGCTTCCTATTCCTAAGGCAGTTTTCTGATGAAAATTTAGATACCAGTTACTGCTCTCCTACCCAGTCAACTGATATCCTCACTCCCAACTTTCTAGCTCCAGAAAGTCAAAACGCTATCCACCACATTTTTCAGAAAGGAAAATACCAGCTTTTCCCACCAAGAAACTAGATTTAGGATTTCAGGGCTGGATGAAATTCGACTTACCTAACCAAGCTCTGTTTTGCAAAGAGAGAAATTACAGTACAGATAACTAACATACAACTTGATAGTTAAATGATAAAAGGAACACCCTTTCCCACGACAAGTATGTTGTCTCTCTTACATATCAGATGATATGATTCTGATTTTTTATCATTACAGGCAATCCCTGGGGTATGACTGAGATCTGTTCCTAAGTGCATCTTTAATAATTTATACGTCAAGTCGTCATAGGTGGTCTTACATATTAGTGCAAGAAAAGGCTCAAGGTCTCTTCAATGATTTAGAGGTTACACATGAAGCAAGTAAGGTGATTGTGATGGAGAATTTATCAAGAGGAGGGGTAAATTTCAAAGTGAGGGTAAATTCACATAACATTAAGGGGCAGGTAGGAATTATCGTAAGTCAAATGTTCCTAACTCTGAGACTGTCTGTATTTTGCTGCAAAATCTCATGAACACAGGGAATATTTGTTTTACTATTCCTACACTATTATTTTTAAAGTTTTAAAATAGTATATAAAACAAATTTAAACTACACATTCTTCTCTTGTTCCCTGCTTCATATCAAGCTTTTTTTTTAAAAGAGATTACATGCTTTAAAAAAAAAAATGTTGCTATCAGAAATAGAAAGATGACTCCCTACTTAGAATATATTCTACTACATTAAATCCCAAACTCCATGTTAGGAGCTCCTTCTCTATAAAGTAAGAAAAATCAAACCTCTGGCTACTAACCTGAAATTCTGTATGATCAAATGAGATGATGTAAAGTGAATAGCTGAGATTAATATATCTATCAAAGAAAAGACTTTCTAATCTGATACTTCAAACTTGAAAAATATTCAAAAGGTTAATCATTAATCAAACTAACAGCACTCATTATATTAAATGTAACAATTATCTGTTGCCTAAGTTATCTATTTCCTAAACATAAATGTAAAAGCTAATGATACTTAAGACTTTCCAAGGGAAATATGGGGATCAATATATGTGTAATTACTACTACTTACTATACTCTATTACTATATATGACTATATAATTATTACAAAAGACTAAGTTATACTTTAAAGTCATAAAATTCCTTACAAAAATATAAGCATAAATTAGGTAACAGTGATCTGGGCCAGTAAACCAGGTGTGGGCAGCAGGATAAAATGAGTAATAACAGGATAACCTTTGTGAGGGCCTAAATACAGGGGTAGGAGTTCTGGTAGCATAGTGCCTAAGGCACCTGACTGCTAACCAGAAGGCTGGCGGTTCAAACTCACCAGCCACTCCTCGGAAGGAAGATGGGGCAATCTACTTTCGTAGTGATACTGCCTCAGAAACCCAAGGAGGGCTCGCTATGAGTCAGGTCTGACTCAAGGGCACATAACAATAACAAATACAGAAGTAAAAATGGAGTGCCCTAAGGAGAAAACTGGTAGCTCTGCGGTGCAGTGCCTAAGGCATTTGACTGCTAACCAGAAGGCTGCTGTTTCAAACCTAACAGCCACTTCTGGGAAGAAAGACTGGGCAACCTACTTCTATAGAGATACTGCTTTGGAAACCCAAGGAAAGGTCGCTATGAGTTGCATCCAATTCGATGGCAGTGGGTTTGGTTTTTTGGTTTGGAAGGAAAAAACCTGTAATTAGATTGGGATGGTGGGGATAGACTAGTAGTTTAAAACCTGTTTTATTGAGTTTTAATAAGTAACAATCATGTTTTCAACTTAATGAGAAAGTAAACACTTAGATTTGAAGGTAATAAGATAAACTATGAAATTAAACTCAATTCTACAGAATTCAAAATAATTTTTACCTAAATGACATATGGCTATGAGGGAAGGAGGACGAAAGAAAAGAATGTTTCTGACTCTCAGTACAACCAAAAAAACCAAACTCACTGCCATCAAGTCGATTCTAACTCATAGCAATACCACAGAACACAGCAGACTGCCCCATGGTGTGGCCAAGGCTGTAAATCTTTATGGAAGCAGACTGTGTCATTGTTTTTCCCATGGAGTAGCTGGTGGGTTCAAACTGCCAGCTTTTTAATTAGTAGGCAAATGCTTTAACCACTACACCACCAAAGCTCCTTCTCAGGACAACAGTATAAGATAAATACAGCTCCAAGGAGCTACCATATGCAACTGGAAATGTAACTGAAATCACGGACGCTAAAGACAAAGACAGTCTATAAATTTATGCACTGCCTCACTTAACAGATTTAACTTTAACCCTTTCTTGAGAGGCGACAATCTTAGTTGAATTTAGTATAAAAGATGAGAATAAAAGCATCAAGAATCCTATCAGTGTGGAGTACGAAAACAACCACAAAAAAGAAACCAACTATAGCCTGTCCCTTTTACCTCTTAAAGGCACTCTCTGCTGAAAAGGAGAGCGAGCTTGCTGTCTGCTTGGTACAGTCTGGTGGCCAGAAGTTGTCCCTGCAGCCTTTTCTGCATAACCAGAGAAAACCACAGGATAAGGTAAACCTTACATGTAGGGTTTCTAAACTAGTCAATAGTCAAGACCTAATTATCTAATAATTAGCATCTATTGTGCAATACCATACTTATTAAGCCTTGCTCATAAAAACAATATTCTAACATGGTGGCATACCAGAATCATCCATCACAGCAATAGCCTGCTCTGCTTTATGCTGCAGAGCCAGGAGAGCAGCTTGTCGTCCCTGTAGAGCTCTCAACTGTTCCTGCTGCTGTAACATCCGTTTTAATAAATCATGTTGTTTCTTCAAATTTTCTATCTCTTCCAAAGGCTCCTGCTGAGGATCCCTGGCCTAGAAAATAAGACCAGCAATCCTTTTATCCAACTAAAGAAATCCATGTTTCTGGCAAAGTTTATAAGTAGATAATAAATTAATATTAAATGTACAGTCGTAGACACAGAGTTTTAGTGGACTTGAAGGAAAAAAAAATTTTAAGAACAGATTGACACAGATAGCCTGCCATGTTAATACGTAATTCTCTAGTAAAAGACCGTAAGCAATGGTTTAGCATGAAGAGAAATTAACAAAAGAGTAAAGAAAAAGGCATATAAAAATATAAGGCAGCTAAGAGGATAAAAGAACACACACACACACACACAAAGAATAAGGGTGTTAGGCCCTACAGAAAAGTGGTAACAGATTATTGAGTTAAAGCCCTGCAAGTTTCTCTTAGAAAGACCAGACTAAGATAACAAACTTCCTGCTTAACCCCTAGAAGTGCTGTTTAAAATACACACACACACAAACAAAAAAAACCCATAAAATAAAACAAACCCACTTCAGATACATTCTTATTACTTCTAACCTAAGACAGGAATTTAGAAAATACATTTCATGTGATAACCTTATGTGAACAGGTTCTGATGTAATTGCATCACATTATATAAGCATATGCTAAAGTGCAAAATTTTATATTCTGCATCGAATATGCCACTACTATTTTTCCTCTCCAATATGCCCATACTAATCAGATTGAGGCCGTAAGATAAATCTTCCCAAATTCCCCTCAAAATCTATGCTATCATCTTGCATAAAAGTAGACGATTATATAAATAAGTGCTACTTATAAAAACAATCAAATTTTAAATGTTAATCTTAAAACCATTCAAAATGTTATCAAACAAGAAAAGTCAATTAAGCAAGAAGACAAACTGTAACACAACTCCAAAATAAAAAATTATAAGCCAGATAATATATTAAAAGTTCAAAGAATTTACCAATATTTTTATCAATATAAATAATTTTTAATATAAATAATGAGGTTTACCTGTTTACCTCAACCCTGTATATTTGTTGTACTCAGTCAAATTTAAGTTTACATTAACAAAACCAAAAAACCAAACTCACTGCTGTTGAGTCGGATCCGACTCACAGTGATCCCTCCTTGGAGTGGCTGGTGGGTTTGAAATGCCAGCCTTCTGGTCAGCAGTCAAATGCCTTAGGCACTACGCTACCAGAGCTCCTAAGTTTACATTACTATCAAATTTTAGTTAGGGTTATGTAGATTTTAAATGAATGATTCTCCCCCAAAGTCACTCAGGAGAATAAGGAAGTTCAAGTGATTTCTTTTCAAAGTAGAAATACACTGACCTACTTTCCCTATGCTCATTTGACTCCTGGACAATTTATGGAGAACATGGGTAGCTCAAGAAAAATCCCTTTCTGGATGACATCCATTACCTATGATATGCAAAAATCAACTCTCTTGCCTTTACCTTTCCAAGCACAACTCATCAGTGTTATGAATAAGACTGAGTAACTGTGGTAACATTTCACAAATCAATACAATTATTAACTGCGGTGCACTGAATTACTTGGTTTGTTGTTGTTGTTGTTAAGTGCCGTCGAGTCGTTTCCGACTCATAGCGACCCCATGCACAGCAGAACGAAACACTGCCCGATCCCGCACCAGCCCCACAATCCCTGCTATACTCGAGCCCATCATCGCAGCCACTGTATCAATCCATCTCGTTGAAGGCCTCCCCCTCTTTCGTCGACCCTCCACCCTACCAAGCATGACATCCTTCTCCAGGGAATGGTCCCTTCTTACAACATGACCAAAATAGGTGAGACCAAGTCTGGCCATTCTTGCTTCCAAGGAGCATTCTGGCTGCACTTCCTCCAGGACTTGGTGGGACCATGCAAATAAGGTGTGTTGTATTTTGGCTCTTGTAGACTTGTTTTAATTTTCTTCAACTTCAACTTGAACGTGCATATAAGCAACTGATACTCTGTTCCACAGTCAGCTCCCGGCCTTGTTTTGACTGATGATATTGAATTTCTACATTGACTCTTTCACAGATTCCTGTGTAACCCACCTGGCATGGCCCAAATCTATAGTCACCGTTTATGTTGTTGATTCAGGAAGGAAGTACATCAAGGCTGTATCCTTTCACCATACTTATTCAGTCTGTATGCTGAGGAAATAATCTGAGAAGCTGGACTATATGAAGATGAACGGGGCATGAGGGTTGGAGGAAGGCTCAGTAACAAACCTGCGATACATAGACGACACAGCTTGGCTTGCAAAAAGTGAGGATGACATGAAGCACTTACTGATGAAAACTGAAGATTACAGTCTGCAGTATGGATAACATCTCATAAAAAGAAAACAAAACTCCTCCAATAAACAGCATCACAATAAATGGAGAAAACACTGAAGTTGTCAAAGACTTCACATTACTTGGTTCTACAATCAACACCAATGGAAGCAGCACTCAAAATCAGAAGACATACAGCTTTGGGCAAATTTGCTGCAAAAGACCCATTTCAAGTGCTGAAGAGCAAAGATGTCTCCATCAAGGCTAAGGTGCACCTCACCCAAGCCATGATATTTTCAATCACTTCACATGCATGTGAGAGCCGGACAATGAATAAGGAAGACCGAAGAAAAGTTGATGCTTTCGAGTTGTGGTGTTGGTGAAGAACTGAAAGTACCACAGACTGCTAAAAGTAATAAGAAATCTGTCCTGGAAGAAGTGCAGCCAGAATGCTCCTTGGAAGAGAGAATACCCAGACTTGGTCTCACCTACTTTGGTTATGTTGTCAGAAGAGACCATTCCCTGGAGAAGGATATCATGTTGAATAAAGCAGAGGGTCAACATAAAAGGAGAAGGTCCTCAAAAAGATGGACTGACACAGTGGCTGCAATGATGGGCTCAGGGATAGCAGGGATAGTGAGACTGAATAATTCCAAGTGGTGTTAGGATCTGAGAATTAACCAAAAAATTTGCACTGCTCTCGCCAAAGGCTGCATGGACAATTGCTGGTGACTAAAAAAGGGAAGCAGCAAAGAAGGAAACACAATGAGCTGTGGACATCGGCTGTCTGGAGAGTGCAGCCATTTTGAATGTTTATAAGCTGTGGCCATTTTAGATATTTAAAGCAACAGCATTCTCATTCACATTCCAGGGACCTAAAAACAAGTTTCACTTTCCAAGGACAGTAGAGACATACAGGAGCCTGACAACTGGAAAGGAGACAGGTGCTGCCAACTAGTGAATAGAGGAGCACAGTACCCTGCTTACTCAGATAACATCCAGAAAAAAAAAACAGAAAAAGAAAATCTTGGGTGAATCACTCCAACATGCAATCACTAATTAAATATAATCACAAAACCCCACAATGTCTCAGAGACAAAAAACCACCATAGTCCACACAGAGAAGCAAGATAAAGCAGTAGAAATAAGAGAGCAGGATACAGACCCAGAATACATCTGAGGAAGAACTAACATTGGAACTCCCCGATAAGGAATTCAGGAGAATTGTAGTTAGGTATCTTAAGTGGACTGAGACACAGATCAAGGAAAACACTGACAAAATGGAGGAAAACACAGAGAAAACCCTAGAACAATTTCAGAAGACAATACAAGAACAAAATGACAAAATAAATGAAAACTGAAAAATGATACAAAATCTATAGATAGATATCCAGAAAATTAATGCTAAATTTTAAGAAATAGGTAACACAGTGAATGGGATAAGGAGTAGAATTGAATCAATGGAAGACGGAATTAGTGAGATTGAAGACAAATACCTGAATACTGCTTTGGAAAGGGATAAATCATAAAAAAAGATCAAAACAGAATGAAGAAAGCCTAAGGTTCATGTGGGATACCATCAAAAGGAATAACCTACGTGTCATTAGAATTCCAGAACAGGAAGAGAAAAACAAAACCACAGAGAAAATTGTTCAAGATGTGTTGGAAGAGAATTTCCCAGGTATGATGAAAGAGGAGAATATATCCATTCAAGAAGTCCAACGAACCCCAAACAGGACAGACCCCAAAAGAAAATCACCAAGACACATCATCATCAAACTCATCAAAACCAAAGACAAAGACAGAATCGTGAAAGCAACACGGGAAAAACGAAAAGTTACCTACAAAGGAAGAGCAACCAATAAGACTAAGCTCTGATTTTTCAGCAGACACCATGCAGGCAAGAAGACAATGGGATGGTATATATAAAACCCTGAAAGAAAATATTTCAACCAAGAATTATATACCTGCCAAAATTGTCCCTCAAATATGATGGTGAAATTAGGAGATTTCCAGATAAACAGAAACTAAGGGAATTTGTTAAAACAAGACCAACCGTACAAGACATGCTAAAGGGAGTCCTTTGAACAGAGAACCAAAAATACAAATAACAACCGACCATTAATACACAAGATGGCATATCCCAGAAACCACAGCTATGGACATATATCCGAAGTAAAATGAGCTTACAAGATTGTAAACAGGGAACCAGAGACATCAATTGGCAAGTGAGGCCAACTAAAACAAAAAGAGGGAAAAGACTGTGTAGTTACAGAACTTCTAAATGGTGAGGAAGTTAAGAGAGTTGCAAGATACAATGGACTATTCTAAACTCAGGCAGAAAATTATAAATCATAGGGTAACCTTAAAGAAAAATGATAAACCTTCATATCACAATAAAAAAGAGGACAAGCAAAAATATTCAGCATATACTACAACAACAGCAACAAAGGAAATGATAACACGATTCATAAACATAATGAGCTCAGCACAGAAAATAATATGGAACAAAGAAACCAGGGACACCATGAAAAACCACAAAACAAAATGACAGCAACAAATTCAAACTTGTCAATAATTAACCTGAATGTTAATGCATTAAATGCACCAGTCAAGGGACAGAGAGTTGCAGATAGGATAAGAAAACACAACCCATCAATATGCTGCCTACAAGAGACACACCTTAGAGATAAAGACAAAAACAGACTAAAAATCAAAGGTTGGAAAGATATATCAAGCAAATGGCAACTCTAAGAGAGTAGGAGTGGCAATATTAATTTCTGATCAAATTGACTTTAAGACAAAAACCACCATATGAGACAAGGAAGAGCATTATATAATGATTAAAGAATCAATTGAACATGAAGATATAACCATAATAAATATCTATGGACCCAATGAAAGAGCCCCAAAACACATAAATCTTTAAAAGAGTTGAAAAGCCAAATAGATGACTCCATAGTCATAGTGGGAGACTTTAATACACCACGTTCTTTGAAAGACAGAACTGGAAAGAAACTCAACAAAGATGCAGAAGAGCTAAACAAGAGAATCCACCAACTGGGTCTTATATTAGGTATGTTTATGAAATGGGGAGTGCATCCAAGAACATGTATCGGGTTGGCAGACAATAGTCTCTAAGTTTATGTGAATGATCAGAATTCCCAGGTGTATAGTAGAGCTGACAAGGCGCAAGGTTGTGGTCACTGCTTGGTCATAGCCAGCTACCCAGAGGGACCGAGTAGTTGAACCTGTAGGCTTGGGACCACAGTTGCAGGGGACATCAAGCTCAATTGGCATAACATACCAGACAAAACATTGTTCCACCTCCTACTTTGGCGAATAGCAACTGGGATCTTAAAAGCTAGCAAGCCGCCATCTAGATGCAACGATGGGTCTCTCCTTGTGCAGAGCAAAGAAGAATGAAGAAAACCAAAATTCATGGAAACAATTAGTCCTAGCAACTGGTACACCATCTGATCTGCCGCCTATACAACTATGAGACCAGAAGAACTAGATGGTGCCCGGCTACCACCATCATCTACTTGGAAAGGGATTTATGTAGGAGAT
>NW_006922070.1:1454822-1459038 GCF_000298275.1 Orycteropus afer afer | reverse complement strand
AATCACAATAAAATAAATAAGTAAAATCAAAAGTTAAAAATAGAGAAAAGAGTAATTATATACCCAGCAAAACTGTACCTCAAATATGATGGTGAAATTAGGACATTTCCTGATAAGCAGAAATTAAGGGAATTTGTTAAAACCGGACCAACCTTACAAGAGATGATGAAGGGAATCCTTTGGACAGAGAAGAAAACAACAGCAAACAACAACTGACCATTAGCACACATGATGACATATCCCAGAAACCAACCCATCTATGAAAGTATTCAAAGTAAATAAGCCTACAAGATTGTGAACAGGGAACCAGAGACATCAACTGGCAAATGAGGACAACTACAAACCAAAAAAGAAGGAAAAAAATAGTGTAGTTACAGAACTTCTAAATGATAAGGAAGTCAAGACAATTGCAAAATAGAATCGATTGTTCTAAACTTGGGAAGAAAACTATAAATCACAGGGTAACCTCAAAGAAAAATGATAAGCCTCTCAAAGAAAAATAAGCCTCCACATTAAAATGAAAAAGAAGACCAGTGCCAATGATTTGCAAATAGTAAAACAATAGCAACGAAGGAAGTGATAACACAATTCATAAACAAAACAAGCTCAGCACAGAAAAGTATATGGAACAAAGAAATTAATAACACCATGAATAAATGCATAACAAAATGACAGCAACAAATTCATATTTGTTGATAATTTCACTGATTGTCAACGGATTTAATACACTACTCAAAAAATGGAGAACTGCAGACTGCAGAAGAAAACATAACCCGACAATATGCTGTCTACAAGAGACACACCTTAGAGAGAAAGACAAAAACAGACAAAAAAAAAAAAAAATCAAAGGTAGGAAAAGGATGTATCAAGCACATGGCAACCATAAAAAAGTAGGAGTGGCAATATTATTTTCTGCTAAAATTGACTTTAAGTCCAAAACCACCATAAGGGACAAGAAAGGACATTATATAACAATTAAAGGATTGAATGAACAAGAGACCATAACCATAATAATCTATGTGCCCAATGAAAGAGCCTCAAAATACATAAATCAGACTTTAATAGAATTGAAAAGAAAAACAGATGACTCCAGTCACAGTTGTTGTTGTTGCTGTTATGTGCCATCGAGTCAGACCCGACTCACAGCGACCCTTCCTTGGGTTGCCAAGGCAGTATCACTAGGGAAGTAGATTGCCCAACCTTCTTTCCAAGCAGTGGCTGGTGGATTTGAACCACCAGCCTTCTGGTTATCAGTCAAGTGCCTTAGGCACTATGTTACCAGAGCTTTAATACACCACTTTCAATGAACAATAGAATAGCTGGAAAGAAACTCAACAAAGACGCAGGAGAACCAAACAGTACAATCCACCATCTTGACCTTACAGACATCTACAAAACATTTCACCCAACAACCACACAATATACATTCTCTTCCAGTGCACATGGAACATGCTCAAGGAAAGATGGTATGTTATGCCACAAAGCAAGCCTTAATAAATTTAAAAACTCTGAAATACTGCAAAGCATCTTCTCAGATCACAGCGCTGTAGAATTTGAAAGCAACAATAGGAAGATCAACAGAAAAAGAGCAAACACATGGAAACTGAGTAACACCTTCCTTTAAAATGACTCGGTAATAGAAGAAATAAAAAATTAAATTAAAAAATTCTTTGAATGCAACGAGAATGAAAATATACCAAAACCTTTGGACACAGCAAAAGCAATGATCAGAGGGCAGTTTATAGCACTACATGCACACATAAAAAGGAAGAGCAAGCCAAAATCAACACATTCACCCAACATCTCCAAAAATTAAAAAAAGAACAGTAAAAAATGCCTAGTCACCAAAAGAAAAGAAATAATAAAGATTCAAGCAGAAGTAAATGAAACAAAATAGACAACAGTAAAAATAACAAGACTAGAAGTTGGGTTTTTGGAAAGGTTAATAAAATTGACAAACCACTGGGAAATGTAACAATGGAAAAGAGGGAGAGAATACAAATAACACGAATAAGAAACAAATTGGCTGATGTCACAATAGAACAGAAATTAAAAGGGTATATCTGAATACAATGAAGAACTGTACTCCAACAAATTTGAAAATCTGCAAGAAATGGACAGATTCCTAGAAACGTACTACTTACCTAAACTAACACAGACTGAGGTGGAAAATATGAAAAGACCCATAACAAAAGAAAAAATTTAACAGGTCATAAAAAAAATTACCAATAAGAGAAAAAGCCCTTGCCCAGATGGTTTCACTGTAGAATTCTACTGAACATTCACAGAAGAACTAACACTAATTGTACCCACACTATTCCAGAATATAGAAAAGGATGGAATCCTCAAATTCATTTTATGAAGCAAGCATACCCTGATACCAAAACCAGGCAAAGACATCACAAATAAGGAAAACTGTAGGACAATATCCCACATAAATACAGATACAGAAATCTTCAAAGACTTCTAGCCAATAGACACCAAGAACATATAAAACATCATACATTATGACCAAGTGGGGTTCATCCCAGCTATGCAAGGATAGTTCAACATTAGAAAAACAATCAACATCACTCATCACATAAATAAAAAACAGGAAAAGAACCACATGATCATATCAATCAATGCAGAAAAGGCATTTGATGAAATCCAACACCCATTCCTGATAAGAACTCTCAGCAAAATAGGAATAGAAGGGACATTTGTCAACATAATAAATACACAAAACCAACAGCCAACATTATCCTGAAACCATTCACCTTGTAAACAGGAACCAGACAAGGATGTCCTCTATCACCACTTCTATTCAACATTGTACTGAAAGTCCTAGTCAGGGCAATAAGGTTAGAAAGGGAAATCAAAGGCATCCAAATTGATAAGAAAGAAGTAAAACTATCATTATTTATTGATGATATGATCCTTTAGATAGAAAACCCAAGAGACTCAGCAAAAAAAAAAAAAAAAAAAAAAACTACTGGAACTAATTGAGAGATTTAGCATAGTTGCTGGATACAAGATCAATATACAAAAATCAGCTGGATTCCTCTACACCAGCAAAGAGATTGCTAAAAAGGAAGTAAGGAATGTAATACCATTTATAATAGCTACAAAAGAAATAAAATACTTGGGAATAAATCTCACTAGGGACACAAAAGACCTATACAAAGGAAACTACAGAACACTACTTCAAGAAACCATAAGAGATCTACAGAAATGGAAGAAAATACCATGCTCACAGATGGGAAGATTGAACATTTTGAAAACATCAGTACTACCCACAGCCATGTATACATTCAATGCAATCCCAATCCAGGTCTTTATCAACATTCTTTAAGAATATGGAAAAAACAATCACTAATTTTATACAGAAAGGAAAGAACCTTGGATAGGCAAAGCACTATTGAAGAAGAAGAAAGTAGGAGGTCTCACACTCCTGGATCTCAAAACCTACCATACAGCCACAGTAGTCAAAACGGCCTAGTATGGGTACAACAACAGACACATAGACCAGTGGAATAGAATTGAGAACCGAGAAACAGATCCATCGACCTATGGTCAGCTGATTTTTGACAAAGGGCTGAAATCCATTACATGGGGAAGAGATGGTCTCTTTAATAAAGGGTGCAGGCAACTGGATATCCATTTGCAGAAAAATGAAACAAGATCTGTCCCTCACACCATACACAAAAACTAACTCCAGATGGATCAAAGACTTAAATGTGAAACCTAAAACTTTATATAAATTTCCTCGAGGAAAACATAGGGGCTAATTTAGAGCCCTCATTTATGGTATAAATAGACTGTCAAGCATAACACAAAATGCACAAACAGCAGAAGAAAAACTAGATGAATGGGACTTTCCAAAAATTAAATTTTTATGTCCTTCCAAAGACTTCTCTAAAAGACTCAAAAGAGAATCTACAGATCGGGAAAAAAACATTCGGCAATGACATACCTGACAAGAGACTTAACTCTAAAATTTATAGAAAACTCTACCACCTCAACAACTAACAGACAAACAATTCAATTAACAAATGGTCAGAAGGAGGCGGGGCAAGATGGCGGACTAGGCAGAAGGATTGCACAGACCCTCTTCAACAAAGAAAAGGGAAACCAATTAATACAGACACAGAAGATAATCCTGGACCCCTGAGCCTTGAAGGAAAGGATGCAGATTTGGACTAAACCCCAACTAGCAGAAGAATTTGCGTGAAAA
>NW_006922070.1:1446298-1447917 GCF_000298275.1 Orycteropus afer afer | reverse complement strand
GTGGCTGGTGGGTTTGAACCGCCAGCCTTCTGGTTAGCAGTCAAGTGCTTTAGCCACTATGCTACCAGAGCTCCTTAGGCATTAGAGAGATGCAAATCAAAACAACAATAAGATACCATCTGGCCCCTGCATTAATAGCAAAGGTCAACACGGAAGGAAA
Organism: Orycteropus afer afer; assembly: GCF_000298275.1. Lineage (NCBI taxonomy): Eukaryota > Metazoa > Chordata > Mammalia > Tubulidentata > Orycteropodidae > Orycteropus > Orycteropus afer. The sequence goes on along the minus strand of NW_006922070.1, from coordinate 1,447,757 downwards.
CAACACAGGCTGGCGAGGATGTGGAGAGATTACGACTCTCATACACTTATAGGACTGTCAAATATACAACTACTGTGTAAAGCAGTATGGTGATTCCTTCAAAAGTTGGAATTAGAAATACCATTTGATCCAGCAATCTCATTACCAGGTACATATCCTAAAGAAATGAGAGCCAGAAGAAGAACAGATATGTGCACACCCATGTTCATCACACCACTGTTTACAATAGCAAAAAGATAGAAACAATCTAGGTGCCCATCAACAGAAGAATGGATAACCAAACTATGGTACATACACACAATGGAATGCTATGCAACTCTGAAGAATAACGCAGAATCTGCAAAACACCACATAACATGGATGAACTTGGAGGACATTATGCTGAGTGAAATAAGTCAATCACAAAAGGACAAATATTTTATCAGTGTATTATTGTAAAAAGTCAAGGAAAGGTTTATATATGTGTTCTGGTTACCTAGTGCCACTCTGACAGGAATCATACCACAAATGGGATGGCCTTAACAAACAGGAGTTTATTCTTACAATATGAAGGCTTTAAGTTCAAGTTCAAAGTGCCAGGCTCTAGGGGCATTTCTTCACTCAGACAGCAGCTGGCTGCTGAGGTTGGGAAGCCCCAAGGTTGACAAGTCAAAAGGCACAGTCCCTATGTTACCAATACACACAGCAGGCCACTAACTTAAGTCCATTTTAAGTCCCAAGATCGGCAGAGCAGAGCAGGCTGCTGAGCAACCACAACGGCTACATGCAGGGTCCAAGCTTGCCAAAGGCTAGAGACCATTCTCAAAGCTTCTCCTTATATACAGGAAGCAGACCACACACCCAAAGGCAGCTACCCGGCTGCTTGTGGTAGATCCCACCATGGAGCTGATTGCCAGTCTCCTCATGGGGATTAACTACCATCAGCTGCCTAGCCACTCAACCAGGCCCAGCCAAGTTGACACACAAACCAAATTACCACAATACGGAAGGAAACTTTCTTTGTTGGTTACCAGGGGTGGGAGGGGATGGACTGGAACAATGCAAATAAATAAATAAATAAATAGCTCCTTTGTGGTGTAGTAAATTACTTAGTGTGGCTTTTCTACCCATAAGTCTTTGTAAACTTCAAGGTGGGATTTGCTATGAGCAACTGAGGAGCTCCTGACTGCTGAAGTCGCCCACCTGGAGTATTTCTGTTGGGAGTGGCACAAAACAATGTTCTGGGAGGTTCCCACTCTCTCTCAGGTGCTTAGAGTTCTGATGCTATGATTGGCTAGTTTGACCACTCTGCCGGGCTCAACAGGAGGCCTCCTAGAGGCAGAACTGTCTCTGTGACTGCTGGTTGAGGAAGATGTGCTGCTGAAAGAGACACACGCTGCTGAAAGAGACACGTGCTGCTGGGAAAGAAACGCAAGAGACACGCATTGCTGAGTAAGACACCGAGGGACATGCTGCTGGG
>NW_006922070.1:1414986-1446134 GCF_000298275.1 Orycteropus afer afer | reverse complement strand
TATCGAACCCAGGAGAGAGGTGGTGGGTGCTTTGGAAGGAATAGTTGGAGAAAGGACTAGAGGGAGGCAGCATGTCTGGCCTCGCAGGAATAGGCCTTGGGCTATTGATGGTGATTCTGTCTTCCTCTTGTGGGATTAGAGGAGGTCAGAACATGTGGCCTCCTTGCCCTTTTTGCATCATTTACGTAATCTTCTGTTGAACTGGGGCAACTTTAGCATAACACTCTACAGTAAGAGCTCTTAAGTACTGCAAATTATATCATCAAACTCTTGTGGGAACCCAGAAGGATGAAAGAATAAAAAGCTGCCAAAATACTCAGAAGTTTTGTCATTTTTAAACAGCTACATAAAGAAAATATAAAGTATCTACATAACAGGAAAAAAGACCAATCCTAGATAAAACGTAGTACTAACTATGAAATTAGTCTTGTCTATACACCAGCCCGGAAGGAAGGTTGGACAATATACTTCCACAGTGATACTGCCTTGGAAACCCAAGGAGGGGTCATGATGAGTAGGGTCTGACTCGATGGCACATAACAACAACATACACAATTATTAAAAAAAAAATCTGCTCTTACCAAACAGGTATAAGATCTTTTAACAAATGCTGTATTTAGGCAATCTACTCCCGTAGTGATAATGCCTCGGAAATCCAAGGAGGGGCCACTATGAGTCAAGTGCAACTCCACGGCACATAACAACAACATTATTTTTACTCAAATTGTTTTAAGAAGAACTACAAAAGTGATTGTCTTTAAACTTTCCCAAGTGCCTTTAGAAAATCAAAAGAAACAAATTAAAAAAAAATTAAAACACTGGAGAGAAAAAGAAGAAAAATTATCAGCAAATAAAGCAATTAGATAATTAGAAATATTTCTTAAAAAGAAAAAAAAAATGTGATTTTCAACATGAAGAAAAATTATAAACCAGACCAATAATGCAATAAAAGTATTTCATTCTCAAAGACAGAAGAGCCAACAGCTTTCTCTATTTTTTTTCTTTCTTTAATAAATGGCCATAAGAATAAGACCACAACTTAAAATTACTATCTTCATCCCAAGACACAAACATCAGAGAGAAAAGGTAACTGAGTGATGGTCAAGTTTCAAAAACTTGTTAACTTTTGAGCCTGCAATAGCAAAAATAAAAACGAAAGCAGATTAAGTTTCAATGCCATTGTTAATGTAAATTAAAACAGCTGCCACATATATATAAGCCACCAAGGTATATATGTAAGAGAGCAGGAAGAAATAAAAACACTGACAAAGCATTTTTCTAAAGGAAATTACAATACACATTTCATGTTTATATATGAATATTTAAGATCAACAGCAAGAACAGCAAAGAAAACAGGGAAGAGAATACATAAATAAGAGGTACTCATTTAGAGATTTCCTAAGTTAATTTGAAGTGTACCTTTAAGGAGATCGATGTTTTCAACTGTATTTCCTACTGGGCCTCAGTTACCTGTCATTACGAGGAGGTCTGTCACCTTTCCCTTTTGGACTTGTAGTAATGTCTATGTCTGAAACCTGTTCTTGTGAAGCTGAATTTCCTAATTTATCCTCAATGCACTGCCAAATTCTCAGACTAAAAGATGCCTCCTTTATTAAATGGTATAGCATATTAATTTCTTAACACAAACTCTTGTCTACCATACAAGCAATCTTTATAAGTAAATACAACAAATTTACCAGTCTACGTTTTGGTTTTAATCAATCCACCCATTTAAGCAGCAGCAAACTTAGGCTTTTAATTTTTTGTAGGCAAAATCATTGCTTATTGTAATAATTCTAAACTATTTCCAGTTATATAACTAACTGTGAAAGCCTATTTCAACATTTATTCTGCAATATGTTATCAATCACTTTCAAATGTCATAATTTTATGTTACTATGAAATAAATTGTCATCACGGTGAACATTTCAGATGCTAATGTCAATTATAATAACTAACCATACCATTTCCCATCATTTCCAACAGAATTCCTTTACTCACATCCCCCAACCCTTCCATTTCTGTTGGACTGAAATGCGAAAAACAAAGTGCTCCCAGCATCAGTGTAAAAAGGAAAATAATTTAAAATCATTCTTCAAAAACTGTTTAGATCAAGTCCCCTGAGTATCTCCAGGTAAAAATGACTGAGAAAAAAGTCAAATTTCATTTTCAAACTAGGAGGGGCAGGGAAGAGAAAGGAGGCAAACAAAATATGCATGTCAATATTTTAAAAAGAAACAAAGTCTCAAGTTCCTAATGCTGAATGTATTTTGGACCGTAACAACAAAAATCAGATATGCTTTGCCATCCTTCAACAAAGAAAAGCTTTGCTGGTGATAGCTTTTCAAGTGTACTAATACAGTTACAGATACGTCTATTAAAATAAAAACTTATAAGCACACTAGCTTAACATGATCTTATTTCTAAATTCCTTGAACTAAGTTTATTTTAAGGAGCTCTGGTAGCACAGTGCCTAAAGCATATGACTGCTAACCAGAAAGTTGGCATTTCAAACTCACCAGCTACTCTGTAGAAGATGAGGCAATCTACTCCTGTAAAGATTTACTACCTTAGAAACCCAATGGGGTGGCTAGGAGTTGACAATGACTCAATGGCAGTGGGAAGTTTTGCAAGTTCCATAAATTCCTTGCTCTTTTTCCCAAAGACAGTATTTTTCATAATGTTCATTTTGCAGAATCAGAAGTTTTAGCATTTTTCTGTCTTAACTCAGCATAAATGTTATGCTACCCCATTTTTCTAGTCTTGCAACTCAATTTTTCAGTCATTGGGTTTTGTCAGTCATTGTTCACAGCCCGAGAAATGAAAAATCCTAATAGTTTTAAAATGAGACTTCAATGGCAAATAAACTTGGGAGACTTCTTCCAATAGACAATATGGTAAAGCAAACTCCAATGATAGTCTGTACTTATAGCTTGCATATCTGCAGCAAATTTTAACTCTCCTACATCTTACAACTAGTAAAGCTCTGCTTCATAAAACAAATTAGAAAAACAATGGTTCTGAAGGTAAAGATCAGAAATTACTGGATTTTCAAATCAATCATTAAAACTATTTTTAACGTTAATAAACATTTCCATGTTTAGAAAGAATACACATAACATTAACAATTTTTAAGGTTTTTTCCCTAGAAAAAACCTTCATTAAGAAACACCCTTAAGATATCAACTCAAAAAATTGGAAAAAAAATTTTAAATCTTCATTTCTAGCACTATAATTACCAAAAATCCGCTTACCGTGGTATCTGAAGCCTCAGACTGCACATCTATGTTTAGCGATGTGCTCTCAGCTACAGAACCAGATCCCACAGCTGAATCTATAGTCCGAACATCCTCCTCCTCATTTTCTCTAGCCTGAAATATTTTAGTGGTATAAATCATACAACTATTAAAAAGGGCAATAAAATGTTATAACGAATGGCACGATTTTTCAAAAATAAGTAAACTCCGCTGGGTTAGCATCAGAATGTCATCAGTATATAATATCAACTGGTACACAACAAAAATAACTCAATATATTGTAAAAAGATGTAGAACTTACAAGGATTTTTTGGAGAAATTTCATATATGACTTTTCTTGTTCTTTAAGGTGATCTATAAGATGAGTAAGGCGCTCAACATTAACAGATCTTTCATTTTTTTCTACGAGATCTTCACGCATGGAACTAGCCTTAGTAATATAGTCACGAATTTGAACAAGCCTGCTTACAATCTGTAGAGGAAAAAAAAGCACAGAAGTACAAAATATATAAAAGAGCATAATTACCTCATTAATAACAATAAAATAATTACAGATTTTGTATTTCAGTAACAATAACCAAAGACAGTTCTAAGTTTATTTTGTGAATCCATACACACGAAAAATCAGAACCAAATTTAGAAGTTAATCAACACATAAATGGCAATACTAAACACTCCAAATTACTGCCAATTTAAATAGATTTAAAAATTAATTTTCATTTATATTACCTGAGTATTTTTATGTATAGACCTGTACACTAAACTAAACATACTGTTTAAATTACTTTCTTTCTAATGTTTGTCTTATATTTCTTTATAAATAAATTATTTAAAGTATTATAAATACTTATGAAAGTCCTTTCCAAAGTTTTATCACCATTTAAAAAAAATTGTTCTAACAATGTATTAATAACATTGTGTCCCACACTCCTTTTATGAAAATTTGGCAATACAGTATATGCCAGATAAACAGAGGCCTTAATTAACCTGAATATGCCATTTCTACAATAATTTTTGATAAAATAAAAAAAAAATCTACTCTATTTTAAATAAATCTGGTAGATTAATGAGAAAAGTCAGAGAAGTATTTTAACCCTGCTGTTGTTGTTATGTGCCATCGAGTCAGACCCGACTCATAGCGACCCCTCCTTGGGTTTCCAAGGCAGTATCACTATGGAAGTAGATTGCCCCATCTTCCTTCTCAGGAATGGTGGTGGGTTCAAACCGCCAGCCTTCCGGTTAGCAGTCAAGTGCCTTAGGCACTATGCTACCAGAGCTCCCATTTTAACTCTATGTAACTAAAATTTCTATGTGCACAACCTAATACAATTTTTGTTTTTAAATCTTACTTTTTATATCTTGAGATCTGTGAAAGCAAAGACAAAAAACAAAAACAAACTCCAAGTTTTATCACCTGGCTGCTTTCCATTGCAGGCTCTCCTCTACCATCTTCTTCAGAGACTTGACAGTTTTGCAAAAGGTCATTACTTAAAGCAGAAGCAAACAACTCTTTACATTGTGCTGATCTGATCGCCTCTCTCTTTTGAGGACTTGTAGCAGCATCTTTACTCTTGTTAGTATTAATCTGCATAGGCAAAAAGTTGAAGGGCTTTCTGTTTTCACTAAGCTGACGTTTGTTGTTAGCAGCTGTTGCTCTACCTTGAGAGTCACTTCCAATGCTTCTCTATATATGAGAAAGAAACCAAATCCCACAAACATTAATCTTTTTAAGAAATTTAAATTTCAATATTCTAAGTCAAATTTCACCATTAATTATTCATTCAGCTGTCACAAACAGCTTTGTAGTTACGTTTGAAATGACTTTAGATCTACAAAATTCTTTTACAAAAATAAAAAATTTCAATTAGCACTTTGGGGAAACAGCCTGAGGAATTAGGTGCTCTCTGTCTTTCTAAAATAGCCAGGCCAAGTAGGGGCTGTAGTATGTATTTCACAAATAATAACCAAGGATACTTCTAGGTTTATTGTGTGAATACATACAAAAAATCTGAAAAAAATTAGAAGTTAATCAACACATAAATGGCAAATCAACACATTTCTGGAGAACTAACCAGAAAGAAAGGTAAGGCTCATGATGCAGTCAGTCATTCCTATTCACTTACTAGATCAATTTAAGTATGCATTAAGATACTAGTCATGCATTTTAATTGAGGTCCCAATAAGTAGGGGACTCTGGATCTTGGAGCTCTCTTTTTGGGGCTTTTATGATTGGTGAGAACATCCATGCAGGGAAGAGGGTATGGCCCCTTCCTGGGGACAATGGAAGTCTAGCACTAGGACTACTCTCAAACCTTGCCTGATTGGTCTCTTCACTTGTATCCTTTCTGGTTATAATAAATAGGTAAATTTAAACATAGGTAATAGTCTCTGTAAATTTTGTGAGCCATTATAGAGAATGAACAAATCCACATGAGCAATGAGCCAGCAGGGGCTAGTAGGACAGTAAATTTGTGTAGACCCAGTTCTGGGTGGCTGATAGTCGTCAGGGAAAGGCTGCATTGGCAGTTGATGAAGATGGATATAGTCCTTCTAGCTTATGACCCAGTCCTAGGGTCTGGGGCTAAGGGGCTGGAGGGTAGTGGCTGGCTGGTCTTAAGTGCAGGGAGTTGTGCAGACTCCTAAGCCTACAGTGATCTTTGATGACCTGACCCTGGGTAGGTAGGTTTGTTTTGACTCAGCTCAGGATGACCAGGTGAAGTCATCACCTACCTCTGGGGTCATTAGAGTCAGAAAGAGGAATTACCTCAAAAATGGCAGAAGAGGAAATGTGGGACAGTGAGGCTTGGATCCATTGCCAGCTGGGAACGGGATTTATTCTGACCCTTGCTACACAATTAGTAATAAAGGAGGGGTTTGCCCACCATGCCCTTTGATACTAGCTTGTGGCTAGTTGTTCTCACACACTTCTAACTCCTTATTTTGCCAGAGACAAATGAACCAATGAATATGAACAAGGTCTAAACGAAGGACCAGAACTACAGATCACAGTTATAACTCATATTGATAATCTTACTCATTCACAGTAGTTTTATAGGCTTTGGACTGGGTGAATCAATGCTAATTAATGTGAACATCAGCATAAAGATGTGTCTACATGAAGAATTTTCTGGAGAAGTACTCAGCTCAGTGTGTGGCACAGATTAAGTGCTCAATAATTCGTAACCAGATGAATAAATGACACATAACCATTAATTATCATACCAGACTTCAATCTACATTTGAGTTGAAAACCTGTTTATTTCTGTAAAATATGTCAAGCATTATTATTTCCACTTGTTTTTAGTAATAAATTTTTTTTATCAGTGTTTATACATGTACACCAATTTTATTCTAAACTTAGAGATGATCCTAAGCCAATGATAAAAACACTAAACTGGACTTTTCAATGTGCTAAACAAGATATTATTCAGTTACTAAAGTGCAAAATTTAGTTTCATAATATTATTTAAGTTAGTCAAAGAGCACAACTTAATAAGGGCACAGAAAAACATTTCTTTGGACTGTTTAGAAATAAGACTTCATTTCCCTCCAAAGCATATAGTACTGTCACCATAGATCAATAGTTAAAATTTCTTTCATATGTACAAAAACTAAGGAAAAAAGAAAAAAAGTAAATAAACAATTCAAGTTTTTATTCTTAAGATAAATTATTTAATCCATTTCAAATGTTTCCCAAAATCCTAGTTTTTAAAATAATTCACAAACCTGATCTAAATCACTGAAGTTTATCCGCTGTTTAAGTTTCTCTAATTCTGCCTGCTCCGGAACAGACATCTGAGTCATGTATCTACTGTGTGGAAATGTATGTGGAGCCTTTGTTCTTCGCCTTCCAACTCCTGGTGATGACTCCGGAGAAATATCATTAGTTACCCTTTTATCACTTTCTACAAACTTTTTCTTATTCTTTTCTGATGATCTATTTGCCTTTTTCTGTTGGCTACTCCAGTCCTTTAAAAAAGTAAAAGCAAAAGTTTATCTGATTCTTACCAGAACAGGAAAACTACTTAGTCTGCTTAAAAATTGACCAATCTCATAAACACATAGTTTTAGAAACAATTATTTACTTCTCATTAACCCATTTTCTCCCTCATTAGATCCATCCTAAATTAAATTACAGTCGGTTCTTCAGAACATAAATTTTCTAACGTAAATCATAAATATAAATCCCCAAGGCTAGAGTCAGTCTAAATATTTTCAAATGTATTAAAAAAAGGGTTTTTTTTTACTATCAATAAAGTGAATAGTAAAATAAATGACAGATTCCTTCTCTGGCCTCCTTTTAAGGCAGTATGTAAGATAACAAGAGGGGACAGATTTGGAGTCAAACAGGATACTAAAGTATTTGAAGAAAGACTCCACTTTAAGAAGCTGGGAAATTTACTTTACTTCCTATAGACTCAGCTTCCTAATTTCTAAAACAATGTCATCTTTGAAATAGGACTAAAAATAACTAATATACATAAAAAGATCTAAACAGTACCTAGCAACTAGGTGGGATTAAATAATGTTTTTATTTTTTGTAAATAATAATGTACTACAGGATAATATGTGATATGAAATGAAATGATTAATGTTTTAACTAGAAAATATTTTTATTTCCTTATTTATATCCACAATACCAAACTCACTCAACTAAAAGGTCTACAAATTCTCACTGTACTCATACTTGAAGAACTTATGAATCACTATAGTAAAAATTTTTGGGGACAGTTTCTTCATTTATAACAAACTTCTTCTGCAAACTGTCTATCCACTCCAATTCACTTATGTATGTTCCTCTTGTACTACTTAACCCACCCCATCCTGGCTATAGACAGATAGAAAAGAAAGTCATCTCTAATTCAAATTAGTATAATCATATTTTAAAATTTTAATCATAATTTAAAATTCAAATTGGAACTAAGAGATAATTAGTATATAATTACAATCATAACTAAAAACTTTATAATGGCAAGGCAGGCAACATACACCACATGGACTAAAGAAGGAAAGCTGGTTTATGAAGAGAAAGTTGTATAATGCAGTGATACTCAGAAGCAGAGTCAAGGCAGTACAAAAGCAACTCTTAACACCTTTTTTTTTATCGAGTTCCTTCCTTAAATCCAGCTGCATTCCTTGATGCTGGTGTCCATAAAATACCTTTATATTATTATAATAATAAAAGTCCCTTTTTGACTTAAGCTAATTAAAGCTGGTTTCTGTTACCTGTAATCAACATGTCTTCAACTAACATAACCGATAGCCTAAGTTCTCTTAATATATTTGCCAGCAAGGAAAAATACGTTTACCCAAAGTCTCAATAAGTTAGATTTGGCTATGTCAGGGGACTTAAAATTACTAACCACAACACACTGTCAATAATAAGATATCATACCATATTATTGAGTCGGTCATCAATGATTTCATTGCTCCAGTTCGGCAAATCTGGATCATTCATGCTTTCCTCAAAAGGACCTCCTCCTGTAGCCATAACTGGCTTTTTTTAAACAATTAGTTTTCTGCAAAACAAGTAAAAACTAAGCCTCATAACATATTAAAACAAAGCTCAATTTATAAATCATTCCATGAAGTTTAACATCATGAAAGAATCTCTCAAAAGCTTATTTTATGAGGTAAAAAGAATGACTATAAACCTAACACAGACCAATTGATTTACCTGCTATAAGCATATTATGGTTAATGTGAGACTGTAACGCTAAAGCCTAAAACAAACTTGATCACTGACTTGCTCAAAGCTAATGGTATAACATTTAAAAACATTTCATGACCACAGAACCTCAATTAAACACAGCAAAACTAAGTAGCTAGAGTGATGGGGAGGGGAAGGAAAACTTCACTATATGCACTTGTCTGTATGTTTTAATGTTATCTTATTTAATCTATTCAGCACAAGTAAAATAAATGAGGTAGGGGAAAAAAGTTATTAACAACTAGACAACTTCTCTTGGGGATAGAAGTGATAACCTAATGACTACTTCATTAGTTTTATACCAAAATTTAAAGAGGGTAAAACTGCTCTGCATGAAATAAAGAGAAAGTTTTTGTTTTAACAGGAAAGAAGATATACCAGAATGGTAAACTAGATGAAGAGAAGGTGGGGTAAAGGTCCGGTAAAATCCAAGAGTGAAGCAGTCAAAAGACATCTTAAGAATAGTGATGCTTCCTGTCCTATTTTAAGTTATTTGTACTGCTGCTACTTCACAGCTTTCCCTACATCTTCAATGTAGTCTACCAAGCTTACAAGTTCTTGCCACAAGAAAAAAAAAAAAAGGGTTTTAGCTGGTGTGTGTCAAAATCAAGAAAGGGGCTGAATTTCAGACCTAAATAAAAGAGGAGTGGAACTGAAAAATCAATGGTGAAAGCAGAGATTCAGAGGCAGAGACAGTTGTAAGGAAATAGGATTTCTCCACTTTTAAGGAGGACTTTGAATTTCCACTGGTTGTGGAATTATGCAGGGCAGCAGGGTAAGTGGGTTGGTAGGAGGAGAGGCTAAGATTATTTTATCTAAAGTTTAAGAGCAGGGAAAATCATCAGACATCTGGGTTATAGCAGATTTCTCATTTTACAATCAATAACACTAAGAAGTTACGATAATTTTGCCAAGGTCATTCAGCTAAAAATGGTTTAAAAAAAAAAAAAAAAGGATACAAATTCAAATTGCTTTGATTCTAACATCCTAATTCATCACATCCACTACAGTATAATATTAAAAGGATTATCAACCATAACAAAAGTAGGATTCATTCCATAGATGTTTTAATGCTAGGATATCAATTAGAATAATATATTACATTAAAAAGATTATATAGCAGGTTAAATTTTATCAACTCAAAATAAAAAATAACATAAAATTCAGCACTTATTTTCAATTTGAAAAATCTCCAAAATAGAAATAGTCGTATGTCCTTAGTTAACATTTATATTCTTACACTGTTGTTTTCAATGAGCATGCATTACTTTAATATATATTCTCTAGCGAGTTGAAAAAAGTACATTTAAAGCAATAGCCAACATTATCCTCAAAATAAAACATGAATAAGAAAGCATATCATTTATTTATTTATTGTTTTGAAAGTTCTACAAGACTGAAAAATATAAAATTCATATTCTTAAAGCATACACATTAAAAATCCAGAGCATTTCAAAGTATCACCAATAACCATTTAGAAAATATAACAGGAAAAATAGTGATGCCACTTACATGAGTAATAAAAATACCTAAGAATATAACAAAAATTTTGCTCTATGTGAATAATCACTATTAAATATTAAGTTCTATAAAATTATGTGAGAGAATTTGAATAAGTAGAAAATCAAACCATCTTCCCTAACTGGATGACTAAGTAATATCAACGTAAATTTTTCTAAATGTATAGGCCTAATACAATTCCAATAAAAATCCCACTGGGATTTTTGGAACCTGACAAAAGGATTCTAAAATTCATCTGGAAGAATAAACAAGTAAAAAACCAAAATTAAATATCTGAAAAATAAAAGCATGAGTAGCAGTAGAAGGTTGTTGTTGTTATGTGCCGTCGAGTTGGCCCTGACTCATAGCAACCCCTTCCTTGGGTTTCCAAGGTAGTATCACCACACAAGTAGGAGGTAGAGAATGGAAAATAGTTCAGAATATCCGATTTTGAATAGCTCTTAGTACCAGCCCCCAAAAAGAAACTTCTCTCCTGTGATTGATATCAATGAGCCATATACCTTAAAAATGTGGAATTGGCAAATGTCATGTTATATATATTTTTACAGTAAGAAAAAATCCTCAAAATATATTCAATTAGAAAAAATTAATGAGAAAAAATAATCACAGCTAACATTCTTTTGCTTACTATATCCAAGTACCACGCTAAATATTTTATGTCCTCACAACGATTTTATGAGGTAGGATTATTCAATTGATGGAGTGATTTGCTAGCAACTTTGAAAAAGATTTTTAGCATTAACAGCCTTTCACCATCTTAATAACAAAATTAAGATTCAACATCTTAATAACAAAATACAAAAAATTATTTGAGTGACTATTTTCTCAGTTCTTCCAAGAATGATACATACCCACTACCAATACAGACACACAGAACAGAGGTTAATTCACAATATGTAATGAAAGCCTTAGGGAATTAGAACTGCTTTCCCAACTGAAAAAAACTGCCTTATGCTGTAATGCCAACATAAACAAAAAAAGAACACACTTACTGCCTTCCAGTTGTTTCCGACTCATAACGACCCCTCCTCAGGTTTCCGAGGTGATTATCATTGTCCAATCTGCCTTCCAAGGAATGGCTGGTGGGTTTGAACCGGCAGCCTTCTGGTTAGTAGCCAAGTGCCTTAGGCACTACGCTACCAGCTTGAGCAAATGGTGAGATCATACACTCAAAGTGATTAGAAAAGAAACAGATTTTTGACATTGAGAGGAGATAACATGTTCAGTTTTAGAATGCTGTGTTTGAGGTGCTTATGCCCCATCTTCCTTCCGAGGAGTGGCTGGAAGATGGGGCAATCTACTTCCGTAGTGATAATGCCTCGGAAATTCAAGGAGGGGTCGCTATGAGTCGGGTCTGACTTGGCGGCACATAACAACATGGGACATTCAACTGAATTTGTCTAGTGGATAAATACTAATCTAGCTCTCAGAAAAGAAACTGGGGCTGGGAAGAGCTTTGCAGTCATTCATTCATAACAGTACTTGAAATGGATCACAGGCCCTAGGGAGAAGATGATGAGCAACAGGAGCTGATTAAATGACAGACTCTAATACTTAAGAGAAGTAGAGGAAAAAAGACACTGAGAGTGTACAGAAAAACAGAAGAAAGACCACGAGTGTGCTAGGAAAAAGGGAAAAGTTTATCAAGAATGCCAAATGTTACCCTGTCATATAATAAAAGGACTAAGAAGTGTCCACTGGATTTAACAAAACAGAAGTTACTGATAATCTTGGTAAGATCAATTTCAGCAGGGTGATGGAGGTCAATTCCATAACTGTGTGGAATGGAAGTGAGTGAAAGGGAAAAAATGAAGGAAGTCATCCGAGAGATAATTTTTTCAAGGAACAAATCTGTGAAGGGAAGCAATCAGAGATGCGTCATTAAGAAATGTGAGTTAAGATGGAAATATCTCAAGCATGTTTAAAATTTCTTGGGAAGGAGCTGGTAGAAATACTGAAGGTGCAGAAGAGAAAGGGGATAATCAGCCTGTAGCATATGGTCTCTGAGAGTGGAGTACATGGGATACAGGACATAAGAAAATGATTAGCTTCAGAGAAGCCAAGGAGAAGATCTCTTTCACTGAAACTAAAGAAAAGGAGGTAGTAGCAGCTGAAGGAGTTTATAACTTACGTGAAGTAGAAAGAATGGCGTCTGAGAGATGTGAGGTGACTAGGAAACAGAGTGTGGCTACAGGCAGCACCAAGAATCCAAGGGAGACCAGAGAACATTAACTGATGTCAATAAATTTGCACTGCTCAGCAGCCTTAGTACAAATAGTCCACTGAATTCATCCAGGCCGGAATTTTGCCAGACAGGTTTAACAGAAAGACAATGAGACTTGTTCAGGCTACTGGAAAACAAGTGGTAAACATGATGGATGGTGATCATCACGGTTGAGGGTAAAAGTTAAATTCTTGACTTCAACCAATACTAAACTGCTGACCTGCTAAGGTGAATTGAAACTACTATCTATAAGTTTAACTTGGCTATTTTTGATAGCTTTATTGGGCTACATCATCTTACATAATACAAAGTATAAAATACTGTGGCAATATATGACCTACTTTCAGTGACTGATGTTTTAGAAGAAAATCCTGTTGTATGGTTCTTACTATAAAAAGCATTGTTGTTGTTGTGTTGTTGTTATGTGCCGTTGAGTCAGACCCGACTCATAGCAACCCCTCCCTGGGTTTCCAAGGCAGTATCACTATGGAAGTACGTTGCCCCATCTTCCTTCCGAATAAAAAAGCATTAGATATTTAAATAAAACATCACAGTATTAAATACCAAGAGAATACCTATAACCAAAATTTACTTTTGAAATAAGAATACAAGGCAAAAAAGATATTCAAAGAGATTAACTAGATCAAGTAAAGAAATTGGTGAAAAAAAATTTCCTTAAATCTTTTTTTTATTTTAAAAGTTTTACATTCAACATAACGTGTACATTTAGTTTCATTCCCCATTTGTCTCGTCCAACCCTAACCCAGTCTCCTCCCCTCCCTACCCTGGGCCCCTCCCCTTGTGCCCTTCATATTTATGCACTCCTACTGGTCATGCAGGAGCTCTGGTAGCACAGTGCCCAAGGCACTTGACTGCTAACCAGAAGGCTGGCGTTTCAAACCACCAGCCACTCCTCGGAAGGAAGGTTGGGAAACCTACTTCTGTAGTGATATCGCCTTGGAAACCCGAGGAGGGGTCGCTATGAGTAGGGTTGACTCGAGGGCACGTCACAACAACAGCAACAATTGGTCCTGCATTTCCTCAGTTTGAATGTTGGTCATCTGATGTCCCATGGTCCACTGCTCTAAGGGATGTATTGCCACAGAGTATGTGGGTGTGTCATCCTGAGTTGAGTGGTCTGCGTGTACATCTTGTTAACTACTGGGCTGAGAGACAGCCCCTGGGGGTGAGTTTTATTCCAGGCTTAGAATGTATCCCAGGGCCATAGTATCGGGAGTCTCACCAGATTTCACCTGACCAGTGCTTCTGATCATTATTGAGTTTTTGGAATTTTGTTCCATGTTTTCCCTCCCACTCTATCCAGGATCTCCAGATTTGATTCTTTCCTGAGTGGCTGGCACCATCTAGTTCTTCTGGTCTTGAGGTCCATCGTGTCCTAGGGCTGGTTGCTTCTAAATGCGCCCCCCATCTTTTTTACTTCCGACGCTAGGAGACCGTTAGCTGCATCTTAGATGGCCGCTTGAAAGCTTTTAAGACCCCAGTCGCTACTCACCAATGTAGGATGTGGAGCAACGCTTTTAAGAATTTTATTGTGTTAATTGAGTCCGGTGCCCCCAGTACTATGGTCCTGAGGCAGTAGATCTATTGGATTTCTCTTCCATCATGTCTGGTTGTCTGTGAGGGATTACTCTGTGTCTGTCTTCTATTGTTCCTGTAAGGACTGAAGGTATTTTTTTTATCACTGGTATCTGTGCAAGATTAGCCTCAGCTGAATCTATCCTTGGTCTAGAGTATACTTCTGGTCACTGACCCCATCTGATCATCTCAGGTGTTTATGTGTTTATCTGTATAGTCTAGTGTTTGATGTTAATGGCAATGCGGCATTGTGGAGACATTGGTTGGTATTAGCACCTGTCGTCTATCTCTTGTGTGCACAAATCAGTGTTCTTGCATTTCCTAATGTTATCATGGTGGTCATATATCCTTCCCGTAAATCCCTCCCCCTACCCATGTCAGCATGTAGGCCCCAACTAGCCCGAAATTAATCCCTCCCCTTCTCTCCCCATCCCGGTAACCTACTAGGTGAGTTCCCTTTCTCAAGCAAACTCTTCTCTGCCTTTTTACAATAATGGGCTCATACAGTACTTGTCCTTCTGCAACTGACTTATTTCATTTCCTTAAATCTTTAGTGTTTAGATATTTTTCAACTGTCATTAAATTATTCCAAATCTTTTCTGGAAATACCTGTAATTTTCAACTGACAGCTATAAAACTAAAGTTTTAGAAATACTCATCATCCAAGTAAGTAAAAAGAACACAGTGTCTTTATTTCAAGATACAAAAAAACAAAATCTGGTATTCTATATATCTGTGTAACTTTTCAAAATATTATGTAAATTGGAGAACTTCTTTTATAACCAAACACAAATACACTGTTTTGAATGCCTTAAAAGAAATTACAACTAAGCACTCTTAATGGAAACTGAGAAGAAAACGCTTAAGTATTGTTTAGTCTAAGCTTTGTTTGAGAAATTTCTCAATTTCCCCTTTATAGTTATTAAGATCATGATGTACCTAAAAATCATATAGGATCTTTTTGATAGTGCTTTAGATTTTAAAATTTTATTAATTTTCTGGAATTTTGAGATATTACAATTACCTTCTCCCAAATTAAGAAACTAAACTCTTAATCTATTGAGGAAAAACAAATTTTAACAAAACTTAACACTCAATATGAATCAACAGAAATGTAATGAGACCAACGTACCAAGTATTTCATTAGGTCTATCATAGGGAGATCTATCAAGAGCTCTGGTGGTGTACTGGATAAGGCATTTGGCTGCTAACCAGAAGGTCAATGGTTCAAACTCACCAGTTGCTTTGATGAAGGCAGACAGGGCAATCTACCTTCTGTAAAGATTTACAGCCTTGGAAACCCAATAGGGAGGTCACTATGAGTCGTTATCAACTCCATGGCAGTTGTGTTTGGTTTTTTTATTTTTATCATTCAGTACAGTCACTCAGAACTTTTTCACACCAACAAAATCTGCGTAATATATTCTTGCTTTCTATAACACCAGCTGAGGACTCTGAGGCCAATAAATCTCCCAATACACAAACTTATACTTAGCAAGACCTCTCCTTACCTACAATTACAATTTACATCTAAACTCTATCATTTCCTTAATTCATATACATCTCCTTAGGTAAGTTAGCAGTAGGCCTGATTACCTCTACCAACCTAAAATTACTATCTTTACTGCCACTTCATCTCATACTCATAGCTCCTCTTACCATCCCCTTCCTTTGAAGCATTACAAACAAAATTCCTATACATTCTCTATCCATTCCCAAACATTCCTCCTATTTCTCCGGCTGCAATAAAATCTTAACCTCCCCTACCCTTCAAAGCACCATTTCCTTAGAAATTCTGTATAAAACAAGACGTAAGTCTTCCTACTTTCCCATGAGGAACAGTATCCACAAGGAAAGTACACTATTTGCAGACCATTCTAACTTAACTAATTTTGAAAAATTAACCATCAAAAATAACACTCTTCCCATTTGGGAACCATCTGCTACTATCCTCCCCAGGAGAATAAAGTCTTGCACTTTTCTTGGTAACTTAACAATAGGCTTGTAGTTTCACTCTCTTCTTGATTCCATGCTTTCATGACCTGAACATTCACAATAATATTTTCAAGGCTTTGGCCTCAATTTCAATGGCCATATCATCTTCTCTATTCCTATATTGTTTTCACTCTGAATGATAATTTGTTCAAGATCCCCAACTTCTGAAATCCTTGTTATAATCATTTTTTTTTTTCCATTCCACTTCTCTCAGTTCCTCATTCCTGCTAAACCTGCTCTCGGCTCTCCAGAATACCCCCAGTTCCTTAATCATTTCTCTCTCCCTAAATCCATTTGTCCTTTCTGTGCTCCCTTACTTCCTTTCTCAAACTTAAACTCAACTAAGCCATTCCAAAAATGCCTTGTTAGCATTCATTACTTCTTCTTCTATATGCCCATTCTGTCAATTCAGGATAACTTTCACTACCTTTTTTTGCTTCTACTATCCAACTATAAAACTGAGGAAAAAGTCATAAAATGAAATAGAAAGATTCCTCAATCATGTATTAGTATTTTCGATTAGCTTTCACCCATAAAATTTCTTCAACTACTAATACAAAAGACAGTGATATATACAGTACTGTCAAATTACCTGTGGAAGGAAACTGGCTTTTATAGCATACACTGCTCCCTGCTTACGAGTTTTTAAAAAAGCACTTCAATAAATTATTTACCTATGCTATGAATAAATATTGTATTTATGACTTAAATATGTTTAGAAAATCAATAGAAGACGGAAGAAAAATCCAATTTAATTTTTTTTTAATTGTGATCTGAGTGAAAATTTACAAAGCAAATTCACTTTCCATACAGCAGTTCATATACACTTTGTCTCATGACACTGACTACAATTTACTCCAATGCAACAGCTCCCCTCCCACTTCCTCCCCATAGTTACCTCTTCCCTGTGTCCATCCTCCATGCACTCCTGCCCCCTGTGCTGTCTCCCTGTGCATAAGCAGCCCTTCTTTCTCCCATGATTGTTCTCTCCAAGGAGTGTATCTACCTCAGGTAAATGTTCAGCTCATATGCCTGTCCTTGTTTGGCTTGAAGCCACAGGTGTGGGTTCAATTCCAGACCCGAAGGGCAGCTAGGAGCCATAGTAGTCTCAGTGATTCCACCAGGCTCTATCAGACCAGCAAACCTGGTCCTCCCCCCCTTTTTGAAATGATTTTGAGTTTTGTTCCACATTGTTCTCCCTCTCTATCCAGGATCTCCCACATATATCCCCCTCTGAGTGGGTTGACAGTGGTAGCCCGGCCAATTTAACAGTATTTTACACTCAAGTTACCTTAATCCTTTTAGAAAACAATGTAGTACTATAAATGTTTAAACCCCCCAAACTTGTAGAGATCCTACCAAACAACAAAGTGATTTTTAATATCTACTTTGGATTATAATAAAAAATATTTACCCAAATTATCATTTAAAGAGCAACGCCAAAATTTTTCTTTTGATTGGTCTTCTCTGCCACTCAAACTATTCAAGGACTTGTACATGTGTTTATTTAAAAACTAGCTACTTCATAAAAAATAATAATAATAAAACAACCTTATCACTACGTAAACACAGGTTTACCTTCAGTTCAAAAATTCACTATTATAATAGTGTCCAGTGGCCCTCATCGGGAAGGTGATGGGGAAAGAAGGAGCAGGTGCACCCGAAGTTTTAACACCCACTCCAGTAACCAGAGAATACCAGAAGGCGGAGTCTGGAAAACGGTTATGGGGTGGGGGTGGCAGGGGTGCCCAGAAAGCCCGCTTCTTCCAGCGCCAAAAAAGATCGTACGACATACCACACAGATCTCAAACCAGCCTCCCAAAATTCAGATAATGTGCTTCGGCGGAGTGGGCAAATTCAGATGACCCGCCTCCCCAACCCGGCCTAATCACAAAATACGTAGTCTGCAAGGCAACGTCTTCCAAATCCCATTCAATTATCTAGTTTTTCCCAATCTTATGCCCATTCTAACTGGATTTGCAACAAGGTACGGAAAAAGGAAAGGGGGAAGAGTCGCTGTAAATTAACATTCCCTTTGCAAGTGTAAACTACCTCTTAGCCAAAGTCGAGAACGACTCCCCCGCCCCCTCTGCTCTAAGAATACCAGACACCACAGAAATCAGCCCAACCCAAACTCCAAAGAGAGTTGTATCGCTTATCGTCCGCTCTACTCCACCCAAATTCTAGACACAAAAGCCCCCAACGAATGGAATTTGGGGAGTGGGAGGGAGTACAGTGACTAGGTCCACTTAAGGCCTCTCTCTTCCCATGAGAACTCGACCCCACGCCCCCAACATCTAAACCACAGCTCTGGGTCCATTTCCTCCGTTCGTAAGGAGTATTCCTGCAGCCGCTAGGACACAGGTCGGCCTCTTCCTCAAGGCCAGAAAAAGAGGGGCGGGGAGTCACGAAGGGGATTCTGCAGTCGCCAAGGCTCCCTAGATGCTCACCCGGGAGATTGAGCCGGTCGGTCCCAAGGGGAGGGGCGGACTGTCTGCCTAAACGATGTGAAGTAAGACGACGACCCAAAAGCATTAAAATGAGACGTGAGCCCGAGCCCAGACCTAACAGAATCAAGTAACCCAGCGCCGTTGCTCTCCCGTGCCTGCGTCGCACTGCGCTCGGTTGCCAAGCGCTGCGGACGCGCAGACATTACCTGTAAACGAAACAGTTGCTCC
This sequence comes from Orycteropus afer afer, assembly GCF_000298275.1. NCBI lineage: Eukaryota > Metazoa > Chordata > Mammalia > Tubulidentata > Orycteropodidae > Orycteropus > Orycteropus afer. The sequence goes on along the minus strand of NW_006922070.1, from coordinate 1,427,153 downwards.
TGCCAAGGACGGAATAGTGGTCAGCCCCCACGACCAGCCACCGGCAACGGTCCGCTCTTAAAGACCGCGGCAGGGAAAGTCCACAAATCCCCTGGCTACCTAGGGCCCAATGGCCGCCTTTACTACTCTAGCTACACAGCGCCAACTGCCGCAGCCACCGCCATCTTAGGATCTCATTGTGGTGGGAGAAGAGAGGCGGGGGGACTGCAGAGGGGCGACGCGCAGTGAGACATGCGCCGTCGCCTCGGTAACGGAGGCGCGGGGGCAAGAACTCGCCGGGGCGGGATCCGCAGTGAGAACTACGCGCTACACTGTAGTCATGTGACCCACCACCACCACCCCGGAGTCTGTGGTGTCACCTCTGGCTCTATACTTTGGCGCAGACTACACAAATGAACAACTAAGGACTACATATCCCAGAATGCCATCTCGCCTTTTTTCCCGCCTTGTTATAAGCGTCGACCCACCACGAGGGGAAAGACTACACATCCCAGCATGCTGTGCTCCTCCTTGCGCTGGTTGAGGAACGTGGAGCTCGAGGCCTGTGCGGAAGTGGATTGTCTAGGCCTTGGAACAGGCTGGCAGTTTGGCAAAAAGCGGGGGCACATTCTTGTTTTCCGTAGGGGTGTTAGCATCCGACGGTGCCGGAAGGAGGAGAGAAGGCCGATTGCCCTCTATTCCCGGCCCATCCGTGTATCTCTTACACGAATCAGACCATCTAGTCGCCCCACAATTTTACACGTCAGAAAATAAATCCATTGGGGTGAAACAATTTTCTAGTCAGGGGGAGAACCATCAATTGTTGGTAATTAACATCACTTTGGATTAATGTCTTATTTTTTTACAGAAGGACCAGATGATGTTAATCAGAATTTAATTTTGGGAAATTTTTTCTGCAACAGTTGGGTATCCTTGGTTTGATTCCAACTCATACGGACCCTGTAGAACAGAGTAAAACTGCCCCATATGGTTTCCAAGGCTGAAATCTTTACGAAAGCCGACCGCCACATCTTTAGCCGGGGGAGAGACAGGTGGGTTCACATTTGACCCTTGGGTTAGCAGCCGAAGGCTTAACCTCTGCAGCACTAGGGCCCCTTTTCCTGAAATTATGGTTTCTGAATTTCTCTTAATTTTAGCTTTTCTTTCAGCAATAGCCCTATTGTTGTTGTTAGGTGCCGTGGAGTTGTTTCCGACTCATAGCGACCCCATGCACAGCAGAGTAATAGTAATAGTAGCCCTATTAAGGTGAGTAAATTGATAAAAAAATTTTAACGTGATAAAGTACAATTAAGGTTCATAATGAACCTGACCGAAAATTTAAAACACCAATCAATTTTTCTTGAGTGTAAAGACATTATATTTTTCAGACAGTTTTAATTAAGAGTTTTCTCACACAGTCTTTGGGACAGGAGGAACAAGTGCCTGAAAAAGGATGTCATGCTTGCTCGAAGGTCAGCAAAAAAGAGGAAGATCCTGAATGAGGTGAATTGACATAGTGGCTGTAACCATGGGGTCAAACATGGAGACGATTGTGAGGATGGCTCAGGACTGGGCGGTGTTTTGTTCTGGAGTACATAGGGTCGCTATCAGTTGGAACCTGCCTGACAACACCTAACAACGATTATGAATAAGATTTTTTTCTTTAGGCAAAATAAGAGTAGGGAGGAATGAGGAATGGTCATCTAGATGACAACAATAAATTGTTTGTTAGCGACGGAAACTGTTCAAAAAACAAAATAAATGAACTTCATGGTTATACATAATACAGATAAATAAAAGCTCCTTCATTCCACTGCAATTTGCTGTTGTGTCCAGTTTCAGTCATTGCAATGATAGTTGACACTATTCATTCATCATACATTTTTTAGTATGTTCTGTATGCCATGAATTGCTAAGTACTGACGTTAAAAAAAGCTAACATAGGCCTTGCCCTTGAAATTTGAAAAGCTCATATTTCAGTGAAGGGTGAGGAGGTGGAGTGTGCTGTAAATAAATGCTGTGTTACTCAGAACACAGAACAACTAACTGCAGCAAACCCTTTAGGTCTTTATTGTAGTCCAAAGTACCTAGGCCCCATCTTAATTCTGCCATGCAGTAAGATATCAGGCAGGTTATTCAGCTTTTCTGGACCTCAACAGCCTCATCTGTAAGATTGCAGGGAGGATTCATAATGTCGCTTACTTTAGGGGATTTATGAAAAATTAATGTGTATTATATAACAGACACAATATTAAGCACTGTGATTTTCTTCATGCTCACAAATATCTGAGGAGGTTGGTACTGCATCCATCCCATTGTACAAACAAGAGGTTAAATAAATCACCAAAATTCTAACAGCTCCAAGTGGTACCACCAGTTTTAATACCAAGTCTGTCTGACTCCTTGGAAAGATTTTTTTGGTTAAATGAAAAAAGGATGGGGAAAAGCACAGGCAAATGGTAAGACCCCAACAATTAGCTATTATTATCATTTGGGTTGTGAAAATGTGATATATGTAATTGCTACATCTAGTTTCTATGTAGCTATACATTTTGAAAATACATAATAAAGCAATTTGTAAACTAGTACTCAAAAAATGTAGGTTATTGTTTTTATTGTTATCTTTAGTAATATCTCTCTGTTAGGGTTGATCCTGGCCTGTGATTCTACTGGTATATGAATAAATGCTCACCAAACATTGTCTAAGAGAAGCATTGGTGATTTAGTGGTAGTAATCTCACCTTCCATGCAGAAGACTGAGTTTGATTCTTGGCCAAGGAACCTCATGGGAAGATACCACCTGTCAGTGGAGACTTGCATGTTGCTACGATGCTGAATAAGTATCAGTGGAGCTTCCAGACTTAGACTGAGTCAGAAGAAAGCCTCATGATCTACTTTCAAAAATCAGCCAGTGAAAAGCTTGTGGATCCCAACATGAGGATGGCACAGGACCAGATAACATTTCCTTCCATTGTTCATGGAGTATCCATGGGTTAGAGGCCAACTGGACACAAACTAACAATAGCAAACATTGTCTGTACAATGAATAAATGCTTTACACACACACATGTATTATTTTAAAACATTTACAAGCTGTTGTCATTAAAACAATTCAAATGAATTCAAAAACTTTAATGAAATCATTATAGCTGTTAATCATTTTGTTTTCTTAATTTGTAGACCCTAACAATGTCAAATATCTCCTTGAAGAGTAAGGTGCGCCTGACAAAACCATGGTATTTTCAGTCACCTCAGACCCATGTGAAAGCTGGACAATGAATAAGGAAGACCAAAGAAGAGTTGATGCTTTTGAGTTGTAGTGTTGGTGAAGAATGCTGAACATACCATGGACTGCTAAAAGAACTAATGAATCTGTCCTGGAAGAAGTGCAGCCAGAATGCTCCTTGTAAGCGAAAATGGCCAGACTTTGTCTCACCTACTTTTGTCATAGTGTAAGAAAGGACCATTCCCTGGAGAAGGATATCATATTTGGTAAAGTGGAGGGTTGACAAAACAGGAAGACCCTCAGCGAGATGGATTGACACAATGGCTGCAACAATGGTGCAGTGTAGTAAATTACTTAGTATGGCTTTTCTACCCATAAGTCATTGTAAACTCAGTGGTGGAATGAGCAACTGAGGAGTTCCTGATTGTAAATGTTATCCACCTGGGTTATTTCTGTTGGGCATGGCACAACACAATGTTATAGGAGGCTCACTCTCAGGTGCTTAGAATTCTGTTGTTATGATTGGTTAGTTTGGCCACTCTGCCAAGCTCAAAAGAAGGCCTCCTACAGGCAGAACTCTCTCTGACTGCTGGTTGAGGAAGACGTGCTGCTGAAAGAGACACGCGCTACTGAAAGAGACACGAGAGACATGCGTTGCTTAGTAAGACACTGAGGGACATGCACTGCTGGGGAAGAGACTGTGAGAGACTTGGCTGAGAGACGGTGGCCTGGCAGAGAGACTGAGCGTTTTTCCTGAGTTTGAATTGTAGCCTGGTGCTTCTCTAATAAACTCCATAGTCTGTGAGTTCTTTGTGGCCACTGCAGCGAATTACCGAACCCAGGAGAGAGGTGGTGGGTACTTTCGGAGGAACGGTGGGAGAAAGGACTGGAGGGAGGCAGCATGTCTGGCCTCGCAGGAATAGGCCTTGGGCTATTGATGGTGATTCTGTCTTCCTCCTGTGGGATTAGAGGAGTTCAGAACATGTGGCCTCCTTGCCCTTTTTGCAGATGGGCTTTGGTCTAGCAAGGATCGTGGAGCTGACACAGGACCAGGCAATGTTTTGTTCTGCTGTACATAGAGTCGCTATGAGTTGGACATGACTCAATGGCACCTAACAACAACAACAACAGTATCAGTACTATTATGTCTGATGGTGGGAATAGTATGAGAGATTTTTACATTAAAAAAGTGTCTTCAAACTCGTGGGCTCAGGACCATAGTCGCAGGGGACATCAAGCTTAATTGGCATAACATACTACACAAAACATTGTTCTGCCTCCTACTTTGGCGAGTAGCAACTGGGATCTTAAAAGCTTGCAAGCAGCCATCTAGGTGAAACCATGGTCTCTCCTTGTCCAGAGCAGAGAAGAATGAAGAAAAACAAAGATTCATGGAAACAATTAGTCCTAGCGACTGGTACACCATGCAGTCCTCAGCCTATATGACTATGAGACCAGAAGGACTAGATGGTGCCTGGCTACCATTGTCAACCACTTGGAGGGGGATCTATGTAGGAGAATCTGGTAGAGAGGGAGAACAATGTGGAACAAACTTAAAGTCATTTGGGGGAAAAAAAAAATTAGAACCAGGATTGTTGGTCTGATAGGGCCTGGTGTAACCACTGATGCTATGGCCCCTAGCTGCCCTTCAGGTCTGGAATTGAACCCACACCTGTGGCTTCCAGCCAAACAAAAGACAGGTATATGAGTTGAACATTTACCTGAGGTAGATATACTCCTTGGATAGAAAAATCATGGGAGAAAGAAGGGCTGTTTATGCACAGGGTGACAGTTCAGGGGGCAGGAGTGCATGGAGGGATGGACACAGGGAAGTGGTAACTATCAGGAAGAAGTGGGAAGGGAGCTGTTGCATTGTGGTAAATTGTCAATGTCATGAGACAACCTGTGTGTGAATTGCTGTGTGGAAAGTGAATTTGCTCTGTAAACTGTCACCTAAATCATAAAAAAAAAAAAAAAAGTGTCTTCAAACTCAAATGTGGACATCACAGCACTCAGTAGGTGAAGGAGGAAAGGGAAAACCAAAATCTATAACATTATCACTGCCTTTCAACAGCTTACCATTAATTTAGAAAGCCATATGCAAAAGAATTTGTTCAGTATCAGTAGTATATGAGCATGCTAAATAAATGGTACGGTGCTTTAGTAATTTAGAGAAGGTAGGGATAGGTATTTAGGAGCTCTGGTAGCATAGTGCCTAAGGAACTTGACTGCTAACCAGAAGGCTGGTGGTTCAAACCCACCAGCCACTCCTTGGAAGGAAGATGGGGCAATCTACTTCTGTAGTGATACTGCCTCGACAATCCAAAGAGGGGTCGCTATGAGTCGGGTCCGCCTCGATGGCAGTAACAACAACAACAACAACAGGGATAGGTATTGCCTAAAAGATATAGTAGATCCAGGATTTCTATGTAGGACGAAATTAGGGGAAACAATTTGGTAGAAATGTAGACGGAGAATGAAGAATGACCAGTAAGCTATGTGAGTTGAAACTGCATTTCAGGTTAAACATGGAGTGAAAATCACTTAACATGTATTAAAGGTGGAGGGCAATGGGGCTATCTTACTTTCCCAGTGGTGCTGTATCAGAAATACCACACCTTGGTGGCTTTGTTGTTGTTGTTGTATGTGCCGTCGAGTTGGACCTGACTCATAGCGACCCCTCCTTGGGTTTCCAAGGCAGTATCACTGTGGAAGTAGATTGCCCAACCTTCCTTCTGAGGAGTATCTGGTGGGTTTGAACCTCCAGCCTTGTGGTTAGCAGTCAAGTGCCTTCAGCACTATTCTACCAGAGCTCCTGTGGTGGCTTTAAAGAGCAAATGTGTATTTTCTCACAGTTCTAGAGGCTAAAAGTCCAAATCAGGGTCTCTGTCATGTTGATTCCTTCCTCAGTTCTTGCCATCCTCACATACCGTCTTCTCCTATATGTGCTCACTTCTGTTTCTATTCTGTTGTTTTTGTAACTCAGAAGTAATTGGGTTTAAGACACACTCTACACTGATATGGCTCCTTAACATAGCAAAGAAAACCCTATTCCTAAAGTGGATTACATCCACAGATATAGGGGTTGGGGTTCTAATACATATCTTGGGGAGATGCAATTCAATTTGTAAAAAGGACTAGATGGAAGAATGATGTTCAAGGAAAAGGAGCACACCACAAACACAGATGATACATCCAGGATAAACAATGGACCACGCAGAAACCAGATTGCCTGAAGTAGAAGGAGTCATATGGAGTAAGGGATAGAGAGATTGGGAAAGATCATATTAACACGAGAGGACAAACTATAAAAAGCCTTAAATATTGCTCTGAAGAGTTTGGGTTTTATTCTGTAGGTAGTGTGGAACCATTTGACACAAGATTTGAGATTTTGAAGAGGGAAAGGATATAATGAAGTTAATTTAAGACTCGTAATCTGGTGGCAATGTTTATTAGAGACTGGGGACAGGAGAGGGAGACATAAAGAAAACAGGTGGTAACTGGCATGAAGTAACCAAAGCCTTGCCTTAGATAGTAGCAGAATGACTAAAGTAAAAAGCCCAGATTTTAATTAAACTAAACTAAATCACTCATCATGTAAATACTATGTAAATACCATTTGCTTCTGATATTTGATAATATGACACTGACCAGGAGGCCCTTACAGTATAACATCTTGAACTATGTTGTTTTTATCAGTGTGCCACTTACACACAGAAAAATTGTAAGTCTGGATACAACAGAAATTCTGCCTTTTGTATTTTTTTATATCCCCAGCCTTGCAGAGTTCCTTTAATTTGATGTTCATTAATTTGTTCTTCGAAAATAGTTTTCTGCAGTACCTTATTTTAACTGCAGGTGGTGATAGAACTTAAAAACGTTCAATTAACTCTCTACTACTAGTGGTAGCATAGTGCCTAAGGTATTTGACAGCTGGTGGTTCAAACCCACCAGCCACTCCTTGGAGGGAGGACTGGGCAATCTACTTCTGTAGTGATGCCACCTTGGAAACCCCAGGAGGGGTCTCTATGAGTAGAATCTGACTTTTGACTAGTTGCAAAAAGAGTCCAGGTGGTGTAGTGGTTAAAGTGCTCAGCTGGTAACTGAAAGATCTTGGGTTCAAACTCACTAGCTGCTCCGTGGAAGAAAGATTTAACAGTCTGCTTCCATAAAGATTTACAGCCTTGGAAATCCAATGGGGCAATTCTACTCTGTTCTTCAGGGTAGCTGTGCCCTACCGGAATCAACCCTATGGCAAATGGTTTGTCTTGGTTTTTACTATGAGTAGAAATGGACTTAACAACTAACAACAATAAACTATTATAACAGAGTTTTATTTTCATTAAAATGTTTACTATTCAGCTATTTTTTAATGTTGTTGTTATGTGCTATCGTGTCCTCTCCAACTCACAGCAACCTTATGTACAACAGAACGAAACGGTTTTTTAATTATGTGAATTTTTTTTAGACACCCAAGAGTATATATGGCATATAATTCTAGATTATAAAGTTTAGTCATAAAATACTCAAGAACCCACCATCTAGCCTAAAAAAATATAATCAATGTATTTTAAAACTTCCTGTGCTTTCCTCCAAACTCATTTCCCTTCTTTGCATACATAAATAAAATCTTGAATTCAGTATTATCGTTGCTTTATATTCCTCAAATAGGGATATGTATATATTCTTAAATAATGTTATTTTGTGTTTAAAACTTTACGTCAATCACTTCATATTGATAATAGTCTTGTTTGACTTGCTTTTTTTTTGACTCTTTATTATGCTTCTGAAATCCATCCATTTAATGGATATAAACATGTTGTTGTTGTTGTTATGTGCCGTCGAGTCGGCCCCGACTCATAGCGACCCCTCCTTGGGTTTCCGAGGCAGTATCACTACGGAAGTAGGATTGCCCAACCTTCCTTCCGAGGAGTGGCTGGTGGGTTTGAACCGCCAGCCGTCTGGTTAGCAGGCAAGTGTCTTAGCCACTATGCTACCAGAGCTCCTGGATATAAACATATGAGTATATATATAACTTTGTTCAGTTGTACATAGGGTTGCTATGAGCTGGGGACCCACTTGATAGTACCTAACAATAGCAAGAATTACTGTGCTGTCTCTCATTGATGCCTAGTTCAGACTTTTTAGTGTGGATGCAAAAAACCTAACTTCTGTTCTCAATATACAACATTAGTGTTTACACCAGTCTGAATTGCCCTTTTCTTCTTAACCAATTTATGTCCTTTTCTTTGAAAAGACATTCATTAAGTTAACATAACTCCTGTGACTCTTAAAATTCCACCCATATTTGCATCTTACCAGTCTTTTTACATAGCATTACTTCTATAGAGTTGTGATTGCTGTACATTTCTTCCTATATTTTCCTTTTATATATTCTTAAAAAAAAGGGAAAACCTTACTCACTGCTGTCGAGTCTGATCTGACTCATAGCCACCCCTCCCTGGGTTTCCCAGGCGGTATCTCTACGGAAGTAGATTGCCTAATCTTCCGAGGAGCGGCTGATGGGTTTGAACTGCCAGACTTCTGGTTAGCAGTCAGATGCCTTAGGCACTATGCCACCAGAGCTCCTATATGTATTCTTAGATGTTTATATGTTTTTATCCCCATCTTCTCTATTTGTTGCAAGCCTGTTCAGAGCTGCAGTAGCAGTATAGTCTTTCTGGATGGGTTGGTTGCTTTCTAGAACAAATCAAGTCAAAGGAGTTTAAACAAAGAGATTTGAGTAACAATAAAATACCACAATGAAAATTATCTTTTCCCCCTATTCTTCCAACATCCCTACAGCGAAAATGTATAAAATATAATTAGATACAGGAGTTCCCTCAGAAGACAGATCTGCTGCTCTGCTTCCAAAAGGTCACCACAGCCTTGAAAACCCTGTGGTGCAATTCTGCTCGCACATGTGGGGTTGCCATATGTCAGAATTGACTTAACAGCAGCTAACAACAACAACACGTCAATTAATTAAGTAGAGAAATTGAGTAATTAGAGGGAAGCGTTCCAAAAACATGGAAAAATGTGAGTTGATACAGATTTTGTTTTCAAATTAATACAAAAAAATTAGAAAAGTATAAAAATTAAACCTCAGCTTTTACATTTAAAAACTCTGTTATTGAGAACAAAATTACACTAAATAAGGACTCACAATTACCTTGCTTATTACCAAGTAACTATAAATGATGAACTCTGGACTTGAAAGTGTCTCTTGCCATAGAAGTAAGGAGATCTACAGGTGACAACTAGGCTTAGTATATGCATACAAATGATCGTGGGCTAGTGGGTGGCTCAAAGGTGCTAATTGTTGCTAGGTGCTGTCAGCTCCAACTATAGCCACCCTATGTACTACAGAACAAAATACTGCCTGGTCCTGCACCAGCCCCACAATCCTCGCTTATGCCTGAGCCCATCGTTGAAGTCACTGTGTCAGTCTGTCTCGTTGAGGCGCATCCCCTTTCCCTTGACCCTCTGCTTTACCAAGCATACATAGCCTTCTCCAGGGAATGGTCCCTTCTGACAACAGGACTAAAGTAAGTGAGACAAAGTCTGGCCATCCTCGCTTCCAAGGAGCGTTCCAGCTGCACTTCTTCCAGGACAGGTTTGTTAGTTCTTTCAGCAGTCCATGGTACTTTGAATATTCTTTGCCAACACCTCAAAAGCATTGACTCTTCTTCAGTCTTCCTTATTCATTGTCCAGTTCTCACATGCATATGAGGTGATTGAAAATACCATGGCTTGTGACAGGTTCATCTAAGTCTCCAAGGAGATATCTTTGCTCTTCAGAACTTGAAAGAGATCCTTTGCATCATTTGCCCAATGCAATACATTTTCTGATATCTTGACTGCTGCTTCCATTGGTGTTGATTGTGGAACCAAGTAATATGAAATCTTTGACAACTTCAATCTTTTCTCCATTTATTGTGATGCTGCTTATTGGTTCAGTTATGAGGATTTTTGTTTTCTTTATATTGAGGTGTATTCCATACTGTAGACTGTATGTAGTCTTCAATCTTCATCAGTAAGAGTTTCAAGTCATCCTCACTTTCAGCAAGCAAAGTTGTGTCGTCTGTGTATCGCAGGTTGTTAATGATTCTTCCTCCAATCCTGATGTCACATTCTTCTTCATATAGTCCACCTTCTTGAATCATCTGTTTAGCATCCAGATTGAATACATTTGGTGAAAAGATACAACCCTGATGCACTCCCTTCCTGAATTTAAACCATGCAGTATCCCCTTTTTCTGTTCAAAGAATAGCCTCCTGGTCTATGTTCAGGTTCTTCATGAGTACCATTAAGTGTTCTGGAATTCCCATTCTTCTCAACGTTATGCATAATTTGTTATGATCCACACAATCAAATGTTTTTGCATAGTCAATAAAACACAAGTAAACATTTTTCTGGTATCCTTTGCTTACAGCCAAGATTCATGGGACATCAGCAATTATATCCCTCATTCCACATCCTCTTCTGAATCCAGCTTGCTTTTCTGGAAGTTTTATGTCAATATACAGCTGCAGCTGTTTTTAAATTATCTTCAGTAAGGTTTTTTCATGCACATGATATTGTTCAATAATTTCCACATTGTGTGGAGTCACCTTTCTTTGGAATGGGCACAAACCTGGATCTTTTCCAGTCAGTTGGCCAGGTAGCTGACTTCCAGATTTCTTGACATAAACCAGTGAGTGCTTCCAGCATGGCATGTTTGTTGAAACATCTCAATGGATATTCCATCAATTCCTGGAGCCTTGTTTTTAGCCAATTCCTTCAGTGCAGTTTGGACTTCTTCCTTCAGTACTATTGGTTCTTGGTCATATGCCACCTCCTGAAATGGATGAACATTGACCAATTCTTTCTGGTACAATGACTCTGTGTATTCCTTCCCTCCTCTTTTGATGTTTCCTGTGTCATTCAATATTTTGCCCATTGTTTTTGTTGTTGTTTGCCATCCAATCAAACCTGACTCATAGTGACCCCTACTTGGGTTTCCGAGGCAGTATCACTGTGGAAATAGACTGCCCAACTTTCTTTCTGAGGAGTGGCTGGTGGGTTTGAATCACCAGCCTTCTGGTTAGCAGTCAAGTGCCTTAGGCACTACACTACCAGAGCTCCTATTTTGCCCATAGAATCTTTTTATATTGCAACTCAAGGCTTGAATTTCTTCTTCAGTTCTTTCAACTTGAGAGATGCTGAGCATGTTTTTCCCTTTTCTATCTCCAGGTCTTTCACATGTCATTGTAATAACTGACTTTGTCTTCTTGAGCTGGTCTTTGAAATCTTCTGTTCGTTTTTTTTTTTTTTTTCAGACAATTCACACATTTAAAGTGAATTTATACATTCAGTGATTTTTAGTTTATTCATAGAGTTGTGAAACCATCACCACAATTTTATAACATTTTTGATCACCCCCAATAAAAACCTCATACTCTCTAGCTATCACTCCCTAATCTCCCCATCTCCCCTCCTCAGATGTCAGAAACCACTACTCTTTCTGACTTTATATAATTGCCTATTCTGGACATTTCCTGTAAATAGGATCATATAATATGAGGTTTTTTGTAACCGCCTTCTTTAATTGAGTATAATGTTTTCAAAGTTTATCCATGTTGTAGCATTTATCGATACTTCATTCCTTCTTATGGCCAAATAATATTCCAGTGTATGGATATACCACATTTTGTTTACCCATTCTTCATTTAATGGACTTTTGGGTTATCATGTTTTGGCTATTATGAATAATACTTCTATGAACATTGTGTACAAATGTTTGTGTGGATGTATATTTTCACTTCTCTTAGGTGTATGCCTAAGAGTAGAATGGCTGGATCAAATGGTCACTCTGTGTTTAACTTTTTTTATTATTATTAATTAATTAATTTATTTTTATTTGGGTGAAGATTTACAGAGCAAATTCACTTTCCATACAGCAGTTCACATATACTTTGTC
>NW_006922070.1:1386126-1411750 GCF_000298275.1 Orycteropus afer afer | reverse complement strand
GTGTTCTTAAGCCCCAGAAATCGGCGAGAGAGCTGTCTCTTTGAATATCCAAAATAGTCGAGCCGCTTTTTAAACCTTCAAAATGGCGGCGTCCTCCAGACCGGCAAAAGTCCACTGCTCAGCCCACCTTTCTCTTCACCTTCTCTCCTGTTCAGTTTTTTTTATCTTGTCATTTCTTCCATTTGCTTTAGCTACCCTCCATTCAAGAGCAAGTTTCAGAGTCTCTTCTGGCATCCATTTTTGTCTATGCTTCCTTTCCTGTCTTTTTAATGACTTTTTGCTTTCTTCTTAGTTGATGTTCTTGATATCACCCCTCAATTCTTCTGGTTTTTGGTCACTGGTGTTCAAAGTACCAAATCTATTCATTAGATAACCTCTGAATTCAGGAGGGCTATCATCAAAGTCATATTTTGGCTCTCATGGACTTGTTTTAGTTGTCTTCAACTTCAACTTGAACTTGCATATAAGCAATTGATGGTCTGTTCCACAATCAGCTCCTGGCCTTGTTTTGACTGAAGATACTGAGCTTCTCCATTACCTCTTGCCACAGACGTAATCAATCTGATTTCTGTGTACTCCTTCTCATGAATTCCACATATATAGCTGCAATTGGTGTTGCTGAAAAAAAACATTTGCAATGAATAAATTGTTGGTTCTGCAAAATTTTATCATATGATCTCCAGCATTAGTTCTATCACCAAGGCCATATTTTCCAACTACCGTTGATTCTTCTTTGTTTCCAACTTTTGCATCCCAGTCACCAGTGATAATCAACACGTCTTGATTGCATGTTCAGTCGATTTCAGACTGTAGAAGTTTGTAGAAATCTTCAATTTCCTCATTTTTTGTTTTGGTGGTTGGTGCATAAATTTGAATAACAGTAATATTAACTTCCTTGTATGTGTATGCATACTATCCTATCACTGACAACATTGTACTTCAGGACAGATCTTGAAACATTCTTTGTGATGATGAATGCAATGCCATTCCTCTTTAATTTGTCATTCCTTGTATAGTAGATCATATGGCTGTCTGATTCAAAATGGCCAAAACAGTCCAATTCAGCTTACTAATGCCTAGGATACCAATCTTTATGTGTGCCATTTCATTTTTGACAACTTTCAGTTTTCCTAGATTCGAACTTCATGCATTCCACGTTCTGATTATTAATGGATGTTTGCAGCTGTTTCTTCTCATCTTTAGTCATGCCGCATTAGCAAATGGAAGTCCCAAAACTTTATTTTATCCACATCATTAAGGTCAGCTCTACTCTGGAGAGGCAGCTCTTTCCCAGTCATATTTTGAGTGCCTTCTGACCTGAAGGGCTCATCTTAGGCACTATTAGACAATGTTTCAGGGCTATTCATAATTTTTTTCAGCCAGTGTTTCACTGCTATTCATAAGGTTTTCACTGGCCAATTCTTTGAGACATGGGTGCCTCTTCCTTCTTCTGACTCTTAGTCTGGAAGCTCCACTGACCTGCCCATCATTGGTAACCCTGTTAGTATTTGACACGCTGGTGACATAGCCTCTAGCCTCACAGCAACACACAAGTCACCACTGTATGACCTACTGACAGACAAGTTCGTCTCTCTTAGTTGTTCCAAATCATTCTACTCTCACTTCCTGGCCAGCCCAACCTGTTCTGGCCCTCCAAAGCCCAATTCCTGCTGCTTCCCAGCCTGCTGGGTGCAAATTGAAAGGTACTAATTGAGAGGCAGGAGCTCTGGTAGCATAGTGCCTAAGGCATTTGACTGCTAACCAGAAGGCTGGAGGTTCAAACCCACCAGCCACTCCTCAGAAGGAAGGTTGGGCAATCCTACTTCTGTAGTGATACTGCCTCAGAAACCCAAGGAGGGGTCACTATGAGTAGGGGCCGACTTGACGGCACATAACAACAACAACAACAATTGAGAGGCATCTGGGAAGAAAGACCTGGAGTTCTACTTCTGAAATTTCACAGCAATTGAAAACCTTATGGAGTGCATTGCTACTCTGAAACACATGGGATTGGCATGAATTGGAATCATCTAGGCAACTGGTGTGTATGTATCTTTTTTGTAGTGGAGGGGTAGCCAGGATAGGTTACTTTGAGGTTACTTTGATCCATGTTAAACACGCTTCATTATGTAGGGAAGCTATAGCTCTAATTTTTGCTGTTTCCACTGTAAAGGCTTTCCACACTGAATTTCCTCTTTTATGAGAAAGATTCTAAAGTTAGGGGAGAACTGGTAGAGCATGTTTGAATTCATATTAACCAGATACTCACTGCCGTTGACTCGGATCCAACTCATAGTGACCACCCCTTGGGTTTCTGAGGCAGTATCACTATGGAAGTAGATTGCCCAACCTTCCTTCCGTGGACTGGCTGGTGGGTTTGAACTGCCAGCCTTCTGATTAGCAGTCAGATGCCTTAGGCACTACACTACCATTAACAAGATAAGAGAGGTTAAAGTGATGAAAACAAACATCATTTTACAACAATAATAGAAATTGATTGAAGTTTATTTAATATATAATTGGCGAATAATATTTCAACTAGGGAGTTAAATATGTTCCAAAGATGAGAGAACCTCCAAACTTTCTTATATCCCATCTTATCAACATTACCATGTGTGGTAGTTAAGGTTGTTGTCAACTTGGCTGGGACTGGTTAAGTGGCTGGGCAGCTGGAGATAGTTATTCCCCATGATGAGTCTGGCAATATACTCCATGGTGGAATCTGCCACTAGCAGCTGAGTAGCTGCTTTAGGGATGTGGTCTGCTTCCCATATAAAGGAGAAGGTTTGGGATTGGCATGCTTGAACCCTCCATGTAGCCAAGTTGTTGTTCAATAGCCTGCCATGCCCTGACAATCTTGGGACTTCATCTGAACTTGAATTAGTGGCCTGCCATGTTGCTTGGTAATATTGAGACCGTGCCTTTTCACATGTCGACTTCAGGTTTGTCAGCCTCAGCAGCTTCCTGAATGAAGAAAAGCCTCTAGCCAGGACCAAGAGGCGGAGCTGAAGCTGAAGTTCGAGGGACTTTCACCCAGCTCCTAGAGCCTGGCACTTTGAACTCAGACTTCTAGCTTCCCAAACTGTAAGAGAATAAACTCCTGTTTGTTCAAGCAATCGCATTTATGGTGTGTTCTTGTCAGAGAGGTACTGTGTAACCAAAACACCATGGAAGAAGGTCTGAAGCAAAACTGATAAAACAATTTGCAGTTAGAAAGGAAGGATTTGATACAGCATTGTCTTGATGAATAATTAAAATAAAATAATTACTGATTTACCCTAAAACACAGGTCTAGTCTGACATTTGGAATCTGGTTCTCAGAACGCACTGCACACAGATAATTTTCAAAAGAGCATAATGTCTAAGGCAAAAAGGATTTTTACTCATTTATCTAGACTACTGTTTGACTCAAAAGTGACTTTTAGAAACCATTTTCTTAAAGGCTAATGGTTCAAAAGGACATCTAAGGGCAATGGCCTGGGTGGGTCATTCCAATTCCATGGACTCCACAAATCTGGATTCTTGGAAAATTAAAACTTTTTCTCAGAATGCTCTCTCTCTATCAGAATTATACTAAATCATTTCAATGGTTTAAAATTGGGGGGATATTGAATAGTGAGGTGAGCTATCTAAGACTCTATTTCTGATTTAAAGAAATAAAACCCTGACAATAGGTGAAACAATGGTGTAGAGCAACAGTTGGCAAGCTTTTTCTGTAAAGGGTCAGATAGTAAATATTTTAAGCTTTACGGACTGTACAATCTCTGTTGCAGTTACTCAGCTTTGCGATTGGAGAGTGATGATGTAGAAATGAGTGAATATGCATCAATAAAACTTTATTTATGGAAATTTAAATTTTATGTTATTTTCACACCATGAAACATTAATCTTCTTTTGATTTCTTTAAACCATTTGAAAGTATAAAAACAGTTAGTGGGCTCCATTTGGCCTCTGGGTAGTAGTTTGCTTACCTCTGAAGTAGAACAGTGAACACTTAAGTTCTTGGGTCATTAATGATTGATCAAAGGAGAAATTAACAAGAAACTAGATTACTTTCAATGCTTCTCAGGATGGTTATTTTATGAAGAATATCTTGAACCAAAATGAAAAGGAGAAATTAAAGCAAATGTAACTGAACAATATTTGCAGCTAAGGATTTGTACTATTTTCTTACGTATTGTGTTTTCTCAGTTCAGACTACAAGTAGGCATGCAATGCCTCTGGAAAGGATTGTCACTTATAGCCAGAAAGACAAGAAACAAAAGATAAAAATTTCAGACATAAGAAAAAAATATTAAAATCAGTTAGAGGAGCTTCTATCTCTCCTCATAATTTTCATGGATTGGGTGAAAAGAGGAAGAATTGGTGGGAATAATTTAATGCTCACCTTTGTAGCCCTGAAAAGGGTAAGGAGAAAGGTTCAGTAATAATCTGTGTGGACTGATGACTGAGGAGAACTCAGAGGTCTCCATGACTGCAATAAAGATACATGGTTGGAGTAGCACTATGTAAACCCCACTCTGCACCAGACTCCAGAAAACATATTCAACGCCTGGGATGGAGAGAGCCTGAATTGTCTGATATGTGTGAAAATGTAGTTGTTGTGAGTTGCTGTTGAGGGACCTGGCTCCTGGCAGTCCCATGAACAATGGAACAAAGCTTGGTTCTATCATCTTCTATCCTGATGATCGGTTGCAGATCCGACAATTGTGATCCATACGCTTTTCATCAGTTGATTTTCAGAAGTAGATTGCTAAGGCTTTCTTCCTATGCGTAAGATTAAGTTTCTCTAAACTCAAAGAACCAGGCCTTGAGAAGACAATTAGGAAAACTCTTACATTTTTAATTTACATAAAAGTTTGTAGCATAAGGAACATATGAACTTTACTTATGTTCCCAAGCCTGTAAGCTGTTGGCATAACCTTGTATTCATGTCCTGTATAGCAGGAACTCTAATCTTACTTGCCAACATCTTCTAGGATCTTTGGAGCTAATGTTCTTCCTTTATTTCCTGCTTCTGCTGAACCCTTGATTTCTCTCAAGTGTTTCCTCTTTTGGATGGATATTTTTATCCATCCCAAATCATTGTCAAAAAGTACCACAACCCTGTCCCTTTGTTTTCTCAAAATAACATGGACACAAGGCATCTCTGTGTAGTAGATTTACATTGAAGTTTGGAGTTAACATTGAAAAGTAGCAGAAGAGGAATTTACAAGGAAAAAAAATGCCTTAAAACTGAGTATTGAACACCACTGCTCTTTAAGTATCGTTGGCTATACCTGGTCCTGGAAATTCTCCCTGTCACTTTAATGGTCTCTTTCTTCCCTTTCCACTCTACATTCTTACTTCATTCACTCCTCTCTATTTCATCCTCTTCCTCTTGGGTTACCAACCAGTGGAAACTACAAATTCTTCATTAAGCAGAGCAATTTTGTTCACTTTGTTTCACTCCTGGCCTATTTTAGTCAGGCCCTAAAGTCACTGCTAGCAAAATAAGCAATTTTTTCTTCTTTTTATCCTTATTACTCTAGTAAGTATGATCTATTTCTTCAGCAAGAAATTCTAAGAAAATTAACTCTCCTTTTAGTGCTGTGAGGAGCTCTGGTAGCGTAGTGCCTAAGGCATTTGACTGCTAACCAGAAAGCTGGTGGTTGGTTCAAACCCACCAGCCACTTCTTGGAAGGAAGGTTGGGCAATCTAATTCCGTAGTGATACTGCCTCAGAAATCCAAGGAGGGGTCGCTATGAGTCGGATCCGACTTGATGGCAGTGTGTTTAGTTTTTAATACTGTAATTAACTGCACAAGGCTTGCAGCTATCCTAATTAGCACATATTATGAGAAGAAACCTCTTCTGTTTCCCTGACACCCCCTGACCCTATATTCAAGAAGGAAGGGGGAAGAACTAAGTTTTTAGGGTCCATCCTTCAATCAAAGTCCATAAAGGAATGAAGAATGAAAACAATATCCAAGAAATGGAGAATATCCAATTCTCTGGGTCACATTTGTGTGTGTGTGTGTGCGTGTGTATGTGTTTTATACTGCCCTTTTCTTGTCATGACCAGGGGCCATCATTGCCCTCTGCAGCATTTTTTCGTTTTTGGTTGGTACAGGCTTCTTGTGGACTTACGTATGTGTGTGTGTTGGCTGCGGGAATTGTATGGGATTGGGAAGATAGGGAGGCAGGGATTGTCATAATATTATATACTCCAGCTTCAGCTTGCTCTTAGCCACCACTGGTTCAGGCTTCCCTTCACAGGATGTAATCATTTTCTTAGGCTGGTGTATTGCCGGGTTGCGGAGACACCAGGACACAGAGTTGTTTCAGAGAAGCAGTTTATTAGCACTCCCAGGCAAGGTTCTCGTGCCCTAGCATCAAGGCCAGAGAAGTCGCACCCCCGGGCAGGGGAGATAGATTCTTACAGACACAGAGAGGACTTAATTAGGGACACTGAAGAAATGACAGGGTCCTCTAAGGAAATTGACAGGGTCCAATTAGCTGTTAGCATGGGTCTGCACTTAATTAGCATGAGGGGTCTTCACAGGAGGAAGTTTGTCATTGCATGGGACTTTCCAGCCTGGGCAGGTTCTGTCACTTCGGTTGTCTTATCAGGCTGTCTCATCAGAGCCTGGAGGAAGCTGCCAACTGACATATTGGTGGCTTGGGTTTGCTTTGGCCTAACATTCCAACCTCTTTTAATGGATAAAGGGCGACATGATCCTCTTAGCTTCTTCCTGCTGAATGGGGTCGGAGAGGGGTAGAGGGGTTTCATAGGTTGGAGCCTGAAAAGCTGGGGTCGTCAGTTGGCAACTTGGTGTAAGGGTGTAGGAGAAGTTGATTCACCACTACCTGAGATATTTCTTCGAGTTGGCTTCGGAGAAACTTGAGGAGGCAAGGGGCAAAGAGAAAAAGGAGAGTTATTAGTACAAGCAGTCCGATAAGGGGTAATATTGAGGCAATCAGCGGCGATTGGAACCATCCAAACAGTGAAGTTTCTGCGTTGCATCGGTTGCATAGTTCCTCTTTCAGTCGAGTTAATGTGTTACTATTTTGTTCCACTAGTCCAGATTCATTGATATAATAACAACATTCTTCTCCCAGGAAGATACAAGTTCCACCTTCTGCCACAGTTAGGAGGTCTAAGGCTCTCTGGTTCTGCAAAGAAACTTGGGCTAAAGAGGTTAGTTGTCGCTGGAGGGAGGCTAAGGAGTCTGCAGTGGTTTCGAGTGCAATTTCGAGAGGGACTTGGAAGTCTTGAGGCGATATTATGCTGTGGCTCAAGGCTCCGCCCACCATTCCTGCTGCTGCAACACAGAGGCTAGGCTAATACCTATCATGACGGGTATGAAGGCAGCCCTTTTGATACTAGTCTCTTGTAATAGTCGGGAGATTTCGGATTTTTCATATAGGGTAAATTGGGTATTATGGTTTCTGTGAATCAGGAACCTGGAGTGGTGGAATTTAAACATTTAGTTAAAGTTCCATTACACCAAAAGAAAATGGCAGGTGGTGCAGAGGTGATGGAAATATTCTGTGGTGTTTGATTAAAGGTTTTAAGTGCCCAAAGGGGTACATGCAGTAGAGGGGTGGTACAGGAAGAGTTGAGGGTGGGAGCAGATAATGGTAGAGTTAAATTGATAGGTACAGCTGCAAGTAAGGGTCGCTTGAGTGAAGCACAAAGGAAGCAATGTGAAACATTGGGTAGAGTCTGAGTATAATTGAGGAGAGATAGGGAATGTTGGATGATGTGTATCCAGGAAGGTGTTGGAGAGGTCTGGACCTGTGTCGGGTTGAGAACTGTTTGGGGATCTCCTTGGATCTGTTTCTGTAGGTTATGTTCTTCTTGGGAAATGGAGGTGAGAACTTATGTAAGGTTGCAGGGGGTGTGGATTGCTCGTTCTATTTTGATGGTTCCTGCGGGTAAGGTGGCGAAGCCATTGTAATACAGTTTTCCTATAACTCCGTCTGCCCACCTGCTGTTCTTTGGATCACTGACGTGAAGGTGTAATCTCATGGTTTTAGTGAAAAATGCTCCAGAGTAATCTCCAGAACTATGTATTCTGCATGACCAGTAATAACATCCACCATAGGTTGAGGAGCTTTGGTTATATTTGGGATCGGATTGGTCATATGTAAAACAGAGATAGGGGAAATTACTGGGGAATACTGATTTTGGGGAAATGGGTATTTCTAGTTCTGTTGTATTTGTTGGTGGGTAGTCTGCCTGACCAATATGCTGCGGGGAGTTTTGTCCCAGACTGTAAATCTCCAGACATGGGTGAGTGGAAGTTTATTGGGATTGGATGTGGGTTCAGTATTAGTGAGGGTCAGGAGGACGAGGGGTCTGATTAAGACGGAGCTTAGTGGGACCCAGCATTTGGCATGTATAGGAATCATGCTTTGTCTGGGCCCTTTTGACACGGGAGAGGTGGTGCCATGAGGGGTCACCCAGGAGTTTTACTGCTGTGGGGGTGGTTAGGATGACAGTATGTGGTCCAGTCCAGCGAGGTTTCAGTGGCTCTGGGTGTAAAGTTTTCAGAAGCACTGCGTCTCCGGTTTGTAGGTGAGTTGCTATTGGTGGTCCTGGACAACCGGTCCCTAAGGGTTGTGGTAGATACCTGTCTGTGTGTTCTTGCAGTAGCTGCCTAAGGAGAGAAAGGTACGGGAGATAGGAAGCTAGGGGAGGAGGTTGCATGGGTAAATTACTGTTCAAGAGGAAAGGTCGGCTGTATGTTATTTCAAAAGGGCTGAGAAAGGTTGGTGCTTTGGGAGTTGCTCTTATGCATGCTAAGGCAAATGGAAGGAGGTCTATCCAAGATTTACAGAGCTCTAAGGAGAGTTTGGTAAGGTGTGTTTTGATAAGGCCGTTGGCTCTTTCAACTTTACCTGATGATTGAGGTCTGTAGGGGATATGGAGGTGCCAGTGGATCCCAAGGGAGGAGGAGACTTGGGTAATCTGTGAAACAAAAGTTGGCTAGTTGTCTGATTGTATGGAGGATGGCAGTCCAAACCGAGGATGATGTGAGTTATTAAGATATTGGCTGCTGTAGCTGCAGTTTCATTCTTTGTGGGGAAGGCTTCCAGCCACCCGGCTAGGTGTCTATAAGTGTGAAAAGGTGTTTGAAAGACTTGTGAGATGGCATATGAGTGAAATCGATTTGCCAATCCTGACCAGGTAGGTGCCCTCTCATCTGATGAGTGGGGAAGGTTGGTTTTAGGTTTCCCTGGGGATTTATGGATACACAAACAGTACAGGTAGAACAGACAGATTCAATAGAGGTGTCGAGTAAAGGCGATATGAAAAGAGGTTGCAGGAAATGTTTCAGGGCTTTGGTTCCTATGTGGAGGAAATTATGAATCATGCGGACAAGGGACTCTGCTTGAGAGTCAGGAAGGATGAGTCTGTTATGAAGGAAGAGCCATCCTTCAGGGGAGCAAGTCCCTCCTTTTTTTGCCCAGTGTGACAATTCTTCAGGGGTGTACTGTGGATGGATGGAGGGGAGTGAGAGGAACAGGATGGGGGTTGGTGGGTTCGGAGAGTCTCTGGTGAGGTTTCGGGCTGTGAAATCTGCTTTGTTGTTGCCTTGGGTGAAAGGAACTGTCAGTTTGATGTCCTTTACAATGTATAATAGCTACTTTGGACGGTAGTTGGAGGGCATTTAGGAGTTGGAGAATGAGTTTGGCGTTAATTATGGGGAAACCTTTGGCTGTTAGAAACCCACGTTGTTCCGATATAGGGCCACGACAGTGTGCTACAAGGAATGTGTACTTGGAATCTGTGTAAATGTTAGCTGCCCGTCCCTTTGCTAAGTGTAAGGCCCTGGTGAGGGCAACTAGTTCGGCTTTCTGAGGTGAGGTGCCTTCAGGGAAGGTGTGGGCTTCTACAATGTCAGTCAAGGTGACAATGGCATATGCTGCCCTACGTCATCCATGGGAGTCTATGGCCGAGCTGTTTGATGAACAAAGAAGGTGATATCTGGGTGAGTTAAGGGCTGGTCAGATAAGGAGTTAGGAGAACTAGGTAAGGTGTCTAGAATTTCTGTGCAAGAGTGGGAGTGCGGTGGGTCATGGGTTGGTAGCAGTGTGGCTGGGTTGAGGGGTGGAGACTGGGCTAAATGAACATCAGGATTCTCGATAAAGGTAAGGTGGAAGAGTTGGAGGCAAGATGGGATTAGGAGGGAAAGGGAACAGTGGGATAAAAGGTCTTTTATTCTGTGTGAGGAAAATACATGAAGAGGGACCTAACTGGGGACACTAAGGAAATGACAGGGTCTAATTAGCTGTTATCATGGGTCTGCACTTAATTAGCATGAGGGGGCTTCACAGGAGGAAGTTTGTCATTGCATGGGACTTTCCAGCCTGGGTGGGTTCTGTCACTTCGGTTGTCTTATCAGGCTGTCTCATCAGAGCCTGACATCTGGTGGAAGCTGCCAACTGACATATTGGTGGCTTGGGTTTGCTTCGGCCTAACAGCTGGGTGACACCATTTTCTTGGTGTAAAGCTGAAAAACTCCCTAACAAGTGAGTAAGGGCATGTTCCTGGAACCAGACTGCTTAGAGTCAAACACTGGCATATGTGACCTTGAGCAAGTTGCTTGCCCTCTTTATATCTCAATTACCTCAGTGGTAGAATGGGGATAATCATAATACATATTTGAAAGGGCTTTTATGAGGATTAAATGAGTTAGTATGTGTAAAGTGGTAGGGTAATATCTGGCTCACAGTAAGTGCTACATAAATGTTAATACTTATAAAGAGAGCTTTGTGCCAATACTGTTTTGGACTTTGAGGGCTTCAGTTTCCAATATGACACATGTTATTAATAGTTTTCAAAGCATTCATATCATTCTAGGTTAGTTTGATCACAATGGCTTCAATCATAGGACCGTCCTCTGACCGTCAGTACTGACACTGAGGCTAGATCACCACAAAAAAGAAATTGGAATTTTTTTAAAAAAGCTTTTTGTTCTGATTTGGATGAAAGTTTATAGAGCAATTTGGTTTTCCATTCAGCAGTGCATACACATTTTATTTTGTGACATTGACTGAAATCCCCACAATGTAATAGCACTCATCCTACTTCCTCCCTGTGGTTACCATTTCCACTTGTCCTTTCCTATTAATTCCTGTTTTCTGTGCTTTTTCCCCTGAGCAAATGCTGCTCTTTTGATCTCTGACGGTTGATTGTTCTAAGGAGTATATACCTACCTCCCTGGTGTTATTGTTCACCTCATAAGCCTGTCTGTTGTTTGGCTGAGAGTTGTGTAGGGGGTGAGTTCAGTTCCACATTATAGGGTGACTAAGGGCTATAGTCTCAGGGGTTCCACCAGTCTGTGTCAGGCCAGTAAGCCTGGTCTGGTTTTTTTTTTAGGTTTTGTTCCACATTTCTCTCCCATTCTCTCCAGGATCTCCTATTGTGATCCCTTTCAGAGTGGTTGGCAGTGGTAGCCAGGCACCATCTAGTTCTGGTCTCAAGGTTGTGGAAGCTTGGGCTAATTAATTGTTTCCGTACTCTTTTGAATTTCTTCTCTCTTCTTTGCTCTGGACAAAGGGAGACAAATATTTGCACCTTAGATGGCTGCTCACAAGATTTGAAGACCCCAGTTGCTACTCACTAAAGTAGAACATACAACAATGTCTTTGTGGACTCATGTTATTTGTTGTTAAGTGCTTCCAAGTCTATTCCCACTGATACCCTACATACAACAGAATGAAACACTGCCTGGTCCTGTGCCAGCCTCACAATCCTTCCTATACCTGAGCCCATCGTTGCAGCCACTGAGTCAATCCATCTCATTGAGGGCCTTCCCTTTGTCTCTGGCTCTCCACCTTACCAAGCATGATATCCTTCTCCTGGGAATGATCCCTTCTGACATGACCAAAGTAGGTGAGACAAAGTCTGGCCATTCTCTCTTCCAAGGAGCATTTCGGCTGTGCTTCTCCCAGGACAGATTTGTTCTTTTGGCAGTCCATGGTACTTTCAGTATTCTTTTCCAGCAACACAACTCCAAAGCATCAACCCTCCTTTGGTCTTCCTTAATTCATTGTCCAGCTCTCACATGCGTATAAAGTGATTGAAAATACCATGGCTTGGGTTAGTCTTCAAAGAGACATCTTTGCTCTTCAGCATGTTAAAGAGGTCTTTTGGAGCAGATTTGCCCAGTGCAATACATCGTCTGATGTCTTGACTGCTGCTTCCATTGGTGTTGATTGTAGAACCGAGTAATATGAAATCTTTAACAACTTCAGTCTTTTCTCCATTTATTGTGATGCTGCTTATTGGTCCAGTTGAGAGGATTTTTGTTTTCTTTATGTTGAGATGTGTGGTGTAGTAAATTATTTAGTGTGGCTTTTCTACCCATAAGTCTTTGTAAACTCCAAGGTGGGATTTTCTATGAGCAACTGAGGAGCTCCTGATTGCTGAAGTTGTCCACCTGGAGTATTTCTGTTGGGAGTGGCACAAAACAGTGTTCTGGGAGGTGCCCACTCTCTCTCAGGTGCTTAGAGTTCTGATGCTATGATTGGCTAGTTTGGCCACCCTGCTGGGCTCAAAAGGAGGTCCTGGAGGCAGAACTCTCTCTGACTACTGGTTGAGGAAGACGTGCTGCTGAAAGAGACATGCGCCCCTGAAAGAGACATACGCTGCTGGGAAAGAGACGCAAGAGACACACATTGCTGAGTGAGACACCGAGGGACCAGCACTGCTGGAAAAGAGACTGAGAGACTGTTGGCTGAGGGATGGTGGGCTGGGAGAGAGACTGAGCATTCTTTCTGAACTTGAGTTGTAGCCTGGTGCTTCCCTAATAAACCCTGTAATCTGTGAGTTCTGTGTGGCCACTGCAGTGAATTATTGAACCCAGGAGAGAGGTGGTGGGTGCTTTGGGAGAAACGGTTGGTGAAAGGGCTGGAGGGAGGCAGCATGTTTGACCTTGCAGTAATAGGCCTTGGGTTACTGCTGTCTTCCTCTTGTGAAATTAGAGGAGGTCAGAACATGTGGCCTCCTTGCCGTTTTTACAGTTGGTGTCAGTTGCTGTCAGTTGATAGCAAGATGTTATCCATACTGCAGTAGATTGTGGTCTTCCATTTCCATCAGTAATAGCTTCAAGTCATCCTTGCTTTCAGTGAGCAAAGTTGTGTTGTCTGCATATTGCGATTGTTAATGAGTCTTCCTCCAATCCTGATGCCACATTCTTCTTCCTATAGTCCAACTTCTTGGATTGTTTGTTTAGCATCCAGATTAAATAAGTATGGTGAAAGGATATGAAAGTGATGCACTCCCTTCCTGATTTTAAACCATGCAGTATCCCCTTGTTCTGTTTGAATGACAGCCTCCTAGTCTATGTACAGATTCCTGATAAGCACAATCAAGTGTTCTGGACTTAGTCTATGTAGACTGCTATGCCAATTAACTTTGATGTTTCCTGTGACTATGATCCTGGGCCCACATGTCCAGTGACTCATTCCCTCAAGCTATTTTGTCATGACTAAGAAGTTTTCATAACTCTGCTCCCTTTTAGCTCTACTGTATAAATGGACATCTTTGCAGTGCATAGAACTGCATAAGTGGAAAGATCATCTGCCAAACCTGTATACGATCATTTGCCCACCCTTACCTGCTCATCTTGCCTGTCTACCTATGTATCCACTCATAGATTATTTGTTATTATTGATAATGGAACAATGCACTGTTGTATTCACTAAACCAAAAAAAAAAAAAAAAAGTCGGATCTGACTCCTAGCAACCCATCCTTGAGTTTCCGAGGCAGTATCACTATGGAAGTAGATTGTAGAACCTTCCTTCCAAGGAGTGGCTAGTGGGTTTGAACCACCAGACTTCTGGTTATCAGTCAAAATGCCTTAGGCACTATGCTACCAGAGCTCCTGGTGTATGCACTAGTGTTTATTTTTATTGTCTGTAACTCTCGTGCACCTCTCTGTGTCTTCATTTTCTTTAGTGATATTGTACTCGTCACCCTCGTTTTGTGTATTGCTTTTTCCCTTCACCCAAATTCGATTTTATCTTGTTTTATTTTGTTTTTTTATCTTGTATGGAGAGCCTTAATGTTTTTAAGTAGATGAGTGATGTGGTTTCATTTTGAGGTGATGACTTAGAACATTATTCCATTGATGTGTATGTCTATCCTTATGCCAGGACTAAACTGTCTTGATTACTATAGACTTGCAGTAAGTTTTGAAACTGGGAATTGTGAGTCCTGCATCTTTAATCTTCTTTTTCTAGATTGTTTTCACAGCATTATTTTTCATTGGCATATTTAGGTTATATACATTTAATGCAATTGCTAATTATTAGAGTTTACATATACCTATTTTGTATTAAGTAGTCAACCAGAGAAGCAGAACAACTATGAGTATATCAAAGCTTACACAGTTATGAGAGGAGCTAGGAAAATAAGCTCAGGAAAGGGAATTGGAGGATCAGAGAAAGGTCACTAGGCAGATCTCTTAAAACAGTGGCACAGATGAAGAATTTAGAACATGCAAGGAAATATAGGAGACCAGGCACTTTTAGCTACCCTCAGTTTGATCACTAAGGGGAGTTGGAGAAGTCTGTGTCTCGTGGTAAGCCTACAGTTCATCAGCAGACCTGTGAGTCAGGAAAAAGCTGGATGTGGAGTAAAGGAGCCACAGCAAGCAGGAATCCATTGTTACCACTATGTCTGTCACAGTATCTGACCATGAAGACTCTCAGGAAATAATGGCTGCTACTTTACTTTCGCCTTCCAATTTTCATGTAAGTTTCCCCTTATCAACCTTAACCTAGAACAATACAAGGAAAGGAAACACAGATCCATCACTAGCCAAGTTGACACAGTCCAAAACCACTACATTCTTACCACAGGTTTCCCCTGCTACCTACTAGTAGAGCATTCCTATGAAACCTTTCATAAGCCAAAAAGGTGTAAAGTGAAGAAGCAATTACCATTAAGTTATATAGGAAAAGTTTTTGAGTGTTTCCAGACCCAAAAAATAACCTACCAAATCATATCCAATAACACATAAAACCTAACACTAGCATATAGTGTTCACAGACACAGTTCAAGCTATGGTGGCTTGATGCTGGGATGCTCAGTATTTCCTGGGAAAGGAACTTGGCAACATCACTCCAGCTTCTTGGGGTGTGTGCTGCCTCTTTGACAGCTTGCTGCAAAACAAATGTTGAATGCTAGTTTTGTTTTGTCTTAATTTTTATTGTGATTTGGGTGAGTTTACAGAGCAAAATCATTTTCCATACAGTGAAGTTGTTCATACACATTTTGTTTCATGACATCGACTGCAAGCCCCACAATGTAATAGCTCTCTCCCCACTTCCTCCCTGTAGTTACCTCTTCCCTGTGTCCTTCTTTCCTGTGCTTTCCTGCCCTCTGAGCTATCTCCTTGTACAAATGCTGCCCCTCTGTTCTCCCATGATTGCTCATTCTAAGGAGTGTATCTGTGTGGTATAAATGTTCACCCTATATGCCTATCTATTGTTTGTCTGGAAGCCATAGGAGTGAGTTCAATTCCAGACCTGAAGAGTTACTAGGGGCCATAGTCTCAGGGGTTTCATGAGGCTCTCTCAGACCAGTAAACCTGTTTTTTTTTTATGATTTTGAGTTTTGTTCCACATTGTTCTCCCATTGTATCCAGGATCTCCTACACTGATCCCTTTCTGAGTGGCTGACAATGGTAGCTGGGTACCATCTAGTTCTTCTTGCATCATGGTCACATAGGCTGAGGTTTGCATGGTCCACCAGTCCCTTGGACTAATTGTTTCTTTGAGTTTCTTCATTCTTTGCTCCAGCCACGGAGAGACCAATGGTTGCATTTAGATGGTCACTTGCAAGTTTTTAAGACTCCAATCACTATTCACCGAAGTAGGATGTAGAAAAATGGTTTTGTGTAGAATGCTATGTCAGTTGAGTTTGATGCCCCTTGTAATCATGTGAATGCCAGTTTTCTTTTTGCCTTTTTTCACAAAAGTGAAAATCCTCTTTGGATTTCTTTCAGTTAGTGAAAACAGGTACTGATGTGAATCTTTCATAAAAGCAAAGTGGCGTGAGGTGAATTTTCAAAAACCTGTATTTGTTTATTTTTCGTACCTGTTTTTTTTTTTTTTAATGTTCCCTTTTTCTCCTTTTTTTGTTGGGTAATCATACTTTTTTTATTCCATTTTTCCATCTATTAGGCTTGTTAATTTTACATTCTTTATTCTTTTAGTGATTACTCTGAGAATTACAACATGCATCCTGGATTTATTACAGTCTAATATGAATTAGTACTTTTGCCAGTACTTCTAAACATTGTTAGGATTCTGAAGAATTTCCGCTCCATTTATGTCTCTCTCAGTTACTGAGTTACTGTTGTCATGCATTTTATTTTCACATATTTTAAACTGTAAAAGACATTTCTTTTGTGCTGTATAGTCAAAATTTCATAGACTAACCCACATATTTACCCTTTTATTATTCTTTATCCCTCCTTGCATTTTAATATTCTCTCTCTGATCACTTATCTCTGCCTCAGGAACTTCCCTTAGTAGTTCCTTTAATGTAATTCTGCTGGCAACAAATTCTCTTAATGTTTGTTTGCTTGGAAATATCTCAATTTTTTAAAAATGCATTTTATTGAAATACAGTTTATGTATAGTGAAATACACAAAACTAAAGTGACATGGGTCAATGGATTTTATTTATTTGGCAGTGTTCCCTCCCCTCCCCTTCCACCCCTGGTAACCAACCAAGAAAGTTTCCTTCCATATATAAACCTTTCCTTGACTTTTTACAATAATGAACAATACTATATTTGTCCTTCTGTGATTAACTTATTTCACTCAGCATAATGCCTTCCAAATTCATCCATGTTATGTGATGTTTTGCAGATTCTACATTATTCATTAGTGTTGCATAGCATTCCATTGTGTGTAGTTACAGATAAGTCCCTTGTCAGATATGTAATTATTGACAAGTATGAATTTGTTGCTGTCATTTTGTCATGTGCTTTTTTGTGGTATTGGTTTCTTTGTTCCGTATAATATTCTTTGCTGAGCTCATTTTATTTATGAATTGTGTTATCACGTCCTTCATTGCTATTGTTTTAGTATTTGCTAAATATTTGTGCTGGTCCTCTTTTTCATTTTGATGTGAAGGTTTATCATTTTTCTTTGAGGTTACCCTGTAATTTATAGTTTTCTTCCCAAGTTTAGAACAGTCCGTTCTATCTTGTAGTTGTCTTGACTTTCCTACCATCTAGAAGTTCTCTAACTACACAATTATTTCCCTCTTTTTGGATTGTTGCTCTTGTTGTTGTTATGTGCCGTTGAGTCAGACCTGATAGCGACCCCTCCTTGGGTTTCTGAGGCAGTATCACTACTGAAGTAAATTGCCCCATCTTCCTTCTGAGGAGTGGCTGGTGGCTTTGAACCACCAGCGTAGTTGTCCTCATTTGCCAATTGATGTCTCTGGTTCCCTGTTTACAATCTTGTAGGCTTATTTACTTTGGATACTTCTATAACTGGGTTGGTTTCTGGGTTGTCATCATGTGTGTTAATGGTCAGTTGTTCTTTGCTGTTGTTCATTCTCTGTCCAAAGACTCCTGTTAGCATCTCTTGTAAGGTTGGTCTGTTTTTAACAAATCCCCTTAATTTCTGCTTATCTGGAAATGTCCTAATTTCATCATCATATTTGAGGGACAGTGTTGTTGGGTATATAATTCTTGGTTGGAAAATTTGTCTTTCAAGGTTTTATATATACAATTCCATTGTCTTCTTGCCTGCATGGTTTCTGCTGAGAAATCCAAGCTTACTCTTATTGGTTGCCCCTTGTAGGTAAATTTTCATTTTCCATGCTGCTTTCAGGTTTCTTTCTTAGTCTGGTTTTGGTGAGTTTGATGATGATATGTCTTGGTGATATTCTTTTGGGGTCTATCCTGTTTGGGGTTCATTGGACTTCTTGAATAGATATATTCTCATCTTTCATTGTACAAGAAAAATCCTCTTCCAACAAATCTTTGACAATATTTTCTGTGGTTTTATTTGTCTCCTCCTGTTCTGAAATTCTGATTGTTGTTGTTGTTGTTGTTGCTGTTTGCCGTTGAGTTGGCCCTGACTCATAGCGACCCCTCCTTGGGTTTCCAAGGCAGTATCACTACGGAAGTAGATTGGCCCATCTTCCTTCCAAGGAGTGGCTGGTGGGTTTGAACCACAAGCCTTCTGGTGAGCAGTCAAGTGCCTTAGGCATCTGATTACATGTAGGTTATCTCTTTTGATGGCATTCCACATGAACCTTAGCCTTTCTTCATTTTGTTTTGATCTTTTTTCTGATTGTTCCCTTTCCAAAGATGTATTGAGGTATTTGCCTTCAACCTCACTAATTCTGTCTTCCATTGATTCAGTTCTACTTCTTTGTCTATTCAATGTGTTATCTATTTCTGAAAATTTAGTATTAGTCTTCTGGATTTCTGTCTCTAGATTTTGTATCATTTCTAATTTTTCATTTATTTTGTCATTTTGTTTTTGTATTGTCTTTTGAAATTGTTCTAGGGTCTTCTCTG
Source organism: Orycteropus afer afer (assembly GCF_000298275.1). NCBI lineage: Eukaryota > Metazoa > Chordata > Mammalia > Tubulidentata > Orycteropodidae > Orycteropus > Orycteropus afer. The sequence goes on along the minus strand of NW_006922070.1, from coordinate 1,393,202 downwards.
TGTTTTTCTCATTTTTGTCAGTGTTTTCCTTGATCTGTTTCTCAATTCATTGAAGATACCTAAATATAATTCTTTTGAATTCCTTATCAGAGAGTTCCAGTGCTGCATCTTCCTCAGGGATGTGTTTTGGGTCTGTATCCTAGTCCCTTGTTTCTCTTTGTTTATCTTGCTTCTTTGTATGGACCGTGATGCTCTGTTATCTCTGAAGCATTGTGACATTTTTGTGTTTATATTTAATTGATGAATGTATGTTGGAGTGACTTGCCCACGATTTTCATTTTCTTTGTATGTTATCTACATCAGCAGGGTACCATGCTGTGCTCCTTTATTCGCTAGTTGGCAGCACTTATACACTCAACACCTGTCTCCTTTCCTGTAGTCTGCCTTCCATATGTCCCTGCCATCTTTGGCAAATGGAGCCTATTCTTAGGTCCCTGGAATCAGAATGAGAATGCTGTCACTTTGAAATGCAAAATGGCCATTGCTTGTAAACATTCAAAATGGCTGCACCCTCAGTCACATTAAATATCTAAAATGGCCATCGCTTGTAAACAATCAAAACACCTACGTGCTCCGGCAGCTGAAATTCTACAGCTCAGGTTGTCTCCCTCATTACTGTTTCCCTTCCTAGTTGTAGGCCACCAGGGCAGTCGTCCTGCAGTCCTTGGCAACCAGGGCTGATCTTTAGGTCAATTCTCAGTTCCCAACACCACTTGGAAATATTCAGGCTGTTGGTCTTGTCAGAATAACTGACAGTCCGCAGCTCCAACCATCTCCGTACTCACTGTTTTCATTCAGGTTTTTCCACTAGTTGGTGCCTAATCCACTTCTGTATACTTTCTTTCAAAGCTCAAGGTTCTAAGATTGTCTTCTGTATCTCTGTCAATTGGTTTCTCTTCTCTTTGTTGAAGAGTGTCTGTGTAGCTTGTCAGCCTATTCTGCCATCTTACTGGAAGTTCTGGAAATATCTTAATTTGCTTTCACTTTTGAAGATTATTTTCACTGAAGGTAGATGTATGTCTTAGGTAGCTTGTGCTGCTGTAACACAAATACCAAAAGTGGGTGGCTTTAAAGAATAGATTTTTTTTTTCTTATAATTCTGGAGGCTAAAAGTCCAAAGCAGGGTCTTGGTCATGTCAATTCCTTCTTTGTTGGAAGCCCTGCGTGTTCCTTAGTTCTTACTGATCCTTACAAGGCATTCTGTCTTCCCCAGTATGTGCCCAATATGCGTCTATGGGTACCTGTGTGGTGCAAACAATTAAGTACTCTTCTGCTATTCACATGGTTGGCAGTTCAAAAACACCCAGAGACACCTGGGAAGACAGGCTTGGCAATCTGTTTCCAAATGGTCATAGCCTTGAAAAACCTATGGAGTAGCTCTACTCTGCTCACGTGAGTTCACCAAAAGACAGAATTGACCTGATAGCAACTAACATCAACAACATGGTTCTATGCTTGTGGTTCAGTGAATTACTTGGTATGGCTTATCTAGCCATGGTCTTTGTCACTCCCACAGATTACTGGGTGTAACTATGTAATGTCCTTAAGGCTATCCACCAAGAGGATTGGATAGCTTGTTAGTAATGTTATTAAGGTACGTGGCACCCTTGTGGGGTTGGGACATGGAAATGAGGAAATGGAACCTAATGTGGGGATTAAACAGTATTGTCATTCTACTAGGCTTAAAATGAGCCTTCCTAGAGGCAGAGGGGAATCTCACTTTCAGCAAGAGAGAAGTGCCAGAGGTGGAGTGGGGCACATCCTTGGATCTGAAATCCCTGTGCTGTACCTCCTTGGCAAAGAGACCAACAGACTGTCAACAGAGAGATGGCAGCAGCAGAATCAAGAAGCACAAGACAGAGAGGTGGCTTGCCAGCCCATAGGGTGAGAGATCTGAGTGCATTTGGCAGGAGTGGGGTGCAGCTATTGGCAGAGCTACAAGAACTTTGTAACTTTTGCCTGAGCAGAGAAGAAGCCTGGCCAAGAGGTGAGGTGTGCCTGAGGGTATGACCTGTGTGGAGATGGTACAAGAAAGCTGTACTGACTGAAGAATTGTATCCTGAGTGTCCTGAACCTGAATTGTAACCTGTATCTTCCCTAATACACCCTATAACTGCGGGTATTGTCTGTTGAGTTCCACTGGCCACTGTAATGAATTATCAAACCGAGCAGAGAAGTAGAGAATACTGTGAGAGGGACAGATGGTGTCAGAATTGGTAAAAAGATTGGAGGGTGGCAGAATATCTGACTTCTGCCTCATAGGAATCAGCCTTTGGCTGCTGATAGTCATTCAGCCTCCCCCTTATGAAGTTAGAGGAGGTCAGAAGAGGATGCTTCCCCTATGCCTTTTTTGATATGCTACTCTTTATATACTTCTGAAATGATTAGGTATAGGATCCACCCTACAATGGTATAACCCCTACTGACTGATTACATTACATTAGATTGCATTATGGAAGGTGAATACATCAGATTTCTTTTTTTCCTAAGGGGTGTTATGATTACTTTTTGTTTTCATTTTTCAACAGTTTTACTATGTATTCCATTTTGAATTTGTGGCATTTTTTGAAACTGTGGCTTGACATCTTTCATCAGATTTTGGAAATTCTCAAAAAGTCTCTCTTCTAATATTGCTCTGATCCACTCTCTCTCCTGCCTTTCTGAACTCCAATTATACATACAGGTATTTCCTGGGTTATGAACATCCAACTTATAGGCAACTTCCACTTGCCCTTTAATGCAGGGATTCAAACTGGATCTGTCATGGCTGACAAAATGAAACAAGAACAGACCGGAAACTTTAAAACTTGTATGATATGTCATGGTAACCAGAAGAGGAAAAATTATGGATTGGTGCACTGCAGTGGGAAACTCAGAAGAGGCCTGATGTGAGAGATTGAGTTATTGGCAGTATTGTGGAGAGCCACACACTTTCAAAGCAACATGGTCAGCTGCCATCTTTGAGCAGGTTACTGCCATCTTTGAATGGGGTGCCACCATTTTTGAAGCTCTGTTTTAGTTCTATATAAATTTGCTCTCACTTTGAAATGATTCAACCAACTCCTACTTGCAACAAATTCTTCATGGCAATCACCTTCACTTGATGAACATGCAGCTTTTAAATCATCGAAAAGGCTTCAAGTCTTTTTTTTTTTTTGCATTAACCTAAACCCAAAACCAAACTCACTGCCATCGAGTTGATTCCAACTCATAGCTACCCCTTTTGGGTTTCCGAGGCAATAAATCTTTTTTTTTTATTTTTTATTTTTATTGTGATTTGAGTGAAAGCTTACAGAGCAAATTCATCTTCCATACAGCAGTTCACACACGCTTTGTCTCATGACATTGACTGCAATTCCTCACAATGAAATAGCTCTCCTCCCACTTCCTCCCCATAGCACCTTCCCTTCCATGCACTCCTGCCCCCCAAGCTGTGTCCCTTTGCATATATAATCATTCTATTCTCCCATGATTGGTCTCTCCAAAGAGTGTATCTACATAGTGTAAATGTTCAGTTCATATGCCTGTCTTTTGTTTGGCTGGAAGCCACAGGAGTGGGTTCAATTCCAGACCTGAAAGGCAGCTAGGGGCCGTGGTCTCAGGGATCCCATAAGACTCTATCAGACCAGCAAACCTGGTCCGCCCACCCCTCCTCTCTTTTTTTTTTTTTTTATGATTTTGAGTTTTGTTCCACATTGTTCTCCCACTGTATCCAGGATCTCCTACATAGACCCCCCTCTGAGTTGTTGACATTGGTAGCCGAGCATCATCTAGTTCTGGTCTCATAGTCATATAGGTTGAGGATCGCATGATGTACCAGTCCCTTGATCTAATTGCTTCCAACTGTCTTTGGTGTTCTTCATTCTTGTTTGCTCTGGACCAGGAAAGACCCATTGTTGCATCTAGATGGCTGCTTGCAAGCTTTTATGATCCCAGTCACTACTTACCAAAGTAGGATGTGGAACAATGTTTTTGTGTAATATGTTATACCAATTGAGCTTGATGTCCCCTGTGACCATGATCCTAAGTCTATAGGTCCAACTACTCATTCCCTCTGGGTAGCTGGGTGCCACCAAGAAGTGACTACAACCTTATCCCTTGTCAGCTCTACTATATACCTGGGAGTTCTTACAGAACATACCAATACACTTGTAGAAATATTGTCTGCCAACCCTATACATAGTCATGGGCACACTCTCCCCTGCATAGACATACCTAATCATTCAGCCTGTCCACCCATCTATCCACCCTTATATCAATGTTTGTCATAACTGACAACACAATACTGTATGTGCAAAAGGGTTCATCTTTGTTGTCTGTACCTCCCATGCACCTCTCTCTATTTTCCCAAGGTGGTAAATCTTTACGGAAGTAGATTGCCCAGTCTTCCTTCCATGGAGTAGCTGGTGGGTTTGAACTGTCAACCTCCTAGTTAGCAGTCAAATGCTGTGGTGGTTATGTTTGTGTGTCAAGTTGGCTGGGCCTGGTTGAGTGGCTGGGCAGCTGGATGTAGTATTCCCCATGATGAGACTGGTAATCAACTCCCTGGTGGAATTTACTGTGAGCAACTGAGTAGCTGCCTTAGAGATGTGGTCTGCTTCCTGTATATAAGGAGAAGCCTTGGGGAATGGTCTCTAGCTTATGTCATGCTTGGATCCTGCATGTAGCCGTGTCATTGTTCAGCAGCCTGCCATGCTCTGTGACCTTGGGACTTAGAATGGACTTGAATTAATGGCCTGCCATGTGGTTTGGTAACATTGGGACTGTGCCATTTTATTTGTCGACCTTGGGCTTGTCAGCCTCAGCAGCCAGTAGCTGTCTGAGTGAAGAGATGCCTCTAGCTTCAGTGGGTCAGAAGCAAGAGGCAGAGCTGAAGTCCAAGGGGCTTTCACACAGCCCCTAGAGCCTGGCACTTTGAACTTGGACTTCTAGCCTCCTGAAATGTAAGAGAATAAACTCCTGTTTGTTAAGGTCATCCTGTTTTTGGTATATTCTTGTCAGAGTGGCACTAGGTAACCAGAACAAATGCCTTAGGCATTACACCATCAGAGCTCCTTTTTGCACTAAAGTAAAGCTAAATAAGAACCCTAAGCACTTGTTCCAACTGACCTACAGATTCTTAAAGACACAATCGGGACTAGGTCTTGTTTGTAACACTGCATATGTGACTTTTTCACTATACCATTATATATTTCCTATTCTCTTTTTTAGTTATTTCTATCTATCTTGCTTGCTTTCTTTAGTTGCTATATTTTCTATTGACCCATACTCCAGATCCTCTCATCGATTATATCCAATCTGCTGTTAAATCCATTTATTGAGTTCTTAACTTCAGTTATGATCCTTTACAACTCTATAATTTACATTTTTGGAATATACTTCAATTCTCTACTGAAATTCTTCTTTCTGACATACATTTTGTTAACATATTAATCATAGTTATTTTAAAATTTGGGCCTGATAATGACAATAACTAGGTCACACATGGGTTTGTATTTTGTCTTTTTTCTTCTTGGTCCTGTTTCTTACTATGTCTAGCAATTTCTTATTTACTGCCTATGCTCTAGAAGGCCAGCTGAGGGGAATGGATCAGGGGCTGAGGTAACTTAAGTCTGGTTTGCAGTCTTTGTATGGCTTTAGTTTATCCCATTCCTAAATGTAGTCCGTCAATTGTGCCAACTAAGAGACTAAGATGATAGGGCTACTCCTTGTTGGTGGTTCCTGGAATCTAATTTCTGTCCTTGCCACCAAGAGGCTGCTGAAAACTCTAAACTCTATTCTGCTTTTCATTTGCTTTATTACATTCTTAGTGTTGTGTTCTGTGCAACTAATTTACCAAATGGCTCAATAAACTTCTGCTCAAAATCTGGCCTTTTAAGCCTTGGCTGCTTTTGTATAGTTTTTTTTTGTTTGTTTGTTTGTTTTAAATTTTATCTCACTTTTCAAGTTTTTCTTGATCACAATTTTGTTCTGCTTCAAGGTCTTCTATCATAGATTAAAGCAAAAGTTTCTATCTTAAATGTGATGTAAACTTGTTCTGCTAAAAGTGTGGATTAATTTGGAAATGTTAGAACAATTATTTTAGAATCCATGTATTCTCTTCATCAAAATTCACTGCTTTAACAAAAAAAAAACTGCTTTCCCATCTCACAAATATTCTTAGATTATTGAAAATGACTTTCTTCTTCCTCCCATCTAACATCAGTAGAATTGTTATAAAACCATTCACTCATGATACGTATGTAGATGTTGCTGCTTTGCTCTCTACAGATCAGATTAGTCATCTTGAACTTCCAAATAGAAAGAAGCTAAAAATTACTGCATGTCTTCTGTTTATAATTTCTGTATTAAGCACTTTATGTAAGATTTCACATTTGAATCCTTACATTAATATGCTACTACAGCTACTTCCGTAGCGATACTGCTTCAAAAACCCAAGGAGGGGTCACTATGAGTTGTATCTGACTCAATGGCAGTGAGTAGACAGATAGGAAAACAAGTTAGTTCCACTAATAAATATGTGTAAGCTCCTATTGTGTGGTATGCATATGCTGAGTGCTATGGATACAGAAATAAAAACACTATGATTCCTCTTTATTAAGGAAAGAAACTCCAGTATTTCATATATATATAATTATACGTATATCTATATATCTATAGATATAGGTATACAAACCAAAAAACCAAAATGAGAGCCGTCAAGTTGGTCCCGACTCATTGTGACCCCTCCTTGGGTTTCTGAGGTGGTATCTCTATGGAAAGAGATTGACCAGTCTTCCTTCTGAGAAGTGGTTGGTGGGTTTGAACCACCAGCCTTCTGGTTAGCAGTCAAATGCCTTAGGCACTACGTCACCAGAGTTCATTTCGTTTATATATATATATATATATAACCAAAACCAAATCCACGGCTGTTGAGTGGTGTGCGACTCTCATGGAGACCCTTCCTTGGGTTTCTGAGGCAGTATCACTATGGAAGTAGATTGGCCAACCTTCCTTCTGAGGAGTGGCTGGTGGGTTTGAACCACCAGACTTCTAGCCTTCTAGTTAGCAGTCAAATGCCTTAGGCACTATGGTAC
>NW_006922070.1:1373647-1385581 GCF_000298275.1 Orycteropus afer afer | reverse complement strand
TATATACACACACACACATCCATATATATATGTATACACACACACACACACACACATATATATATATATACATCCACCTAGACTAACTGATGTATGTGTTTACTTCTCTCTCTCTTTCTCTCTCTATGGCAATCTACTTCCGTAGAGATACTGCCTTGTAAACCCAAGGAGGTGTCTCTATGAGTTGAATTGACTCAATAGCAATGATATATCAAAATCAAACCAGTTGCTGTCAAGTTGAGTCCAAGTCATGGTGACCCCATATTTGCCAGAGTAGTGCTGTGCTCCATAGGGTTTTCAATGACTGATTTTTTGGAAGTAGATCACCAAGACTTTCTTCTGAGGTGCCTCTGGGTGGACCCAAACCTCCAATCTTTCAATTAGTAGCTGAGTGCATTAAACTTTACATCACCCAAAAACTTACAGCTATAGCAAAAAGACACATGTACACCCACTCCTCACATATCGACATGGTTCAGTTCCAGAGACAGGTCACTATGTGAAAATCAGTGTCACACAAAAATGGAGGATGACTACATCATTACATAAGTGCCAAATTATATCATTATCTAACTACCAAATCATGCCATTACATCACTGTCAAAGCATTGAGAATCGTGGCCCACCCAAGCTGACATATAACTTTAACCATTACAGCCAATGTTACTCTCACCTTATACCTTGGCATTCATTACTGCTAGACATATGTTGTTAATGTGAAAAATAGTCAGCGGATTTTTTTTTTTACTATTGTCATAAATGCAGAATGTTGAATAATATATAGTAATAAGATAGTTATATATCTTATATAGTTATATAAGATACATATATATCTTATATAATTATACTTGGAAGGAAGGTTGGGCAATCCTACCTTCGTAGTGATAACTGCCTTGGAAACCCAAGGAGGGGTCGCTATGAGTCGGGGCCAACTCGACGGCAAATAACAACAACAACAACATATAATTATAATATATAATTATACGAGATAGTTGATAAGTCAGGAGTAGGTATAATGTTATTGATTCTTCATTGGTGACAATAATTGAGATGAAGCCTGCCAGCTATTTATAATGAACCACTCTGGTGGCATAGTGCCTAAGGCATTTGACTGCTAACCAGAAGGCTGGTGGTTCAAACCTACCAACCAATCCTAAGAAGGAAGATTGGGCAATCTACTTCCATAGAGATACCTCCTTGGAAACCCAAGGAGGGGTAACTGTCAGTCGGAGCTGACTCAATGGCAATGAGTTAAAGTTGGTTGGTACTCTTATATTGAACTGGATAGACTCTTTTCTTTATTCTTTTAATGTCCTGATTGTGTAGTAGGAGAATGGACACATTCTGGAGAAATTTTCTTGCTTATAATGGTTCCACTTGTAATCATGTTTGTCAAGGATCTCTAGCCCTAAATCAGTCATCTGCAGAGTGCAGGGGTGTAGTCTAGATATGTGGGTGTCACATGTCTACATGTACACTGAAATATAGGTGACTGGCTAATTCAGAAGCTATAAATCCACTGAAACAAAAATCATTTTTTAAGGGCTGCACATTACACAATAAGTCCAAGAACTCCTATTGCTAAGGTTTCTGAGCTGTCCCAGTTTTGCCTTTCCATCACTTGCTTGTGTAACTCTGCCATTGATTCTGTGACTTCCCTTGGTATTTCACCAATAAATGAGATTTTTTTTTTTCTCCAGATGGTTGAGGGAAATTTACTTCTTTAGTTTGAAAACAACACCACCACCAAGATCAATATAAATGGATTACTCTGAGATTGGGCCTCAATATTTCAGAATGTTGGAAACAAGAAAACACTTCAATAATAGCAGAAACACTTCAGTGATTTAATATTAGTCATGCACATGTGAGTCACTTACCTATCCTTTCTTTTGTGGTAGTGCTAGTTATTGGTAAAATCATCCAAACGCAAATGTGAACTTTAAAAGCATAAATTTAGAAAGTGAAGTTCGTTCACTTTCTGCCTCAAATGCACATGCAGAAAAATAAGTTCATTGCAATGAACCATACGTGACCAAACCAACAAATGAATAAGAATGTGTATATAATTGTGAAAAATAAAGCTCCCTTTTTCTTCAACATTATTTATAATTATTTTGAAGTGAAAATTAAGACAAATTTTAAGTTTAAATATGCAAGTGCATTTTAGTAAATATATACTTTTACATTTTCTGCTTCTGTTCCAAAAATTTTGTCAGAATATCTAACAACCATGAGGTTCTACTTTTCAATATTGTTATAACAGTAGAGGTGTATCTAAGGTATGACAGTTATGGCATGTGCATTGGGTGCCACTTGACGGGGTGTGCCACTGACCAGTTTCTATTACCCTGATATGGCCCATCATCCTTCCTCAAGCTCAGCGGACATCCAGAGATACAGCAAACTGGGGGAGAAAGGGACACTTGCCCCTGGGCTTAAGTCCAAATAGGTGCCAGATGAGGCGTGGAGTGACATTCCATGGAACAAAATGACATTCTGAGGTGCAGAATGACATGTTGAGGTTCCACAAATATGAAAGGTGCCTGAATGAGGCAGCCAAACAAGAGGGAGGAAGGCATTTCTGCTGACATGTGGCCATTATTAATGTCTATTCATCTTGAAATTGGGGGGGAGGGGCCTGCAATTTAGAGATTGCCCCTGAGTGCTCAAATTGAAACCAAAAAAACCAAACCCACTGCCATGGAGTTGGATTCAACTCACAGTGACCCTTCCTTGGGTTTCCAAGGTGGTATCTCTATGGAAGTAGATTGCCCAACTTTCCCTCCAAGGAGTGGCTGGTGGGTTTGAACCATCGGCCTTCTGGTTAGCAGTCAAATGCCTTAGGCACTATGCCACCAGAGTTCCTGTGGGAGGGGCACAAATTAGAGATTGGCCTGGGCTCTCATAATCCTCACTGTGACCAATTACAACAGTATGGATCATTATGTGTTTTCCAGTATGTAACAGCATGTGTTTACCAATTAGATGAATAATGTTTCATAAAGAGAGGATGTGTTAACAATCTGAAAACTAGAAAAAAGAAGTACACATACAGATTGGATTTAGGTATCTGTATTAAAAAGATTTAGAGAAAATTTATCAAAGAAAACAGAGGACCCATGCTGAGTAGAATAAAAGCAGACTTCTTGTGTTACTTTCCATTTTCCTATTTCTAAAGGAATAGTTTAAAATATGGTTGTACTTTACATAAGCTCTTGTTTTCTTTTTCCCCATGTTTTTTCACACAGTATAGCTGAATTGCTTCTTTGTGTGTTAAGTCTGAAAAATCTGATTTCTATTAGAATTTAATATTTATTTGGTTGAGAAATGATTTTTTAAATGACACGTGATCTGATGGAGGAGATTCTTGTTTAATAAGAAAGATGTTATTGTTTAGAAAGAGAAAATATATGTAATTCCAAAGTCCTTACATACACATCAAAAGAAAAATAACGATATCCATTGGCCAGAGCTCTTTTTATGTAAGAAGGAAAAATTAAATAAGAAACATCTTTTTCACCTTGTCCTGTTAGGAAAACAATTTAGACTTAGATGATCAAAGAAAAAAAATTCCAAGCATACAGGTGACAAACTCTGAAAAGGAGAGTAGGGACTGAGCACTTCATCTTGTATTAACTGGTATGCAGGGCATGATAAGGTTTTGTGGGACCTGAAGCTATATATTTTTGGAAGACCCTTCTTGAGAAAAAAGAGTATTAAAATATCTATCTATCTATCTATAGATAGATAGATAGATAGATAGATAGATGTTGTTGTTGTTGTTATGTGCTATCAAGTCAGACCTGACTCATAGCGACCCCTCCTTGGGTTTCCAAGGCAGTATCACTATGGAAGTAGATTGCCCCGTCTTCCTTCCAAGGAGTTGCTGGTGGGTTTGAACTGCCAGCCCTCTGGTGAGCAGTCCAGTGCCTTAGGCACTATGCTATCAGAGCTCCCAGATAGATAGATACCAAAGTGAATATTTATTTAAAATGAGAAAATAAATCATAACAAATTCCAATTTTAACAAAGCTGACACACTCCAAAACATTACCAAAATCCAGGATAATGGAATATTTAAATTAATTGCTTGACACTACTTTGTAATATTTTTTCCTACTTTTTGGATGCATACTTTGATTATATGATCACATGATACTGATTTTGTAATATCATTTATATAGGAAAAGAGAAAAAGAAATGTAGTTTTCCTCTAGCATGTTTGATTTAAATTCATTAAAAAATTTTAATAGCTTAGACATTTTATTTCATCTTTCTATCGTTGGGCAATCCTACTTCCGTAGAGATACTGCCTCGGAAACCCAAGGAGGGGTCGCTATGAGTCGGGTTTGACTCGACGGCACATAACAACAACAACAACAATCTTTTTATTAGTAATGTCATGCACATTTTTAAGATTGTAGTTTGAGAATTTGAGAAACCTCTTTTATGATTGATTCTTTCATACCTGAATTGTAAGTTTTCAGGCCATTTCAAGTTTATTGTACACTCACTAAACAAAAATACTTTTAAAATTATGATCTCATATTAACTAATGTGTTATTGATACTCTTGTTGCCATAATATGTTATTAATTACATCTTATATTCCTCCATTCAGGAGCTCTGGTAGCATAGTGCCTAAGGCACTTGGCTGCTCACCAGAAGGCTGACGGTTCAAACCCACCAGCCACTCCTCGGAAGGAAGGTTGGGCAATCCTACTTCCGTAGTGATACTGCCTCGGAAACCCAAGGAGGGGTCGTTATGAGTCGGGGCCGACTCGACGGCAAACAACAACAACAACATTCCTCCATTAGTGTCACCTCTTTATATCAAAAAGCAAAGTATAGAAGAGGAGACAAACTGGCATCCTGGTAACACACTCTATTCAATCCCTCTACAACAAAGACATGAGAAACCAAGTGAAATAGATATAGGTAATCTGAGTACCTGAGTGAACTCTGAGTACCAAGTGAAAGGATAAAGAATTAGATTAAACACCAATTAGAAAAAGAAACAGAATGAAAACAGTTATTTAAGGAAGAGGCAGAGAAGAGCTCTGTCACAGTGTGGCCATTTTGAGACAAAGTAGGCAATATACATGGGCATGAGTGAGGAAAAGCCAACTTCACTGAATCCCCAATAAGACAGAGACACAGTATAAACATATCCTGAGTAAAGCAACACAAATATTGTGTCCCCATTAGTCAGCCACACCTGCCACAATTACCACCTATGGCCCCACCCAAGCAAGTGCCACCACCCACTCCTACTCCCTGGATCAACAAGGTACAGTGGCCAACATCTGCTCACCCCACCCGTGGCTGCTCTACATGACCAGCAAGTAAAGATTAGTGCTCACACTCCTACTCCTACTCCATCCACATAGAGACAGGTAGGGAGTGTTCCAGTGCTATCAAACTTATGGCTAAAGCAGCATGCCCACTCCACCTGCTCAGACATATCAAAACAAAGAAAAACAAAAAATCAAGATAAAACAAAACAAAGAAATATAATAACTTCAAACTGTCTCAGATAGAACAGACAAGATCAGTTCAAACAAAGAAACAGGACAAGATGGTTCAAGCAAGTGACCAAAATAAAGAACTAGGAAACCTCCCTGAGGAAGAAATAATAATGGAATTTTCTGATAAAGAATTAAAGAGATTTATACATAAGGCCCTCCAAGAGATGAAGGATATCACAAAGGAAAACAGCAATACACTAGAAGAATTCAGGAAAACAACACAAGAGCTAAATGGCAAAATAGACAATTAGAAACCATACAAAGACAGCAAACAGAAATCCAGAAGATTAACACTAAAATATCAGAGACAGATAATACATTGGAAAAAAAAATATTATAGAATTGAATCAATAGAAGACCAAATCAGCAAATTAGAGGAAAAAAAAATTCCTTGACACTATTTATATGAGGCAAAATCAGAAGAAAGAATGAAGAAAATAAAGAAAGCCTAAGAGTTGTATGGGACCCTATCATGAGGAAAAATTTATGTATGATCAGAATTTCAGAACAGCAGGAAGATAAAAACAAAACAAAACAAAACAGAGACAGTTGTCAAAGATTTGCTGGAATAAAACTTCCCTAATATAATGAATGATAAAAAGATATCCATCCAAGAAACTGAACAAACCCCATACAGGATAGATCCCAAAAGAAAGTCACCAAGACATATCATAATCAAACTTTCCAGGACCAAAGACAAAGAAGTGATCCTAAGAGCAGCTCAAGAAAAACAAAATTTTACCTACAAAAGAGAACAAATAAGAATTAGGTCTGATTTTTCAGCAGAAATCATGCAGGCAAGAAGGCAATGGGATGACATATATAAAACCCTGAAAGAAAATAATTGCCAATCAAGTATTACATATCCAGCAAAACAGTCCTTCAAATACTACAGTGAAATTAGGAGATTTCCAGATAAACAGAAATGAAAGGAATTTGTAAAAAACCAGACCACCTTTACAAGAAATGCTAAAAAGAATCTTTTGGACAGAGAACCAACAACTTCTAATACCAATTTAAGATTAAGACACATGACAACAGCACCCAAAAACTCACCCCTCCAAAAAACCCTAAACTCACTGCCATTGAGTCAATTCTGACTCATAGCAACCCCCTTGGGTTTCTGAGGCTGTAAATCTTTATGAAGTATATTGCCCCATCTTCCTTCCACAGAGCAGCTGGTGGGTTTGAACCATTGACCTCTGGTTAGCAGACAAATGCCTTATCCTCTATCCCAGCAGAGCTCCTTGGAAACTAACCAGATAAAGAATTTTCAAAAAATAAAATTAAACGACTGAAAATAAGGAACCAGAGACATCAATCTGTAAACAAGCACAACTACCAAGCAAAAAGACGGAATAAATGGTATAATTACAGAACTTCTAAAAGGAGAGGAAGTCAAGACAATATCAAGATACAAAAGATTGTTTTACACTTATGAAGATAAAATTAATTTACAAAGTAAGCACAAAGAAAATTAATAAACCTTCTAACCAAAAGAAGAAAGAAGTAAATCAGAAGTACTTAGCAGACACACAATCAAAAACAAGAAAATGAAAAGAAATCACAATAGCAAATTGAACTCAGCACACAAAAAACTTATACAGAACAAAGAAATCATCAACACAACAATAACAAACACAACAGACTGACAGCAGTAAATTCATACCTATCAATGATTACTCTGAAGGTAAATGGATTAAATGTATCAGTCAAGAGACAGACACCAGTAGAATGGATAAAAAAACAGGCCCACCAATATGCTGCCTACAAGAGACTTATCTTAGACACAAATATAAAAATCAAAGGTTGGAAAAAAAAAACTTATCAAATAAACAGCAACCAAAAATGAGTAGGAGTGGTGACATGAATGTCTGATCAAATAAACTTTTAAACAAAAACCATCATAACAGATGAGTAAGGGCATTGTGTAATGATTAATGGTTCAGTTCACACCAAGACTAGGAAAACTAGATGGTGCCCAACTATCACTGCCAACCACTCAGAAAGGGATCAAAGTTCGAGATCCTGGATAGAGTGGGAGACAAATGTAGGAGTATGAAAAAAGGACCAGGCTTACTGGTCTGATGGAGAATGGTTAAACCCCTGAGACTATGACCACTAGTCACACTTTGGACCTGGAATTGAACTCACCCTTGTGGTGTCCATCCAAACAATGACAGGGCTACAAAGTGAACAGTTACACCAAGGAGATCATAAGGGCAGCATTTGCATGGGGAGATAGCTCAGAGGGCAGGAATGCATAGGAAAGATGGGCAGGGTAAATGGCAACCACAGTGAGGAAGTAGAGGAGAGCTGTTATGTTGTGGAGATTACAATCAATTTCACAAAACAAGATGTGTACGAACTGTTGAATTGAAAACAAATTTGCTCTGTAAACTTCCACCCAAATCACAATAAAAAAAAAGTTTCAATATAGCAAGAGGATATAACCATAATAAATATCTATGTACCCAATGAAAGAGCCCCAAAATACATAATCAAACATTAACAGACTTGAAAAAAGAAATAGACAACTTCACAGTAATAGTAGGAAACTTTAACATACCACTTTTGATGCAGGACAGAACAATTAGAGAGAAACTGAACAAAGAGGCAGAAGATCTTAACAGCACAATCAACTAACTTGACCTCATAGACATATACAGGATACTCTACCTAACCAAAACACAACACACATTCTTTTCCAGTGCCCATGGATCATTTTCCAGAATAAACCACATGTTAAGTCATAAAGCAAGCTTCAATAAATTTAAAAACATCAAAATAATATAAGCCATCTTCTTGGACCACAACATTGTAAAATTAGAAATCAATAACAAGAAGATTAGAGAAAAACAAATCAAATACATGGAAACTGAATAACACCATGCTTAGAATCAACAAAGTAACTGAAGAAATAAAAAATGAGATAAAAAATTCCTAGAATTAATAGAGAATAAAAACACAAGATACCAAAACCTGTGTGACACAGCAAAAGAGGGCTAAAAGTTCAATTTATAGCAGTAAACACACACATCAAAAGAAGAATAAAGAAACAAAATCAAAACCTTAACCCAGCAACACCAATAATTAGAAAAAGAGCAGCAGCAGCAAAAAAAGAAAAAAAAAAAAGTCTATGTCTCCAGAAGAAAGAAATCATAGACTGAAGCAGAAATGAAACAGAAAACAGAAAATAATAGAAAGAGTAAATAAGATTAGAAGTTGATTTTTTGAAAAGATTAACAAAATTAACAAACCACTAGCAAATTTAACAAAGGAAAAGGAAGAGAAGATGCAACTAACATATATAAGAAATGAAATGGGTGTTGCCACAACAGAACTGTGATAGTTGAGGTTGTGTGTCAACTTGGCTGGACCACAATTCTGAGTGATTTAAGCATTTGTGATGTGGTTGTTCCCATGGTGAGATCGGATGTATACATTTTGAGCAGCCAATCCATTGAAAAGGAGTTTCCTTAGGGGTGTGGCTAGTTTCCAATACATATATGGACATCCTGGGAAAAGGAGAGACTCTTCTGTGGATCTGGATCCTTTGTGCTCCCTACAACTGTCCATGAGTGAACAATCCACCATTTGGCCTGGTGATCTTGGGTTCATCATCTGCCAGAGTCTACTGCCGGTACTGCCTGTCAACATAATGCCATAATGTCATAATTCGTCAACCCCTGCAGCTGCGTGAGTTGGGGAAAAGCTTCCAGTTTGATGTTTGACCCAGGAACTTGGGACTTGCCAGCTTCTATAAGTGTGTGAGCCATTTTCCTAAGATAAATTTTTTTTCTCTCTCTTTCTCTCTCTGACCTTTACTGGTTTTGCTTGTCCAGTGAACCCAGCCCAATACAAGAACCAATTAAAATAAAAAATATAATAGAATACTATGGGAAAATTTACTCCAACAAATTTGAAAATCTAAAAGAACTGGACAAATTTCTAGAAACACATGATCTACCTAAACTAACATAGACTGAGGTAGAAAATTTGAACAAAACAAGATATTGAACAGTTAACTGTAAACAAACAAACAAACAAACAAACAACCTCTCAACAAAAAATCCTGGCCCAGATAGCTTCACTGGAGAATTCTACCAAATATTCAGAGAAGAGCTGACACTAATTCTACTCAAACTTTTCCAGAACATAGAAAAGGATGAGTTAGTTTCTGATAAGAAAGCCAGGTAGACACTACTAAAAAAAGAAATGACAGACCAATATCCCTCCAGACATGTTGTTATTGTTGTTAGGTGTTGTTGAGTCAGCTCTGACTCATAGCAACCCTATGTACAACAGAATGAAACACTGAATGGTCCTGTACCATCCTTACAATCTTTGCTATGCTTAAGCCCATCATTGCAGCCACTGTGTCAATCCATCTCATTGAGGGTCTTCCCTTCTTAGCTGATCCTCTACTTTACCAGGCATGATATACTTCTCTACGTTATGCTCCCTTCTGACAACATGACCAAATTAGGTAAGACAATGCCCGGCCATTCTCATTTCCAAGGAGCATTCTGGCGGTACTTCTTCCAGGATAGATTTGTTCACTCCTCTGGCCAAAAAGAAAAAAAAAAAAACCTTCACTACCATCGAGTCAAGTCACACTCATAGTGACTTCCATTGGGTTTCCTAAATCTTTAGATGGAAGTAGATTGCCCTGTCTTCTTTCCACAGAGTGGCTGGTGGGTGTGAACCACCAACCTTCTGGTTAGCTGTCAAATGGCTTAGGCACTGCACCACCAGAGCTCCTTGTTCTTCTGACCAAAAAAACAAAAACAAAACAAAAAAAACTCCAAACAAACTCATTGCCATCAAGTAGACTCGACTCATAGTGACCCCCATTGGGTTTCTAAAGCAGTAAATCTTTATGGAAGTAGATTGCCCTGTCTTCCTTCTGAGGTTCTTCTGACAGTCCCTGGTATTTTCAGTATTCTTTGTCAACACCGTAATTCAAAAGCATCAACTCTTCTTCAGTCTTCCTAATTCATTGTCCAGCTTTCACATGTGTATGAGGTGACTGAAAATACAGTGGCTTGGGTTAGGTGTATCTTAGTCTTCAAAGGAGAGAAAAAGACCAGGGGGACTGGGACAGAGTGAGAAGTCCACTGCAGGGATCCAGGTGAGGGGAGGGAACCCAGGCCATGCCCCACAAGCAGCAAGGTGGGAAAGCAGGGGAAAGGGGAGGAAAAAGGCTTAGGGCTAGGACAGAGGGAGGAGGCAGCAGCAGGGATCCAAGTAAGGGGAGGTTGGAGAGGTTTTGAACAGCTAAGGGAGACAAACTTGTCTGTTGGTTTGTCCTACTGTGGTGACGTGTTTCTGTGAGTCTTAAGGCTGTGCCACTGGTGTTTCAAACCCAGCAGGGTGCACATGGTGCACAGGTTTCAGCGTGGCTTGAAAACAGACAGACTAGAAAGAAGGAAGAGGCCACCCACTTCCCAAAAAATTGGCCAAGGAAAAGTTATGAATAGCAGAGAAACACTGTCTGATACATTACTGTGCAACTTTATGAATAGTCTGGAAACATTGTCCAATACAGGAGAGGAGGGTGAGTCACTTAGGTTAGAGGGCTTTCAAAATATGACTGGGAAAGAGCTGCATCATCAGAGCAAAAACAGCCTTACTGATATGGATAAGGTAAAGCTTTTGAGACCTCCATTTGCTGGCATGGCACAACTAAAATTGAGGAGAAACCACTGCAAATATCCATTAATAATTAGAATATGGAATGTAGGAAGTATGAATCTAGGAAAATTGGAAGTTGTCAAAAATGAAACAGAATGCATAAAGATTGATATCCTAGGCATTAGTGAGCTGAATGGACTGGTTTTGGTCATTTTGAACCAGACAACCATATGATCTACTATGCGGGGAATGACAATTTGAAAAGGAATGGCATGACATTCATTATCACAAAGGATGTTTCAAGATCTGTCCTGAAGTACAATTCTGTTAGTGATAGGATAATATCCATACATGTTCAAGGAAGACCAGTTAATATGAATATTATTCAAACTTATGCACCAACCACTAAAGCCAAAGATGAGGAAATTGAAGATTTTTATAAATTTCTGCAGTCTGAAATTGACTCAACATGCAATCAGGATTTGTTAATTATCACTGGTGACTGGAATGCAAAAGTTGGAAACAAAGAAGAATCACCAACCAGTAGTTGGAAATTTTGGCTTTGGTGACAGAAATAATGCTGGAAATTGCATGATAGAGTTTTGCAAGACGAATGACTTATTCATTGCAATCACCTTTTTTCAACAACACAAACACAGTTGTACACATGGACTTTGCCAGATGGAACACACAGGAATTGGATTGACTACATCTGTGGCAAGAGGTGATGGAAAAGCTCAATATCTTCAGCCAAAACCAGGCCAGGA
>NW_006922070.1:1368582-1372405 GCF_000298275.1 Orycteropus afer afer | reverse complement strand
ACACTGCATGGTTTAAAATCAAGAAGGGTTGTATCCTTTCACCATACTTATTCAATCTGTATGCTGAGCAAATAATCTGAGAAGCTGGACTATATGAAGAAAAATGTGGCATCATGATTGGAGGAAGAATCATTAACAACCTGCGATATGCTGATGGTACAACTGTGCTCGCTGAAAGTGAGGATGACTTGAGGCACTTAATGATGAAGATTGAAGAATACAGTGTGGCACGTGGATTACATCTCAATATAAAGATAACAAAAATCCTTACAACTGGACCTATAAGCATCACAATAAATGGAGATAAGTTTGACGTTGTCAAAGAATTCACATTGCTTGGTTCTACAATCGACGCCAATGGAAGCAGCAATCAGGACATAAGATGAAGTATAGCACCAGGAAAATCAGCTGCAAAGGACCTCTTTCAAGTGCTGAGGAGCAAAGATGTCTCCTTGAGGACTAAGGTGTACCTGACACAAACCATGATATTTTCAATCACCTTATATGCATGTGAGAGCTGGACAGTGAATAAGGAAGACCAAAGAAGAGTTGATGCTTTTGAGTTGTGGTACTGGTGAAGAATGCTGAAAGCGCCATGGACTGCTAAAAGAACTAACAGATCTGTCCTGGAGTAAGTGCAGCCAAAATGCTCCTTGGATGCCAGAATGGCCAGACTTCGTCTCACCTTCTTTGGTCATGTTGTCAGAAGAGACCATTCCCTGGAGAAGGATATCATGCTTGGTAAGGTGGAGGGTCAACGAAAGAGGGGAAGGTCTTCAACAAGATGGATTGACAAGATGGCTGCGACAATGGGCTCTAGTATAGCAGGGATCATGGAGCTGGCGTGGGATTGGGTGGTGTTTTGTTCGTTGTGCATATGGTCGCTATGAGTTGGAAATGACTCGACGGCACCGACCAGCAACAACAGTCTTCAAAGTGACATTTTTGCATCTTAACACTTTAAAGAGATCTTTTGCAGCAGATATGCCCAGTCAAATACATCTGATTTCTTGACTTCTACTTTCATTGAAATTGATTGTGGATCAAAGTAGAATGAAATCACTGACAACCTCAATCTTTTCTCCATTTATTGTGATGTTACTTATTTGTCCTGTTGTAAGGGTTTTTGTTTTCTTTATGTTGAGATGTAATTCATGGTGAAGTCTTTGATCTTCATCAGTAAGTGCTTGATGTTATCTTCACTTTCAGCAAACAAGGTTGCATGTTGTTAGTGAGTCTTCCTCTAATCCTGATGTCACATTCTTCTTCACATAGTTCACCTTCTTGGATTATTTGCTCAGCATACAGATTGAATAAGTATGTTGAAAGGATACAACACTGATGCACACCCTTCCTTGTTTTGAACAGTGCAGTATCTCTTTGTTCTATTTGAACAACCACCTCATGGTATATGTACAGTTTCTCATGAGCACAATTAAGTGTCCTGATATTCCTATTCTTCACAATATTATCCATAATTTATTATGTCCTATACAGTTGAATGCCTTTGTTTAGTCAATAAAACACAGGTAGACATCCTTCTGTTATTATTAGCTTTCAGCCAAGATCCATTTGGCAACAGCAATGATATCCCTCATTCCAAATCATCTTCTGAATCCAGCTTGAATTTCTGGCAATTACTTGTCAATATGCTGCTGCAAGTGTTTTGCGTTATCTTCAGCAAAATTTGACTTGTGTATGATATTAATGATATTGTTTGGCAATTTCCACATTCTGTTGCATCATCTTTTTTTGGGCAATGGTCACAAATATCTATCTCTTCCAGTCAGTTGGCCAGGTAGCTGTCTTCCAATTTTCTTGGCATAAAGGAGGAAGCTCCAGTGGTGCATGCATTTGTTGAAACATCTCTGTGGGCATTCCGTTAATTTCTGGAGCCTTGTTCCATTAATTTCTGGAGCCAGTTCCTTCATTGCAGCTTAGACTTCTTCCTTCAATGTTATTGATTCTTGATCATATGCTACCTCCTTATATAGTTGGGTATCAACAAATTCCTTTTGGTACAGTGACTCTGTGTATTCCTTCCATCTCTTTTTGATGTTTCCTGTATCATTCAATATTTTGCCCATAGAATCCTTCAATATTGCAACTTGAGACTTGAGTTTTTTCTTCAGTTCTTTTAGCTTGAGAATTGCCAAATGTGTTTTTCATCTTTTGGTTTTCTAACGCTAGGTCTTTGCCCATTTCATGACAATACTTTACTTTGTCTTCTCAAGCTACTCTTTGAAATTTTCTGTTTGGCTTTTTTATTTCAGCGTTTTCCACTCACTTTAGCTACTGTCCACTCAAGAGCAGGTTTCAGAGTCTCTTCTGACATCCATTTTGGTCTTTTCTTTTTTTTCATCTCTCTCTCTCTCTCTCTTTTTAAATTGTGATTCGGGTGAAAATTTACTGAGCAAATACACTTTCCATATAGCAGTTCATATACACTTTGTCTCATGATATTGACCACAATTTACCACAATGCAACATTTCTCCTCCTACTTGCTCCTAATAGTTACCTCTTCCCTGTGTCCATCCCTCCATGCACTCCTGCCCCCTGAGCTGTCTCCCTTTGCATAAGCAGCCCCTCTTTCTCCCATGCTTGTTCTCTCCAACGAGTGTATCTACTTGAGGTAAATGTTCAACTCATATGCCTGTCTATTGTTTGGCTGGAAGCCACAGGAGTGGGTTCAATTCCAGACCTGAAGGGCAGCTAGGGGCCATAGTCTCAGTGGCTCCACCAGGCTCTATCAGACCGGCAAACCTGGTCCCCCTCTCTTTTTTTTTCCCAAATGATTTTGAGTTTTGTTCCACATTGTTCTCCCTCTGTATCAAGGATCTCCTACATAGATCCTCTTCCAAGTGGTTGACAGTAGTAGCCAGGCACCATCTAATTCTTCTGGTCTCCTAGTCATATAGGCTGCAGATCGGATGGTGTACCAGTTGCTAGGACTAACTGTTTCCATGATTTTTTGGCTTTTTTCATTCTTCTTTGCTCTGGATGAGAAGAGACCCATGGTTGCATCTAGATGGCAGCTTGCAATCTTTTAAGATCTCAGTTGCTACTCACCACAGTAGGAGATGGAACAATGTTTCGTGTAGTATGTTATGCCAATTGAACTTGATGTCCTCTGCAACTATGGTCCTGAGTCCACAGGTTCAACTACTTGGTTCCTCTGGGTAGCTGGCTATGACCAAGCAATGACTACAGCCTTGCCCCTTGTCAGCTCTACTATACACCTGGGAATTCAGATCATACACATAAAGTTATAGGACCATTGTCTGCCAACCTTATACATGTTCTTGGGTACACTCCCCATTTCATAGACATACCTAATAGTTCAGCCTGTCCACCGATCTATCCACTCATATACCCATGTTTGCCTTCACTGACAACACCATACTATATGTGCAAAAGGGTTTGTCTTTGTTGTCTGTACTTCCCACGAGCCTCTCTATGTCTTTCTCTTCCTCGATGCCACTATATTGATCACTCACATTTGGTACACTGCCCTTCTCTTCACCCAAATCAAAACTTATCTCTATCTATCAAACAGTGTTCCCTCCTCTCCCCTCCCAATCCTGGGAACCAACAAAGAAAATGTTCTTCCATAGAGAAATGTTTCCTTGACTTTTATTGTAAAGGTCAATAATGGACCAATAAAATATTTGTCCTTTTGTGATTGACTTATTTCACTCAGCATAATGTCCTCCAAGTTCATCCACATTATGCAGTGTTTTGCAGATTCTACATTATTCTTTATGGTTGCATAGTATTCCATTGTGTGTATGTACCATAGTTTGGATATCCATTCCTCAGTTG
>NW_006922070.1:1356381-1363217 GCF_000298275.1 Orycteropus afer afer | reverse complement strand
TTTTTATCATTGGCCCATTGGTGGAGAAGAAGGTAGTGGCTCTTGCTCAGTGAGTGAAGTTGCAGGAGGTGTAAGTGTACTTGTAACTTATAGAGACTGTTGCTGTTTCCCACTCAGTTAAACAAAAGTTACAATTGAATAACCATCAAAAAACTAAAAGCACATGGACAAAAAACACCTCATGCAATCACACAGGAACAGTAACCCAAAGAAGAAAAAAACAAAACCTGCAATATCTGGGGATAGGGCACTAAGAGAAAAAAGGTAGAGAAGGAGAATTATGAAGAAAAAAGTGGGAAAAATGCACACACACACACACACACAAACCCAAGGGGTTAACCATGAGGAAAAAAACGGGGAAAAATAAAAGAATTTAAATTAAAAAAGAAATTTGAACCAGGAACAGGGAAAAAAAAAAAAAACATGTAAAGTAGGACATGGGAGGGGAAGAATAGTAAAAAGGAGAACAGTATCAATAACAACAGTAGTTTTAAAACAGACAAATACAAGCAAACTAAACACCAGGAAAAAGATAGAGGAAAAGAAGAAAACATAAAAAGAAAAAAAATTGGTGGAGGACAGGGCAGGGCACCCAGGCTCCATCCGATCACATAGACTGGGATGGAGTTCCTGAGGGCCCAGAAAGTGGGTGGGAGTGGGGTGTGGCCGCACCTCATTCACCAAGTGTGTGTGGGGTATAAGAGTAACAAGAGGAATGTCATACCTTTTCAGTCATGCAGGTCCAGAGTATCCTTGGGGTTACTGGAAAGCAGAACCTCTTCTTAAGCCCCTGGAATCTGGTAGAGCATTTTTTAATATCCAAAATGGTCAAGCTGCTTGTAAACATTCAAAATGGTGGTGCACTCTAGACCGGCAAAAGTCTACAGCTCAACCTGTCCTCCTCTTCACTGCTGCTTCCCCTCCTACTCCACAGCCATCAGAGCAGTCCTCCATGCAGTCCATGGCTAGTAGGGCTGATTTTCAGGTTAATTCTTAGGTCCTACCATCACTTGGGAATCTCCCAGCCATCCATGCCATCAGGATCGCTTCCAGACTGCTTTTCTGTATGTGTCCTTTTTTGATATTTTCATGCAAATTCTTCTGCTAGTTGGGGTTTAGTCCATTTCTGTATCCTTCCCTTC
Organism: Orycteropus afer afer; assembly: GCF_000298275.1. Lineage (NCBI taxonomy): Eukaryota > Metazoa > Chordata > Mammalia > Tubulidentata > Orycteropodidae > Orycteropus > Orycteropus afer. The sequence goes on along the minus strand of NW_006922070.1, from coordinate 1,362,075 downwards.
TAGGTGCAGGGGTCCAGGATTGTTTTCTGTGTCTGTGTTAATTGGTTTCCCTTTTCTTTGTTGAAGAGGGTCTGTGTAGACTTTCTGCCTATTCTGCCATCTTGGAACTGACTGATATTTTTCATCTCTTTTTAATGACCTTTTTCTTTCTTCATGTATGATGTTCTTGATGTCATCCCACAACTTGTCTGGTCTTCTGTCATTGGTGTTTAATGTATCAAATCTATTCTTCATATGATCTCTAAAATCAAGGTCATATTTTGGCTCTCATGGACTTGTTTTAATTGTCTTCAGCTTCAACTTGAACTCCCACATGAGCAATTGATGATCTGTTCCACAGTCAGCTGCTGGCCTTGTTTTGACTGAAAATATTGAGCTTCTTTATCATTTCTTTGCACAGATGTAGTTGATTTGATTCCTGTGTATTCCATCTGGCAAGGTCCACTTGTATTTTGTTGTTGTTATGTGCTGTGGAGTTGGACCCAACTCATAGCGACCCCTCCTTGGGTTTCTGAGGCAGTATCACTATAGAAGTAGATTGCCAAACCTTCCTTCTGAGGAGTGGATGGTAGGTTTGAACTTCCAGCCTTCTGGTTAGCAGTCAAGTGCCTTAGGCACTATGCTAACAGAGCTCCCTCCACATGTATAGCCATCCTTTATGTTTTTGTTGTTGAAGGAAGTTATTTACAATGAATAAGTTGTTGGTCTTGCAAAATTCTATTATGCAATCTACAACATCATTTCTGTCACCAAGGCCATATATTCCAACTGCTGATGATTCTTTGTTTCCAGCTTTCGCATTCTAATCACCAATAATAATCAATACATCTTGATTGCATGTTTGATAAATTTCAGACTGTAGAAGCTGTTGAAATTCTTCAATTACTTCATCTTTGGCTTTAGTAGTTGGTGCTAAATTTGAATAATAGTAATAGTAACTGATCTTCCTTGGAGGCAAGCGGATATTATTGCTGATAGTATTGTACTTCAGGATAGATTTTTTTTTTTAATTTAATTTTTATTTATTATTTATTTTTGCAGTGTTTCCTCCCCTTCCCTCCCACTCTTGGTAAGTAACAAAGTCAGGATAGATCTTGAAACATTCTTTTTGATGATAAATCCGATGCCATTTCTCCTTAACTTGTCATTCCTGGCATAGTATACCATGTGATCATCTGATTCAAAATGGCCAATACTAGTCCATTTCATCTCACGAATGCCTTGGATATTGATCTTTATGCCTCCCATTTCATTTCTGACAACTTCCAATTTTCCTAAATTCATACTTTGTACATTCCAATTATTCCAATTATTAATGTATGTTTGCAACTGTTTCATCCCATTTTGAATCATTCCCTATAAGCAAAGGAAGGTCCCAAACTCTACTCCATCCATGTCATTAAGATCAACTCTAATTTGAGGAGGCAACTCTTCCTCAGTCTTATTCTGAGTGCCTTACAACCTGAGGGGCTCATCTTCTGGCACTAAGTCAGATAATGTTTCATAATTATTCATAAAGTTTTCTAGTAATATATCAGGCAGTGTTTCATTGCCATTCATAAGGTTTACACTGGTCAATTTTTTCAGACGTGGATGGCCCCCTTCTTTTTCTCATTCTGTCTTAGTCTGGAAGCTGAAACCTGTCTACCATGGGTGATCCTGGTGATATTTGAAGTACCAGTGATATAGCCTCCAGCCTCATAGCAAAATGCAAGCCATCACAGTACAACAAACTGACAGCTGAGTGGTGGCTCATGAACATAGATGCAAAAATCCTCAACAAAATCCTAGCCAATAGAATCCAATATCCTATCATAAAAATTATATATTATGACCAAATGGAGATTCATACAAGGTTTGCAAGGGTAGTTCAACATTAGAAAAAAAAAGTCAGTGTAATTCATTACATAAATAACACAAAGGAAAAGAACCATATGATCATAATTAGATTCAGAAAAGTCATTTAACAAATTCCAACACCTATTTCTGATAAAATCTCTCAGCAAAATATTAATAGCCAGGAAACTGCTCAACATAATTAAGGGTATATACACAAGACAAATGACCAATAAAGAGAGACAGAAAGCATTCCCCCCCCACCCCTGCCCTGTGAATGGTAACCAAACCAGGATACCCTCTGTCACCTTTCCTATTCAATATTATATTGGTAGTCCTAGCCAGAGAAATAAGGCAAGAAAGGGAAATAAGATGTATCCAAATTGGTAAGGAAGAAGTAAACTATGTCTATTTGCAGATGATATGATCCAATACATAGCAAATCTCAGAGACTTAGCAAGAAAGCCACTGGAATTAATTGAAAGATTCAGCAAATTGGCAGAGTACAGTATCAACATACAAAGCTCAGTCAGATTCCTCTACACCAGTAAAGAGAACTCTGAAAAGAAAATAAAGACAACAATGTTATTTACAGTAGTTACCAAAAAGAAAAAAACAAAAAACAAAAAGAATAAACCTTACCAGAGATGCAAAAGATTTATACAAAGAAAACTACAAACCAGTACTGCAGGAAACCACAAGAGAACTACATAAATGGAAGAATACTAGGTGCTCATGAATAGAAAGATTTAATATTGTGAAAATGTCAGTACTACCCAAAGTGATCTATAGATATAATTCAATCCCAATCCAAATTTCATCACTACTCTTTAAAGAGATGGAAAACCCAATCACCAACATTATATGGAAATGAAAAGAGACCCTAGATAAGCAAAGCCCCTACTAAAGAAGAAGATCAAAGTAGGAGGCCTCAGACTTCCCAATTTCAAAACCTACTATAGAGCCATGGGAGCTCTGGTAGCATAGTGCCTAAGGCATTTGACTGGGAAAACCAAACTCACTGCCATGGATTTGGATCTGACTCATAGTGACCCATCCTTGGGTTTCTGAGGCACTATCAATACGGAAGTAGATTGCCCAACCTTCCTTCCAAGGAGTGGCTGGTGAGTTTGAGCCGCCAGCCTTCTGATTAGCAGTCAAGTGCTTTAGGCACTACGCCATCACTAACTAGATAATCAACATGTATTAATTTGGTTGAAGGGAAAGGCAATATACAATAAATGGGCAATTGGCACAATATCACTAATGCAAAAGAAGACACTGAGGGGTGCACAAGAGTTACAGACAACACACATTAATTATGTACACAATCCTGCAATATCAGTATTAATAATAATCTATAAGGAGATACATAGGTACAAAGGAAGCTGAACAGATATAGGTAGGCAAATAAGATCATACCCATGATCATATATAAGTTTGGAAGAGGGTATACTGATTACATATTTGTATGTGTTATAAATATACCTATGTAGAGAAAACAGGGGCCATAGATATGAAACTTCTTAGCCATAACCAAACACCTAGTGGGAATGAGTCACTGGGCTTGGGAGCTTAGGACTACAGTCTCAGGGGACAGCTAAGTCAATTGGCATAATATGATTCACAAAGACAATGTTGTACATCTTATTGCAGTGGGTAATGATTGGGGTCTTAAAAGCTAGTGAGTGACCATCTAAGATGCAACTATTGTTCTCTCCCAGTGTGGAACAAAGAAGAATGAAGAAAATCAAAGATACAAAGAAACAATTAGTCCAAAGCCTCTACTATCCTGAGACCAGGAGAACTAGACGGTGCCCAGCTACTACTATTGACAGATCTGATCAGGACCACAGAAGGTCCTGGACAGAGTGGGAGAAAAAAATGTAGAACAAAATTCAAAATAATGAAAACAAACAAAAAAGTCAAACTGAGAGAGACTTGTGGAACTCCCCAGACTGTGGCCCTTAGGTAGGTACCCTGCAAACCTAGAACTGAACCCACCCACAGGGATCACTTTACAGCCAAACAACAGGTAGGCCTACATGTTGAACAATAACACTTGTAAGGAATGTGTTCTTCAGAGTAATCCACCATTTGAGACCAAAAGGGCAGGATTTTCCCAAAAACAAAGCTCTGGAAGCACAAAAGGGCAGGAAAGAAGGACAAATGGAAAGAGGAACCCAGGGAAGAAGCTGGAAAAGTGCTGTTACATTTGTGGGAGTTGCAATTAATATTATGAAACAAAATACATATAAACTGTTGAATGGAAAACTAATATGCTCTGTGAACTTTCACTCAAACCATATTTTTTTGTTTAGAGCAAGAAATATTAATCCTTACATTTTATTTTTCCAGTGGGGGTCACTCTTTTATTTATTTTTTATTTTTTTTTATTGTGGTTTGGGTGAAAATTTACAGAGCAAATTCACTTTCCATACAGCAGTTCACATACACGTTGTCTCATGACATTGACCATAATTTACCACAATGCAACATCTCCTCTCATACTTCCTCCCAATAGTTACCTCTTCCCTGTGTCCATCCCTCCACGCACTCCTGCCTCCTGCGCTGTCTCCCTGTGAATAAGCAGCCCTTCTTTCTCCCATGATTGTTCTCTCCAAGGAGTGTATCTACCTAAGGTAAATGTTCAACTCATATGCCTATAATAGACATATGTGGCTGGAAGCCACAGACATGGGTTCAATTCCAGACCTAAAGGGCAGTTAGGGACCATAGTCTCAGTGGTTCTACCAGGCTCTATCAAACCAGCAAAGCTGGTCCCCCCTTCATTTTTTCTCCAAATGATTTTGAGTTTTGTTCCACATTGTTCTCCCTCTCTATCAAGGACCTCCTATATAGATCCCCTTCCATGTGGCTGACAGTAGTAGCTGGGCACCATCTAGTTCTTCTGGTCTCATAGTTGTATAGGCTGCAGATCAGATGGTGTACCAATTGCTAGGACTAATTGTTTCCATGAATTTTTGGTTTTCTTCATTCTTCTTTGCTCTGGACGAAGAGAGATCCATCACTGCATCTAGATGGCAACTTGAAAGCTTTTAAGATCCCAGTCGCTATTCGCCAAAGTAGGAGGTGGAACAATGTTTTGTGTAGTATGTTATGCCAATTGAGCTTTATGTCCCCTGCGACTATGGTCCCAAGCCCACAGGTTCAACTACTTGGTCCCTCTTGGTAGCTGGCTGTGACCAAGCAGTGACTACATCCTTGTCCCTTGTCAGCTCTACTATACAGTTAGGAATTCAGATCATACACATAAACTTATAGGACCATTGTCTGCCAACCTTAAACATGTTCTTGGGTATACTCCCCATTTCATAGACATACCTAATAGTTCAGCCTGTCCACCGATCTATCTACCTGTATACCCATGTCTGCCTTCACTGACAACGCTGTACTATATGGGCAAAAGGGTTCACCTTTGTTGTCTGTACCTCCCACATACCTCTTGATGTCTTTCTCTTCCTCAATGCCACTATATTGATCACTCACATTTGGTACATTGCCCTTCTCCTCACCCAAATCAATACTTATCTCTACCTATCTAACAGTGTTCTCTACCCTCCCCTACCACCCTTGGTAACCAACAAAGAAAATGTCCTTCCATAGATAGACATTTCCTTGACTTTTACAATAATGGACTAATACAATATTTGTCCTTTTGTGATTGACTTATTTCCCTCAGCATAATGCCCTCCAAGTTCATCCATGGTATGCAGTGTTTTGCTGATTCTACATTAGTCTTTAGCATTGCATAGTATTCCATTGTGTGTATGTACCATAGTTGGTTATCCATTCCTCAGTTGATGGACACCTAGGTTGTTTCCATCTTTTGGCTAT
>NW_006922070.1:1353569-1354319 GCF_000298275.1 Orycteropus afer afer | reverse complement strand
TACACCTGGGAATTCTGATCATTCACATAAACTTATAGGACCATTGTCTGCCAACCCTGTAGATGTTCTTGGTTACATTCCCCATTTCATAGACATACCTAATCGTTTAGGCTGTCCACCCATCTATCCATCCATATACCCACGTTTTCCTTCACTGACAATGCAGTAATGTATGTGCAAAAGGGTTCATATTTGTTGTCTGTACCTCCCATGTACCTCTCTTATGTCTTTCTCATCCTCAGTGGTGCCATATTGATCACTCACATTTGGTACATTGCCTTTCCCTTCACCCAAATAAATACTTATCTCTATCTATCTAACAGCTTTCCTTCCCCTCCACTCCCACCCCAGGAACCAACAAAGAAAATTTCCTTCTATAGATAAACCTTTCCTTAACTTTTACAATAATGGACTAATATAATAGCTGTCCTGTGATTGACTTATTTCACTCAGCATAATGTCCTCCATGTTCATCCATGTTATGCAGTGTTTTGTAGATTCTACATTATTCTTTCGCATTGCATAGTATTCCATGGTGCGTATGTACCATAGTTTGGTTATCCATTCCTCAGTTGATGGACATCTAGGTTGTTTCCATCTTTTGGCTACTATAAATAGTACTGCGATGAATATGGGTGTGCATATATCTGTTCTCGTCATGGCTCTCACTTCTTTAGGGTATATACTTAGTAATGGAATGGCTGGGTCAAATGGTATTTCTAATTCCAACTTTTGAAGGAATCGCCATAA
>NW_006922070.1:1335688-1350224 GCF_000298275.1 Orycteropus afer afer | reverse complement strand
TAGTGATACTGCCTCGGAAACCCAAGGAGGGGTCGCTATGAGTTGGGGCCGACTCGACGGCACATAACAACAACAACAACAGATGTGGAAAAGGGAAGTTCTGGTGGTGTAGTGCCTAAGGAATTTGACTGCTAACCAGACGTCTAGTGGTTCAAACCCACCAGCCACTCCTTGGAAGGAAGACTGGACAATTTAGTTCTGTAGAGATAATATGATTTTTACAAATAGAAATGTTCCAAACTATCTTTGCAAATTATAGTTGGCATGGTATATTACAAATTCAATTTTTCCTTTGCTTGATCCTCAAAATTCCCACAGCTACTTCAGTGCCACTGGGCATGAAGAGAATTGTGAAAAGAGGACATTGAAGTAGACGGAGAGAATAGTTTGAATTTAAGGGATTAAAAGAAATCCTGCTTTTGAAAATTTTACAAAAGCATATATAGGACCATGAGATATCTTTGTTAAAGTGCTTCCTGGGCTTTAGAAGGGGCCTATACAATTGAGGACCCCTGACACATAGGCTTTATTAGGTACATAATGAATTTGTCACTGCAGGTATGATATAAATGTCAGATGTAATGTGTAAGTGCTTTAAAAGCTAGCATGTATTTCAGAAAATCTGCCATTTGGTGGTTATATGTGAATTGTCTAATGATGCCAAAAAGAAAGCTGTATCGTTAGGGGTGACTGAGGAATGGATCTACTATTCCTAAAACTCTTTTAACATTACTTTTAAGAGGTCTAGAACCCATTAAATATTTAATGAAGTGCTGTTGAAACTCAATATCTAGAAATGGGAGAAGTTGATATTTCAAAGCACATTAAAAAAAAAAAAAGGCCAAACTCACTGCCGTGGAGTAGTTTCCGACTAATAGTGACTCCTCCTTGGGTTTCAGAGGCCGTGTCTCTAAGGAAGTAGATTGCCCAGTCTTCCTTCTGAGGAGTGGCATATATATATAAAAGATTGAGGAAGCTCTCAGTGTACTGATATGGAAAGATCTCTAAGATTTCTTGTTAAGTGAAAAAAAGCAGGGTTGTAGCGAAAGATGTATAGTATGTTACATTTGATGCAAATAAACAAAGAACAGTAATATATGTTCATTTGTTTTTGTTTGCATAAAGACCTTGGAAGGACACCTCTTTATACTTGTTGATTTTTGAAATATTTTAATATATTATCCATTCAAAAAATTAAACGGATACATCCATAGAGTTTATTAAAAACAACAACAAAAAAACACTATTATGATGAGTAAAAGATTTTTGTGAAAAAACATCAGTCCCTTGTCCCACACAAACCCTACCCTGCTATAGATTTTCCCAAACCCCATTCTTGTTCCTCAGAAACACTACTTTAAATATTTTTAGATTTTTCTTTTTCTGGAATGTACTTCTATATTTCTAAATATGTCTATTCTATATTAACTCATATATTCATTATTCTGTTATGGTGAATGAGTGCTAATTCACCAATATTTCTCCCACTTTTCTCTCTACTATCTCAATAGAATTACTTCACAATTAAAAGTTTTCAAGAAAGTGTTTGTATTCAATGTCCTCTTTTCACAATTCTCTTCATGCCCAGTGGCACTGAAGTAGCTGTGGGAATTTTGAGGATCAAGCAAAGGAAAAATTGAATTTGTAATATACCATGCCAACTATAATTTGCAAAGATAGTTTGGAACATCAACACATAGTGATGAGCTATGACTTCTTTTCCTTCCAAATATATCTTTTTACTTCAGATTAATAATGCTTTTTTCCTATTGGCTTGATTTTAGTCAAATGGCTATCAATATTACTTCATGTAGCAGGCCTACAGGGAAACCTGTCTAGATTTGAGCAAACAAACAAAAACAACAACAGAGGATTCTGGGAGGGCTATCTCCAGGAAACAATGGTACATTTGGGAAATTCGTTTTCTGGCATCCAGCTATCCTATTTGGGATCCTGTATCTAATTTGTTGTTGTTGTTATTTGCCGTCGAGTTGGCCCCGACTCATAGCAACCCCTCCTTGGGTTTCCGAGGCAGTATCACTATGGAAGTAGGATTGCCCAACCTTCCTTCCGAGCCTGTATCTAATAGTCAGAGTTTAATCAGAGAAGTAGAATCTCTAGGATATAGAAGAACTTTGACCTCACGCGCTGGTGGGAGCTGGTAGGACTGTTGTGTTCAGTCTAATGCAGAGCTTGAAGTATTGAGTATGCAAGGAAGTCAGTCAAAAAAGGAAAATGGATGTATGGGAAGCATGAGTAGGAGCCCATGAGAATGGACTGCAACCTGTGTCAGTTTTTGTTGTCTTTAACATTGGTGATATGGGTGACCTGTAGAATTCAGGCTTTTCATCATGAAACTAAACACTCATCCCTGATCTAAGAATCAGAAAAGCTAGAGTAAGATAAAAGGAAAGGTGGAACAGTTGTAGGCCTAGCACTACCTCACACCAATGAGATGATCCAGCAAACAAGAACACACGTGAGCTACAAAAATTGCTGCAGCTTCACTTCTGCCCTCCAAATTTCTCCACAGGAATTTCTCTTGTGGCCAACCCTAACTGGAAACATAAGGGACAGGGAATTCTGGGAAACATAATTTAGCCTAGCCAACTGGAACCATTCCAAAGTCCTATGTCTTCTGTCTTGATCTTCTTCCTTATTTTTCTAGGTCATATAGTCAGGATCTTTCTAAGAAAGATTGTTAGAAGGTTTTTTTTTTTCCTTAAGTTCTTTCATGCCTGGAAATGTCATTTTTCTGTTTTCACACACAATTGATAGCTTGGCTGTGTTTAGAGTCCATGCTTGTGAAACATAATTTTTCTCAAAAATTTTAAGGCTGTCTTCCAGTGGAGATGAGTGATGCCATTCTGGGTTCCAGTCCCTTTTCAGTGATTTCACTCCCTCTGGAAGCTTTATTAAGGAGATTTGGTAGCATAGTGCCTAAGGCATCTGACTGCTAACCAGAAGGTTGGTGGTTCAAGCCCACTAGACATTCCGTGGAAGTGAGACTGGACAATCTACTTTCGTAAAGGTTTACTGCCTCCGAAATCCAATGGGGGTTGTTACAAGTCGGAATTGACTTGATGGCAGTGGGTTTGGTTTATTTCTTTTCTTCTTTTTTTTTCCAGAAGGTTTATTATTACTATTATTCCAAATTTCATCATGTTGGGTGGGTGTTTCTGTTTTCTTTTTCATTCTTTGTACTAGACACTAAGCAGGCTCATCCAACTCCATCTCCTTCAAGTCTGGGAATTGTTTCTCTATATTTCTTTGATAATTCGTTTTCCATTGTTTCCTATGTTCTCTTCAAAAGTTTTATTAGCTATTAGTTAAGCATGCTTAACTTCCTGAATTAAACCTTTAATTTCCTATCTTTTCTCTTCTATGTTATATCCTAGTCTTTTTGTTCCATTTTCTGGTATGTTCTAACCCAATGATTGGAGGATTCTTTTTTAAATTCATTATTGTATTTTTAATTTCTTTGACCTCTTTCTTCTCTGATTGTTCTTAAAACAAAACAAAATAAAACAAAAATAAAAAGCATACTGTTGCTTCTATTTTCTGATAATACTAAATATAGTCGAGGTGTGTTTTCTTCTGCAAACATCTTTCATTTAAAAAAACAGAAAATAAAACTTCTCTCTACTCCATATCTTCCTTATAGCAACACTATCCCCATTGCTCTGCTTCATTTTTTAAGCTATCTCTGATTTGTCTCCTCTCATTCTCTCTTAAACTCACTTTTATCAGGCTTCATCCTCCTCCCTATACCTCTGAAACTGACCTTGTCACGGTCCCCATGTTGCTTAATTCAAGAATCAGTTCTTATTCCTCTTGTTACATTACTTATCTCCTAGATATACAGATTACCTCCTCCTTTTTGAAGCATCTTTTTCCACCTGGTTTCCAGAACACCAGTCTGTCTTGGTTTTTCTGACCATTCCTTTTCACTTTCCTGTGCTCTTTGATTCTCATCTCCTCTATCTATTAACATTGGTGCATCCCAGGGGTCAGTCCTTATACCACCTCTCTTCTAAATCTCTACTCACTTTTTTGGTGTTCTCATCCTGTTTTATGACTTTAAATATCATTCCGTATCACACTGACTTCAAAATATATCTTTCCTCTGAAATATGGACTCCTATATATACCTGCCTTCTTGACATTTCTCCTTGCATGTTTAACAATCATTTCAAATTTACACTATCCAAAATAGAATTTTTTCTTTTAAAACAAAGAAACAAACAACTTTTTATTGTTATTTGAGTGAAATTTTACAAAGCAGATTTACTTTACATTCAACAGTCCATACACATTTGTTTTGTGACTGCTTACATTCCCTGCAGTGTAACAGCTCACTTCCCACTACCCTGTGTCCTTCTTGCCTAGAATTTCTGCCTCCCTACCTTTCTCCCTATGCAAATGGTGCTCTTTCAGACCTTCCATGGTTGATTTTTCTAAGAAGTGTATGTCTGTGGTGTAGGCATTCAGCTCATAGACCTGTCCATTGCTTGACTGAGAGATTAGCCATGGGAGTGAGTTCAAATTCAGGTGACTTGGGGCCATAGTTGCTGTAAGACCAGTGAGGCTTGTCTTTTTTTGTGATTTTTGAGTTTTGTTCCATATTTGTCTCCAATTCTATGCAGGATCACCAATTTCTGAGTGTTTGGCACTGGTAGCCAGGCACCATCTAGTTCTTCTGGTCGCAGGGTCATAGTCCATTAGTCCATTGGACTAACTTTTTCCATGCATTTTTTATTTTCTTCACTCTTCTTTACTCTTGATGAGGAGAGACCAGTAGTTGCCTCTAGGTGACTACTTGCCAGCTTTTAAGACCCCAGTCACTACTCACTAAAGTAAGATGTAGAACAGTATTTTTGTATACCATGTTGTGCCAATTGGGCTTGTGACCATGGATTCACTTCCTCAAGGTGCTTAGCTAGTGCTAAGAAGTTATCCTAATTGTGTCTTCTGTTATGTTTAAACTGCATATGGACATTTTTATAGCACATACAAATATGTGTGTAAGAATATCATCTGCCAAACCTATGTATGGTCATAGATATATTCCCATTTACCTAACCATACCTGAGCTTCTTGCCTGTCTACTTATGTATCCACCTGTAGATTATTGTTTGCTCTTACTGGTAATGCAGTATTGTGTATGCAAAAGTATTTGCCTTTATTGTCTGTACCTCTTACACACCTCTCCATGTTTTCCTTATCCTTAGCAATATTGTGCTAGTTGCAAAATTTGTTATAGTGCTTTTCCCTTCACCCATATAAAACTTGCCTCTTAATTATCCATCTATTTTCCCTCTCTTCCCCTCTCCTCCCATCCCTGGTAACCAGCAAAGAAAAATTTCCTTCCCTGTGTAAACCTTTCCTTGACTTTTTATTGTAATGGACTCATACAATATTTGTCCTTCTGGGATTGACTTATTTCACTCAGTATACTGTCCTCCAAGTTCATCCACATCATGAGGTAATTCACTGATTCTTCATTATTCTTCAGTGTATTCTATTGTGTGTATGTACCATAGTTTGTTTATCCATTCATCTGTTGATGGTGCCGGCACTTAGGCTGTTTTCATCTCTTTGCCATTGTGAATAGTGCTGCAAAGAACATGAGTGTGCCTATGTCTATTCATGTTCTAGATCTCACCTCTTTAGGATAATTCCCAGAGTGGAATTGCTGGACCAAATGGAATTTCTATTTCTAACTTTTTAAGGAAGCACCATACTGTTTTCTACAGTGGTTGCACCACTTTACAGTCTCATCAGCAGTATATGAGAGTTCCAATCTCTCTATACTCTCACCAGCCTTTGTTGTTTTCCATGTTGTTGAACTATGCTGTCATTGCCGGAGTGAAATGGTATCTCATTGTTGTTTTGATTTGCATCTCTCCATGGCTAATGGTCACAAGCATTTCTTCATGTGCTTTTTGGCCATCTGACTATCTTCTTTGGTGAAGTGTTTGTTCATGTCCTTTGCCGACCCAAGTAGCTAGAGCTATGAAGGCTTAATAGCAGAGTGCATTGTCTTTTTGGTGTTGAAGTTTTCTATAAATTTTAGAGATAAGTCCCTTGTCAGATACATCATTGCCAAATATTTTTTTCCCAATCTCTTTTGGAGAAGTCTGATGCACATAAGAACTTAATTTTCAGAAGAGCCCAGTCATTTAGTTTCTCTTCTGCTATTTGTGTATTTTGGGTTATGTCTGATATCTATTTATGCTGTAAATTAGGGCCTCTAAGTTTTCCCTGTTTTATCTTTGATGAACTTTATAGTTTTGGGTTTTACATTTGGGTCTTTGATCCATCTTTAGTTTGTTTTTGTGTGTGGTATGAGGTATGAATCTTGTTTCATTTTTCTGAAAATGAATATCCAGCATTGCCAGCACCATTTGTTAAAGCAAAATAGAACTCTTCATCTCCTCTCCTTTGGTCCAAACTAATTATTCCTTTATTCATCCTGACTTCAAATTAATGGAATGCTCACCTTTCTTGTTGATCAGGCCAAAAATCTGAAGTCACCTTTGACTCCTTTCTTTCTCTCACAACTCACATTCAACCTTTCAGGAATCCATTCTCCGACTTTCAAATTATATGCAGAATCTAGCCTATTCTTCCTCACCTCTATTATTTCCTCACCTCTATTATTACCAACCTGTTCTAAGGCATTATAATTTCTTAGCTGGAGTATTCCTATAGTTTTCTAATTAATCGCTCATTTACCATGCTTATGCCTCCCAAATGAAAGCTTTTTCTTTTAAATATAGGTCACATCAAATAATTCCTCTGTTCAAAAACTCTTGAGTGGCTTCCTGTCTTACTCAGAATAAAAGTCAAATCTCTTACAACAGACTACTAGGCCCTATGTGATCAGGACACCAAATACTTCTATGAACTCTTGGATTATTTGTTTTATAGTTTTTCATAAAAGACACATTTTAATTTTCTCAGACATTCAGGCAAACTTCTGTTGCACAAACTTTGTGCTTGCTAGTGTCTCTGCCCCTCATTTGTCCCCAGATAGCCCTATGATTCACTTTCTTATCTCATTCAAATCTTTACTCAAATATGGTCTCAGTAAGGCCTTTCCTGACCACTCTACTTGAATTTTCATATCCCTTTCCCATCCACTCCCTAGTCTTCTCTCTTGCTATGCTTTTTCCTTCACAGTTTATAACTGATATGTGGTATGATTTTTTTCTTTGTTTTGTTTTATGTTTGCTTTAAGGAGATCTGGTAGCATAGTGGATAAGGCATTTGGCTGCTAACCAGATGGCCTATGGTTTAAACTTTCTGCTTGGGAGGAAGAGGACACAGTCTCCTTCTGTAAAGATTTACAACTTGGAAACCCAACGGGGGGCTCACTATGAGTTGGAATCAACTCAATGGCAGTGTTTTATTTTTTCATGTTTGCTTCCTGCCTCCAATAGAATGTAAGTTCTATGAAGGCCAGGACAGTTGTCTGTATTATTGACTATAATTTCTCCAGCATCTAGAATACTGCCTGGCACATAGTAGATACTCAATTTTCTGTGTCTTCTGGGTTCCTTTTTTTTCCTTGTTTTTATTTATGTTTTTCATATTTGGAGATATTCCTCAAATGTATGGTGATCCTTCATTGGCTATAAGTGAATCACCAAAAAAGTCTAACTGAAAGCTAGCTTTCTGTGCAGGGTAGAGTTTGTAGATTGAGAGACTTCAATTTATGATTCATTGGTGAGCTGCCATATCTCTAGAGAGATGACTATAAGCTAATATCACTAAATTTTTTCTCTGAAGCCATTCCAGGTCTCCCAAGAAGAATCCTCAAATCTCCTGCCAGAAATATGAGCCTCTCTGACAGCAAAAGAAGTGCCTAGTACCACTCTTTATTATACAATTTTTCATTTAATTTCTTGGTTTATACCTCCTGCTTTCTGATATTCCTGATATCCCCAATGAGAATGCTCTCCAGATAAAATTCTCTTAAGAATAAAAGAATGGAACAAAGTGAGCGAAGAGAGAGAGTAAGAGTTGCATAGGATTGGGCGGGGGTACAACTACACTTTATATAGCACTGGACCAATCTTCCTATTTTTGGCCTTGATTGTCACCCTTGCCTTTTGTGATTCCTCCAAAGTCTCTGCTAAAGTTGTAATCTCTTATCTCCTTATGTATCATTCTTACTTGTTTTGACATTGTGCTTTAGGTCCTTCTATTTTTTTGTTGTTATTTGAGGAATTGGGGAGGGAGTATAAATAAAATTGTGTGTCAATCCTGCCATATTTAATCAGAAGGCTGTTGTATAATTTTCTGTTTAGCTAGGGGAAAAACCATATTTAGCTTTGGGAGAAGACTTAATTTTCACAATAGAGGTATATTAATGAGCTTTTATTATATGTGATAGCTGGAATTGTGTGTCAACTTGGCTGGACCACAATTCTGAGTGGTTTAAGCTGTTGTGATATGGTTAATCCCGTGAGGAGATCAGATGTGTATGTTTTGAGCAGCCAATCCATCAAAAGGGAGTTTCCCGAGAGGTGTGGCCTGCTTCCAATATATATATGGAAGTCCTAGGAAAATGAGAGACTCTTCTGTGGATCTGGATCCCTGTGGATCCCTACAACTGTCCTTGTGCTCCTTACAACTGTCTGTGAGCAAACAGTCCACCATTCAGCCTGATGATCTTGGATTCGTCATCCATTGGAGTCAACAGCCAGTATACTGCCTGCCAACCTTGAGCTTGTCATTACCTGCAGCTGTGTGAGTCGGGAAAAGCCCCCAGTTTGACATTTGATCCAAGAACTTGGAACTTGCCAACTTCTATAAGTGTGTGAGCCATTTTCCTAAGATAAGTTTCTCTCTCTCTCACTCACTCTATAAACTTTACTAGTTTTGCTTCTCTAGAGAACTCAGCCTAACACATTATTTAAAAGTAAAGACCAGCTTATATTCTGAAATAAAAACTTTGGGGAAATAAAGAGCAAAATTCCTTTGCATAATGCTATAAATGACTGTCTTTATTGTGGGCATAGCTATGTCACAAGTGTTTATTATTATATTGAGGATATAGAAATATTCTTTTTTTCTTTTTCCCATAGAACTTCTCTCTATATATATCCATAAACCTAGTCAGGAGGAGGGTTGTATGTAGGACATAATAAAGGACACTTCTGCTCATGGGAGATTACTAGTACTTCAGTGTGATAGTGCACTGGGTCCATGGATAAAGAGAGAGAAGGCCTATGGGAAAAAGAGTAGTGTGACTATATCTCAGTTTATACTTTCCTTTTCTGTCTTGTGATTTTCTCCACTTACCCCTAAGCTTTCAGAATAGGCATGCACACATCACAGCCTACTGAAAGCTTGTTTTGGGGTTTAAGGAAGTGACTGGTGTTCAAGTCTGGATTAGATTAATGAATGAGAAATTGGCCTTCCTCCATGACCACCATCCCCATTTCAAATTTACTTGGTAGCAGCAGCAACATTTCAAGGAAATGCTCTGCTTCTAGAACTCTGGCAGTTGAGCAGGAACACAGCAAAGCAAATAGACAATACTGCAAGTTTTTCAACTTTATAATTATAGCAGCTTTGTTACCGTCTGCTTAGAGCACACAGAAAAACTGAGAAGACAGTCCCTCAACCCATAGGCTTCTTAGTATCTAAGTCTCAGTTCCAACCCAGAAGACTGACCCATTAACATATATTTACCAATGTTGCTAGTTATCCATGAATTCTCTTCACTTTGATATAAGACTAATCTTACGTCATGTGATGTTCTAGAGAGGTTTGTTGTAGATAATAAAGCAAAAAAAAGAACAATGTTTGTTCCAAGAAGAATCCAAAATGGTGAACTAGACAGATACACTACCTAGACCTTCTACAACAAAGACCTGAAAAAAACAAGGGAAACAGTTATGGTTGATAATCTTGATTCCCAGAGTGTCAAAGAATAAAGAAGTAGATCAAATATATATAAGAGGAAGAAACTGAAGGAAAACAGCAAACAAGGAGCAGTAAACTGCTAACCAGCACAGTGAAACTATTTTAAATTACCGCAAGCAGCATTCCCATACCAGCAGGAACCTGCTAACTGGCTCCATTTCCTCAGGACTGCACCAGCACCCACATCTGAGACAGGCAATCAGAGAGTTGTGTCCTTCCCCCTTACCTTGCACAACCTCCCCCTGATCAGAGATGTGGCTCTCACCAACCCCATCCACTTGGTGGCTGGGCCAAACTCCCCCTACTGCCAGTGCTGGACCATTCCCCCCACCCCCAATCTTTCTGCTTAGTTCTTCCATCCTTCAGTCTTCCTGGAAGACAAGGAGCCTCTCCCCTACTGCCCATGTGATTAGCAGCACTTGTCCCTGCCCCTGGGAGCTGTGGTGAAGTAGTGCCTGAGGCACTTGACTGCTAACCAGAGGGCTGGCACATCAAACCAACCAACCACTCCTCGGAAGGAAGGTTAGGCAATCTGCTTCCATAGTGATACCACCTTGGAAACCCAAGGAGGGGTCACCATGAGTCAGATCCAATTTGATGGCAGTGAGTTTGTTTTTTGTTTTTTATTTTTGGTCTCTGCCACTTCTGTTCAGATGTGCACCCTCTGGCTGAACATGCACTGCTTCATGTGCAACGATTTTAGGTGCTTGGCACTTTTGACAGTACCATGCTGATTTTCTTTCTACCTTTCTCCTAGTGCTTCTCTCCTCTCTCTCTCTTGTGTTCTTCACTGTACCCCCCCTTTTGTTCACAAACCCCCTCTGTGGTCAACAGAACCTGTCGGTATCTTTCTGTGGACAGTGGTATGAACTATCCCTGTGTGAGCCCTAGGTTCCTGCTACAGCTATGCTCAGCAGCTAACCCTTGCACTAGTATTTTTGTTTCTCTTCTTGTTTCCTTTTTCCCTTCTTTTCAGTCTTTCCCTCTCCCCTCTTATTCTTTTTTCTTTTTTCTTCCTGCTTTCCCCCACCATTTTTTCTTTCTCTTCTTCTTCTTTTTTTTTTTTTGCTCTGGCTGAGTACTCACCACCTTTGGCTACAGTAGTATTTCCCTCTAACCCTTTGTATTTTGTAGGTGTGCTTGCATGGAGTGAGTACCACATGTCTCTGCAATCATGTTTGGTGGCTATCACTTGTGCCAGTACTGGGTCACATTTGTTTCTTTTTTTGTTGTTTGTTTTTCTTCCTTTTCTGGTTTTTGTTTTCCTTTTAGCTCTTTTTCTTTCTTCTTATGTCTTTCCTCTTCCCCACACTGATTTCCTTTTCTTCCCCTCTCCTATCTCCCCTTTCTTTCTTTCTATATTTCCCCAACAGTTGGGAGCCAGTGACCCTAACCAACCATACCCACCCACACCCGCTGCCCCACCCACACCAGCTGCTCCACCCACTGGGTTAGTGCCAACATCTGTTTCAGAACTATTGGACTGGTAACAGATGGCAGCCAATACCCACCCACCATTCCTTCAGCTTCTCTGATCAGTGATCAGAGACATGTACTCACATTCACATCTGCTACCAAGTCTACCCAGAGAGGTGGTAAAAACAGTGCTGCCAAGCTAGCAACCAGAGTAATAAAACTACCAAGTTGTTCAGATATAGTAAAACAGAAAAAAAAAAAAAAACCAACCCAGGGTGAAGCAAACCAACATACCTTCAGTGAATTAATACAATAGCATGACAATGTATCTGTCTCAGAGAAACAGATAACTTCAAATTACACAAAAAACAGGACAAGATGGCTCAAACAAGTGACCAAAATTCAGTTTCAGAAAATATTTCAGAGGAAGAAATACTAGCGTAATAACTTATAAGAAATTCAAAAGAATTATACTTAGGTACCTTCAATAGATTGAGAGAAAGTGTGAGGAAACCACCAACAAAATCAGGGAAAACACAGACAAAATTCTAGAACAATTAAAAAAAGAATCAAGAATAAATCGATGAAATAAATGGAAAATTAGAAACCATACAAAAACAGCAAATAGAAATCCACAAGATTAATACCAAAATTTCAGAAATGGATAACACATTGGAAGGATAAGTGAATAGAATTGAATCAGTGGAACATAGAATTAGCAAGATTGAAGACAAATGTCTCAACACCAATCTGTTGGAGGAATGATTAGAAAAATGAATGAAAAAAATGAAGAAAGTTTAAAATTCACTTGGGACAGCATCAAGAGGAATAACTGGGGTGTGACTGGAGAGGTTTTGAACAGCTAAGGGAGACAAACTTGTCTGTCAGTTTGTTGTACTCTGGTAGCTTGCGTGTTGCTGTGAGACTTGGGGCTATGCCACCAGGGTCTCTAAGGCCAGCAGGGTTGCACATGGGTCACATGTTTCAATGCAGCTTACAGACTGAGACAGACTAGGAAGGAGGAAGAGGCCATCAATTTTTCAAAGAATTGGCCAAGGAAAACCTCATGAATAACAGAGAAACACTGTCTGATACATTACTGCAAAACTTTATGAATAGCCCAGAAACATTGTCTGATACAGTGCAAGAGGATGAGCCTCTTAGGTCAGAAGGCTCTCAAAATACATCTGGGAAAGAGCTGCCTCCTCAGAGTAGAGCCGACCTTACTGATGTGGATAGAGTAAAGTTTCTGGACCTCCACTCACTGATGTGGCATGACTAAAGATGAGAAGAAACAGCTGCAAATATCCATTAATAATCAGAACATGCAACGTATGAAGTTTCAATCATCTAGAGAAATTGGAAGTTGTCAAAAATAAAATGGAATGATTGATAAATAAAGATTGATATCCTAGGCATTAATGAGCTGAAATGGGCTGTTTTTGGCCATTCACACAACCATATGATCAGACAACCATATGATCTACTTTGCCAGGAATGACAATTTGAGGAGGAATGGCATGGCATTTGTCATCACAAAGGATGTTTCAAGATCTATCCTGAAGTACAATGTTGTCAGTGATAGAATTATATCCATATACCTACAAGGAAGACTAGTTAATACTACTATTATTAAAAATTTTGTACCAACCACCAAAGCCAAAGATGAGGAAATTGAAGATTTTTATCGACTTCTGAAGTCTGAAATTGACCAAACATGAATGAAGATGTGTTAATTATCACTGGTGACTGGAAAACAAAAGTTGGAAACAAAGAAGAATCACTGGTAGCTGGAAAATTTGGCCTTGATGATAGAACTGATGCTGGAGACAGCATGATGAAATTTTGCAAGACCAACAACTTATTCGTGGCAAATACCTTTTTCCAACAACACAAACAGTGGCTACACACATGGACTTTGCCAGATGGAGTACACAGGAATCAGATTGACTATATCTGTGGCAAGAGATGATGGAAAAACTCATTATCTTCAGCCAAAACAAGGCCAGGAGTTGACTGTGGAACAGACCATTAACTGCTCATGTGCAAGTTAAACTTGAAGTTGAAGACAATTAAAACAAGTCCATGAAAGCCAAACTATGACCTTGAAAATATCCCTCCTGAATTTAGAGACCATCTAAAGAATAGATTTGATGCATTGAACACCAATGATCAAAAACCTGAAAATTGTGGGATGACATCAAGAACATCATTCATGAAGAAAGCAAGAGGTCATTAAAAAGAAATGAAAAGAAGAAAAGACCAAAATGGATGTCAGAAGAGACTCTGAAACTTTCCCTTGAGCAGGGAGTAGCTACAGAAAATGGAAGAAATAACAAGATAAAAGAGCTGAACAGAAGATTTTAAAAAGCAGCTTGAGCAGACAAAGCCAATTACTATAGCAAAATGTGCAAAGACTTGGAGTTTGAAAAGCAAAAGAGAAGAACATGCTTGGCATTTCTCAAGCTGAAAGAACAGAGGAAAAAATTTAAACCTTGAGTTGTAATATTGAAAGATTCTATGGGCAAAATGTTGAATGACGTAGGAGGCATCAAAAGAAGATGGAAGAAATACACAGAGTCATTGTACCAAAAAGAACTTGTTGATTTTCATCCATTTCAGAAGGGGCCATGTGATCAAGAACCAATAGTATTGAAGGAAGAAGTTAAAGCTGCACTGAAGTAATTGGCAAAGAACAAGGCTCCAGGAATTGAGGAATACCCATTGAAATGTTTTAACAAATGGATTCCCCACTGGAGGCACTCACTCGGTGATGCCAAGAGATTTGGAAGACAGCTACCTGGCCAAATGACTAGAAGAGATCCATATTTATGCCCATTCCAAAGAAAGGTGATCGCACAGAATGTGGAATTATCAAATAATATGATTATAGCACAGAAATAAAATCTTGAGAGTTCTGGCAAGATGGTGGACTAGGCAGAAAGACTGCACAGACAAAGAAAAGGGAAACCAATTAGCACAGACACAGAAGATAATCCTGGACCCCTGAGCCTTGAAGGGAAGGATACAAAAGTGGAATAAACCCCAACTAGCAGAAGAATTTGTGTGAAAATACCAAAAAAGGAGACAGACGGAGCTTCAGTCTGGCAGTGATTCTGATGGCACAGACAGCTTGGAGATTCCCAAGTGGTGGTAAGACCTAAGAATTAACCTAAAAATC
>NW_006922070.1:1334751-1335353 GCF_000298275.1 Orycteropus afer afer | reverse complement strand
GGGTGGTAGGACTTAAGAATTAACCTAAAAATCACCCTGCTAGCCAGGGACTGCACGGAGGACTGTGCACGGTGCTAGCCAGGAACAGCACAGAGGAATGTGCATGGTGGCTGGGGAACAAACGGAGAAGGTGACGAGAAAGGTGGGCTGAGCTGTGGACTTTTGCCGGTCCGGAGGATGCCACCATTTTGTAGGTTTAAAAAGCTGTTTGACTATTTTGGATATTTAAAGAGACAGCGCTCTTGCAGATTCCCGGGGCTTAAGAACATGTTCTGTTTTCCAGCAACCCCAAGGACACTCGGGACCCGCAAGACTGACAGGTTTTTTGAAGGTTATTCAATTGTAATTTGTGTCTGATTGAGTGGTCCCCAACAGTCCCCATGAGACACAACTACACCCACACCTCCTGCAACTTCACTTACTAAGCGACAGCCACTACCTCCTTCTTCACAAATGGGCCAAAGATAAAAAACCACCAAGAAAAGCCTGAATCACCCTTGGCTGCTCTTCACAAACAGTTAACAGAGATCTAAACACAACAATGCCACAATGCCTTGGAGACGACAGACCATCACAGTCCACACAAAGAAGCAGGATAAAGT
>NW_006922070.1:1326972-1330395 GCF_000298275.1 Orycteropus afer afer | reverse complement strand
CTAGATGCAATGATGGGTCTCTCCTCATCCAGAGCAAAGAAGAATGAAGAAAACCAAAATTCATGGAAACAATTAGTCCTAGTGACTGGTACACCATCCAATCTCCAGCCCATATGACTATGAGACCAGAAGAACTAGATGGTGCCCGGCTACCACTGTCATCCACTTGGAAGGGGATCTATGTAGCAGATCCTTGATAGAGAAGGAAAACAATGTGGAACAAAACCCAAAATTATTTGGAGAAAAAAAAAAGGGGAGGGGGACCAGGTTTGCTGGTCTGATAGAGCCTGGTGGAACCATTGAGACTATTGCCCCTAGCTGCCCTTCAGGTCTGGAATTGAACCCACACCTGTGGTTTCCAGCCAAACAGAAGACAGGCATATGAATAGATACATTCCTTGGAGAGAGCAATCATTGAGAAAGAAGGGCTGCCTATGCACAGGGAGATAGCTTAGGGGGCAGGAGTCCATGGAGGGATGGACACTGGGAAGAGGTAACTATGGGGAGGAAGTGGGAGGGAAGCTATTGCATTTTGGTAAACTGTGGTCCATGTCATGAGACAAAGTATATGTAAACTGCTATATGGAAAGTGAATTTGTTCTGTAAATCTTCACCCAAATCACAATAATAAAAGAAAAAGAACAAAGACAAAAATAAAAGTGAAAACAAAAAATGGAAGTAAGCAGAAAGACCACAGAGAGGTAAAAAAAAAAAAAAAGATGTGATGAGGTCTACACATTAAATGACCCCAAACTTGCACATTTTGAATTCTTGGGTCTTCAGAGCTTTCCTGTGCCTTCATGGAGAGCAATGAGTGGGTTCTGTCTAGTTTATGGAGGCATTTCCTCTAGCAGCAACATACTAACAGGTATCTACTTTGGTGTCTTTCAGGCCTGCCTGGAACCACATGATTTTGTCATAGAGAAGTCAACCCAGTGAGGTGATATTAGAACTGCATTCAGCCCAATCAACTCTAATAAATCATTAACCTACATAAAAAAAAAAAAGAAATAAAATCTTACTTAAGATAATTCAAAAATGGTTACAGCAGTATATTGACCGAGAACTTCCAGAGGTGCAAACTGGATTCAGAAGAGGACTTGTAATGAGGGATATCACAGCTGATGTCAGATGGATCTTGGCTCAAAGCAAAGAATACTAGAAAGATGTATACCTTTGTTTAATTGACTATGCAAAAGCCTTTCTTTGTGTGGATCATGACAAATCTATGGATAACATTGAGAATAATAGGAATTCCAGAACATTTAATTGTACTCATGAGGAACCTATACATAGAACAGGAGGATGTTGTTTGAACAGAACAATGGGACATTGTATGGGAGTGCGTCAGAATTGTATCCTTTCATCATACTTATTCGATCTATATGCTCTGCAAATAATCTGAAAAGCTGGACTATATGAAGAACGTGGCAACAAGATTGGAGGAAGAATCATTAACAACCTGCAATATGCTGACGACATAACTTTGCTTACTGAGAGTGAGGATGACTTGAAGCACTTACTGAGGAAGATTGAAGAATCCAGTCTGCAGTATGGATTACATCTTGATACAAAGAAAACAAAAATCCTCACAACTGGACCTATAAGCAACATCAAGGTAAATGGAAAAAAGATTGATGTTGTCAAAGACTTCACATTGCTTGGTTCTATAATTGACGCCAGTGGAAGCAGCAGTCAGGACATCAGACAACACATAACACTGGGCAAGTCAGCTGCAAACAACCTCTTTCAAGTGCTGAGGAGCAAAGATGTTTCCTCGAGGACTAAGGTGCGTTTGACACAAGCCATGATGTTTTCAATCGCCTCATATGCATGTGAGAGCTGGACAATGAATAAGGAAGACTAAAGAAGAATTGATGGTTTTGATTTGTGGTGCTGGCGAAGAATGCTGAAAGTACCATGGACTGGTAAAAGAACTAACAAATCCATCCTGGAGGAAGTGCAGTCAGAATGCTCCTTGGAAAGAAGAATGGTCAGACTTTGTCTCACCTACTTTGGTCATGTTATCAGAAGGGACCATTCCCTGGAGAAAGATATCGTGCTTGGTTAAGTGGAGGGTCGATGAAAGAGGGGAAGGCTCTAAAAGTGATGGATTGACACAGACACCCTTCAAGCAAGAAACTGAACTTAGCCCCAGTGACTCACTTTTCGGTCCAACAATAGACAGACCTATAAGGTGAACAGTAATGCAGGAATGGTATGCACTCATTAGAACAATCAAGCACATAAGATCTAGAGGACAACATTTGCTCAGGAATAGAGCTAGGAAAGCAGGAGGGGATGGGAAAGGAGGATGAAGGGAAGGGGTGGGTGCAGGGAGGAAGTAAGAAGAATGCTGTTACAGTGGGGGGATTGCAGTGAATGTCACAAAAAAGAATGTGTTTGGGTTGTTGCATGGAAAACCAATTTGCTCTGTAAATTTTGCCCAATCTCCCTCTCTCTCTCTCTCTCTCACACGCACACACACACATACACACACAAAAAGAACCATGTTGAATTTAAGAGTGAGAGTGGATGTTAGGAACCATTTGACTCAATGGTTTCATTATATATGAAATAATTGCATTTCAGAAAGGTGAAATGACTTGTCAAGAGCCTACAGCCATCAATGACAGAACCTGGAAAGCAATGTAGATATCTCAGTCTTCAGTATAATACTTTCATTCACTTGACCATACCATTCATGTTGACATGGAACGAATTAATTAATTCAAGAAATATTTAGTTGTTGTTACGTGCTTTTGAGTTGGTTCTGACTCATAGAGACTCTATGTACAACAGAACGGAATACTGTCCAGTCCTACACCATCCTCACAATCATTGTTATGTTTGAGGCTATTATTGCAGCCACTATGTCAGTCTGTCTCACTGAAGAGCTTCCTCGTTTTTGCTTACCATCTATTTTACCAAGCATGTTGTCCTTCTCCAGGAACTGGACCCTCATGATAAGATGTCCAAAGTATTTGAGACTAAGTCTTGTCATCCTTGCTTCTTAGGAGCATTCTGGCTATACTTGTCCCAAGACAAATTTGTTCATTCTTCTAGTAGTGCATGGTGTATTTAATATTCTTCACCAATATCATAATTCAAAGGTACTAATTATTTTTTGGTATTCCTTATTGTCCAGCTTCATGCATATGAAGTGACTGAAAATACCATAGCTTGGGTCAGGAGCACCTTAGTCTTCAAAGTGACATCTTTAATTTTTAGCATTTTAAGGTTATATTTTGCAGCAGATTTGCCCAATGAAGGGAAGGGGTGGGTGCAGGGAGGAAGAAGGATTTCTTTTCTCTCTTTTTTTTTTTTATTGTGATTTGGGTGAAGATTTACAGAGCAAATTCACTTTCCATACAGCAGTTCACATATACTTTGTCTCATGTCATTGACTACAGTTTACCACAA
>NW_006922070.1:1305192-1320252 GCF_000298275.1 Orycteropus afer afer | reverse complement strand
CTCCATATGTCTCTTTTTTTGGTATTTTCATGCAAATTCTTCTGCTGGTTGGGGTTTAGTCCATTTCTATATCCTCCCCTTCAAGGCTCAGGGGTCCAAGATTATTTTCTGTGTCTGTGTTAATTGGTTTCCCTTTTCTTTGTTGAAGAGGGTCTGTGCAGTCTTTTTGCCTAGTCCGCCATCTTGCCGGGACTCAGGAAGTAGGATTTCTTGACTGCTGCTTCCATGAGCATTGATTGTGGATACAAGTAAAATTAAAACCTTGACAACTTCAAAATTTTCTCTGTATATCATATATTGTTTATTTAGCATCTATTTAACATTTTTATTCTATGTATATAGATAATAAGAATAGTTAGGGTGATTCACTAGTAAAAAATATTTCATTTCACTAATTCAAAATTGCTTTTCTGTACTAATTTCTCAGACTTATGCAAAATGAGATAAATTTTGTATTTTTTTCAGAACTCTGCCTGAGATGACATTTGTGGGATTTATAATAAACTTTAACAAATTTGGTCTTTATTCTTGGTTCCTGAGAGATTCCTCCTGGAATTTTCCCAGCTTGATATCAGCCTGAGCTGAGGGGAGGAGGGCAGGAGGTTAAATTCACGCACATGGGCAATGATTTGGTCAGTTATCCCTATGTAATTAGCTCTGAATGTAGAAACACTGGACATGGAAACTCAGTAAGCTTCCTGGTAGGTGATAGATATCAATGCACAGGAAGGGTAGTACATCCTTTGGGACATGGAAGTTTTGTATTGGGAACTCTCTAGACCTTGCACTATGTGTCCCCTTCATTGTTTCCCCTTTACTTATAGCAAACTGTATAGAAGCCCTGATAGTGCAATTGTTAAATGCTCGGCTGGTAACCAAAAGTTTAGTGTTTGGAACCATCCAGCCCTGCTATAGAGAAAAACCTGGTAAGCTGGTCCTGTAAAGATTACAGCCAAGAAAATCCTATGGGGCAGTTCTACTTTGTGACATAGGGTCCCTATGAGTTGGAAATTGATTTAACGGTATCCAGCAACAATAACAATGACAAACACAATACTTTCCTGAGTTCTTCAAACTGTTGTAGAGAATTACAGAACTGAAGGGAGTAATGAGAAACCTCAAATTTATAGCCAATGGATCAAAAATGAAGGTGTTATGGGAACCCTTAAGCTTGTTACTTGTGTTTGAAATCTTGAGCAGATGTGACAGGCTGGAGAACTGTACTTCTATAACTTGTGAGATCTAACATGTTTCTAATGGTTGAGGTCAGAGAAAGAAATATTGCTTTTGCAGTTATTATCAGAGAAGAGTTAGAATTTGTTGATATGCGGTGGAGAAGACACACATACAAACAGACATCCAATATAATAACTAAGCCAACATTTTAGGAAGGAGTTCTATTACCTCCTCCTGAGGAAGCTCTGGTTGTTGTCTGGAATGAAGACTGTTGTTAATGACTTTTTCCTTTAATACCTACAATATGCTCTATTTTAAATATTTTGATAAAAGGTACTTTTTATATTTAAAATATTATCATTGTATTCAGAGCATAGAGTTTTATAGGTTCTATTTAAGTGCACAATTCCCTGAAGTGGAGTCAAGTTTGGAAAATGTAGGAATTTATGCTGGTAGAATAACAGCAAAGGATAAAAGATCAGTTGTCTGAGCCCTAATTCATTATGGGGCTGAGTATAAACATACCCGCTGCTGCAGCCTTGAGTACGATGGAGAGATGGGAAGACCTGGAACTAAACTTTCCTACTAGAACTGACTCAAGTATCAAGTTATGGGCAGGTATCCAATCCAACAGACACAATACATGTGCCAGAGAGTTTGGATGACAACTGTGCTATTTATTGAAAGGTTCTCTGAAGAAGAAAAAGAAGGAAAGAACTTGAGATGTGCATCTCATCATGTCCAGGGGCCAGAACAACCTGATGCAGTGGAACTACACTTATTATTCAATAGGAATATTCTCAGATCAGAGAAGAAAAATGTCTCTAATTACTTTTCTATGGAAGAGAAAAAATAGCCTCTGATATTATCCGATGCCCTTTACCTTTATTCTTTATTCACCAACACCCCTTTTACTCCATTTGGTCTCCAGAGTGATTTTGCCCACTCTGAGGAAGTGTTTTGTGCAATTCTCACCAAACAATTCCCTTTTTCTAAATTAATGAAAGTTTTCCATTTTATAGTGTGAGTTAGTTCCCCATCAATTGATCACTCTTAGATTAAGTACGTAAAATTTAATTTCTATACAACTTAATCTGAGATGTAAACAAACATTAACAACTTCACTATTCTGCTCAGTGAGATTCCTTTTAGAAGGTAGTTCAGTATGCATCCCATCTCTGTTTCTGGTCTATTTCCTTGAGCAGTTGATCCAACCTGCTCCTCTTATATTATTCTTGCTCTCTTATTTCTTTCAGGCAGTGATCCCAGATCACACTCTTATACCATTCTTTTGTCATGATCACACAATGTGGCAAATTTGACCTTTCTTGAAGGCAGTTCTTCCACCGTGTTCTAGCAATGCATCTGGACCAAAAGTACAGTATTTCTAGAACTAAGAATAGTCTCTGGCATGCTTCCACAGAACAATTAACCCTAAGTTCTGTCCTTATTGTCTTACTAGCTTTGTCCAGGTTTCTCCTGAGGCAATAATCCCAGCCATGTCCTTGAATGACAGCATAGTTTCAAGGTGACAGGCACAGATTCTGACCTGCACTGTCTTTGAATTCTGGCTCCATTGCTTACTAGCTGTGTGACCTTGAGCAAGTTACTTTAACCTCTGTGACTCTGCTTCCTCATTTGAGAAAAGGAGATAGTAACAGTGCCTATTCCTAAGGCTGTTGAGAAAACAGTGAATATACACACAGTGTCTGGCATGTGTTAAATGTGCCATATGTTTTAGCTGCTGTTGCTATTGGTACTTTTCATCCTCTGAAGAAGTGAACATAAGTCTTACTAATTACTTGAATGGGGAGAAGGCACAAGGGACACAAGAAGGGAAAATTGATTTATAATTTAAAATAGTATTTTAACATCAAAAATCTTTCACTTTTTAAGTCTAAACGTCAGCAGCTTGAATAATTTAAAATAATGAGTGTGTAATTTTCACTTGCTGTTGTTCTTAGGTGCTGTCAAGTCATCTCTGACTCATAGCGACCTTATGCACAGCAGAACAAAACACTGCCCAGTCCTGTGCCACCTCCATGATCCATGCTATACTTGAGTCCATCGCCAGAGCTACTGTGTCAATCCATCTAATTGAGGGCCTTCTCCTCTTTTGTTGACCCTTCACCTTACCAAGCGTGACATCCTTCTCCAGTGAATGGTCACTTCTGACAACATGGCCGAAGTATGTGAGACGAAGTCTGGATATTCTCTCTTCCAAGGAGCTTCTCGGTTGCACTTCCTCCAGAACAGATCTGTTAGTTCTTTAGCAGTCCATGGTACTTTCAGGATTCTTCACCAGCACCACAACTCAAAAGCATCAATTCTTCTTTTGTCTTCCTTATTCATTGTCCAGCTCTCACATGCATATGAGATGATTGAAAATACCATGGCTTGTGTCAGGCACACCTTAGTCCTCAAAGAGACATCTTTGCTCCTCAGCACTTAAAAGAGGTCCTTTGCAGCCCACTTGCCCAGTGCTATGTGTCGTCTGATGTCCTGACTGCTGCTTCCATTGGCACTGATTGTAGAACCAAGCAATGTGAAGTCTTTGACAACGTCAATCTTTTCTCCATTTATCGTGATGCTGCTTAAAGGTCCAGTTGTGAGGATTTGTGGTGACTTGCTTGATGTGACCCTTCTAGCCTTTGTCCTCCATTCTGTGATGTATCGTAAATCCTATTATTCATGCCTGTTTGGGGTGGTGTGGTAGTTAAGGTCAGGTATCGACTTGGCTGGGCAGCTTATAGTAGTCAGCTTGTAGTAGTCATTCCCTACAATGACTGGCAATCGGCCCTGTGATAGGATTTGCCTTGAGCTGCTGATTGTTAAAGCCATTCACTGAGGCTATTTCTGTTGGAGCAACACAGGTGGAATGTATCTTGAGTCCTGCTTTGCTGGAGGGTATAATTCAAATCACCACATGGGGTTCAAACCCGACAACCACTCCTTGGAAGGAAGGTTGGGCAATCTACTTCCATAGTGATACTGCCTCAGAAACCCAAGGAGGGGTCGCTATGAGTCGAATCTGACTCGAGGGCACATCACAACAAACAACAGCTTCCTTGAGGGTATACCTACAAATCTCCTGGGAAGATTTGCCCTCCTCTTGCTCCGGTTTTGAGTCTTGGCTTGTCCTCATCACACCCCTGGATTTGGGACAGCAGCCGTCATCTGATCTGCTGATCGAGGTTCATCAAACCCCAAGAATTGGGAGGATCCTCCAGACCTACTCACGGACCTGGGACTCACCAGTCTGCCAGCCTCCACCACTACTACGTGAGATGAAACCGTGGGTGTCTTGTGAGTTCTGTGAGGCAATACAGAGAAATATAGAATGCTTGTTGTTGTTGTTGTTGTTTGCCGTCGAGTCGGCCCCGACTCATAGCGACCCCTCCTTGGGTTTCCGAGGCAGTATCACTACGGAAGTAGGATTGCCCAACCTTCCTTCCGAGGAGTGGCTGGTGGGTTTGAACCGCCAGCCGTCTGGTTAGCAGGCAAGTGTCTTAGCCACTATGCTACCAGAGCTCCCATATAGAATGCTAAGACAGGGGAAATTACTGGGAGGAGGAGGAGGAGTTAATGTCTGAAATGATGGACTGGTATGTTGGTTTGGACATTTGGGACATCTTTAACCTCTGTCTCATGGGGACCGGCCTTGTGCTGATCTTCCTGAGAGAAATTGTTCAAGCAGGATTTTTGTTTACTTTATATTGAGATGTAATCCATACTGCAGACTGTATTCTTCAATCTTCATCAGTAAGTGTTTCAAGTCATCCTCACTCTCAGCAAGCAAAGCTGTGTCAGTGCATCACAGGTTGTTAATGATTCTTCTTCCAATCCTGATGCCATGTTTTTCTTCATATCGTCCATCTTCTTGGATTATTTGCTCATCATATGGATTGAATAAGCATGGTGAAAGGATACAACCCTGACACACTCCCTTCTTGATTTTAAACCATGCAGTGTCCACTTGTTCTGTTTGAACGACAACCTCCTGGTCTATGTACAGGTTCCTCATGAGTACAATTAAGTGTTCTGGAATTCCCATTCTTCTCAATGTTATCCACAATTTGTTATGATCCACACAATCAAATGCTTTTGCATAGTCAATATAAGACACAGGTAAACATCTTTCTCGTACTCTTTGCTTTCAGCCCAGATCCATTTGACATCAGCAGTGATATCTCTGTGTATCCAAGTTATTTAACATCTCTGCCACTTTTGACAGGATTGCAACAATGCTGATTTGCTTCCCAGATATGATATTCACCATAACTGAAGAAAGAACCACAGGCCTTTGAGAGAGGACAGAGAGATTAGAGAAGACTGCTTCTACAGTTTGGAAAGGATTTGGAATGCTATATTCATTCCATTTCCATTACATTTTCAAGGAATTAGATGGGAGTTTGATGAAAATGATAGAATTTGCACTATTTTAATATATAAGATGGAAAGTCTTCTTCTGAATCCAGCTTGCACCTCTGGAAGTTCTCTGTCAATATACTTTCAACAAATTTATATATAATATAATATAATAACAAATTTCACTTGTTATGTCAGTGCAAATCACTCCAGCATTACTTTTTTCTTTCCAGTAAGTCATCAAGATTACCTTTGCCTTAATAAGTTCAAAATTTCTGAGTGAACGACCGGAAAATGCTTAACTGACAGGACAAATACTGACAGGCAGTGTTTGATTCCAGGAAACAACAAAGAACAGAAAAGAAACACAACTTTGGTATTTTACTGGAATCTGAGTTAATAAATAGAGACCACAGAAAAAATAGCAAATAACAGCTTGAGTTACATCAGAATGGAAAAAGAACTGATGAACCCAAATTGTTAATTTGAAACTACTATGCAACAAGATTAATAGTGTTGACATATCTATTAAACATTACAAAATCAGCTAGAATTTTAAACCAAAGGAACAACTTGTTCTTAGTATAATTGTTGCTTACTGATAAATTTCACAATTGCACCTCAGGGAATACTTTTTGTTTTCTTAGAGATCATACAAACTTACTGTTTCATCTTGGCAATTATTAATCTGACACATTTTTTTTACCTGCCGAATTTTCATAACAAAAAATGTTTTATCTTCTTTGCAAATTTTAGTTGAAACTATATTTTAATCATATTTTTATAGGTAAAATTTTTATTACTCTTTGTACCTATAAAAGAAAGCTTCAGTTAAATTTTGGCTTTAACTGAATTTTGAATCATTAACTGAGTATTGCCAAGTTAATCAAAGTGAAATTGTCTTTTGGATAAACATTAAAGCATCCAAGATATATCTTTATAAAGATATATTATTGGATCTTGCATAAAAACTCATATGAATAGGGCAAAAGAAGAAAAATGTGAAAGTATCAGGATTTATACTTAAATCTCCCTGTTCAGTTTTCCATCCAGTAACGCCAATTTCCTCATATGTTTGTTTCTGGCTTAAAGCCAGAACCAACAGAGTACCTATTTCTAATCGAATAATGGGGAAACGATTACATACTCTGAATGCGGTTACAGGACACTGAGAGGCAAGAGTGTCTGGATTGAACCTGAGCAGTGCCTCTGGCTCATTTTGGACTTTAGGCAAGTTATTTAACATCTCTGCCACTTTTGACAGGATTGTAACAATGCTGATTTGCTTCCCAGGTATGATATTCACCATAACTGAAGAAAGAACCACAAGCCTTTGAGAGAGGACAGAGAGATTAGAGAAGGTTGCTTCTACAGCTTGGAAAGGATTTGGAATGCTATATTCATTCCATTTCCATTACATTTTCAAAGAATTAGATGGGAGTTTGATGAAAATGATAGAATTTGCACTGTTTCAATGTATAAGATGGAAATAAATGGACCATCTTATAATTTGTCTATTTTTATTTCAGAAGTAAAAACTTGAGAAATGTTTTTCTTTCTTTTATCTATTTGGGGATCAGCTTCATACAGTTTTTAAGGCTTTCATTGTGTATGAATTCTTGAGATAAATAACAGTTATGATTATATTCTATCTTCATAAAAAATTGGAAGAAAATAGTTCAAAAGGAGTCAGTAAGGCTATGTTTACTGGTAAATTTTTAACTAACTGTCTTACATTAAGGTTATAGTCCATCTGTTAATGCTAACTTACTAAATATGCTTCCTTCTATAGCTCTTTTCTTTCTTTTATCTTTTGTTCATAATGGTTCACTTAAAATATATGATTTTTTGAAATTTTACATGTTACTAATGAACTTTTTTTGTTGTTTGTTTCCCATTTGTGTTTTCAAATGTTACATATCAGATGTAGAACTTTTCAGTTCCAAGGTTAATATTTGTGCTTTCAAATTGGCTCCATTGTAATTAGCTAATTTGAAAAAAGGGCATGGGGAAGTCATTGAAGTTTGCAGTCTTAAAAATGATTCATATCAAATAAATGTATCTAAAAGAAAAGCCATTTGATAACAATTTTAATTTTAAAATAATTGAAATTTTAAAATAAACCATAGAAAAATATTATAAAAAATTACAAGTAATTACACGTTGTTAGTATCGTTAGGTGGCATTGAGTAGGTTCTGACTTAAAGCAACCCTGTGTAGAATAGAGCGAAGTGCTGCCCAGTCCTGCCCATCCTTATAATCATTGCTATGTTTGATCCCATTGTTGCAGCCACTGTGTCAATCCGTCTCCATGAGTGTCTTCCTGTTTTTCGCTGACCCTCTGCTTTACCACGCATCCTGTCCTTCTCCAGGGTCTGGTCCCTCTCATAACAGGTCCAAAATACACAAGAGGAAGTCTTGCCGTTCTTGCTTCTAAGGAGCACTCTGGCTGTACTTCTTCTAAGACAGATTTGTTCATTCTTCTACTCAACCCAAATCCACAGCCATTGAGTCAATTCTGACTCATAGCCATATAGGACAGAGTAGAACTGCCTCATAGGTTTTCCAATGCTATAAATCTTTAGGGAAGCAGACAGCCTCATCTTTCTCCTGTAGAGTGGCTGGTGGGTTTGAGCCACTGAACTTGGTTCGACCTTTTGGTTAGCAGCTGAATACCTTTACCATTGTGCCACCAGAGCTCATTCTTCTGGCAGTCTATGGTATATTCAATATTCTTTGTCAACACCATAATTCAACTGCATCATTTCTTCTTTGATCTTTATTCACTGTCCAGCTTTTGCATGCATATGAGGTGATTGAAAATACCATGGTTTTGGTCAGGCGCATCTCTGTTCTCAAAGTGACGTTTTGCTTTTTAACACTTTAAAGAGATCTTTGACTGCTAACCAGAAGGCTGATGGTTCAAACCCACCAGCCACTCCTCAGAAGAAAGATTGGGCAATCTACTTCCGTGGAGATACCACCACGGAAACACAACGAAGGGTCGCTATGAGTCGGAAACAACTCGAAAGCAGTGAGGTTTTTTTTTTTTTTTTTTGCAGTATATTTGCTCAATGTAATATGTCATTTGATTTCTTGATTGCTGCTTCCACCCATTTGTCTATTTGTTGTACTGTGGTCGCTTGTGTGTTGCTATGATGCTGGAAGATATGCCATTGGTATGTCAAATACCAATGAGATCACTCATGATGGACAGGTTTCAGTGGCGCTTTCAGACCAAGACAGACTAGGAAGGAAGATGTGATGACAGATTTCTAAAAAAACTGGCCAGTGAAAACCTTATGAACAGCAACAGAACATTGTCTAATATAGTGCTTGAAGATGAGCCCCTCAGATAGGAAGGCACTCAAAAGATTGCTAAGGAAGATCTGCCTTCACAAGGTAGAGTCAAGCTTAATGATATGGATAAGAGAAAGCTTTCAAGGCCTTCATTTGCTGATGTGGCATGACTCAAAATGAGAAGAAACAGCAAACATCCATTAATAAGCAGAATGCAGAATTCAAACATACTTCAAACAGTATGAATCCAGGAAAATTGGGCACTATCAAAATGCTAATGGAACACTTGGAGATTGATATCCTAGGCACTAGTGAGCTGAAATGGACTGGTATTAGACATTTTAAGTTAAATAATCATATGGTCTACTATGCCAGGAATGACAAAAAGAATGTTTCAAGATCTGTCCTGAAATACAATGCTGTCAGTGATGATAATATCCATATGTCTACAGGAAGACCAGTTAATACAGCTGTTATTCAAATTCATGCACTAATGACTAATGCCAAAGATGAAGACATTGAAGATTTTTACCAACCTCTGCAGTGTGAAGGAGCTCTGGTGGCCCAATGGTTAAGGCATTCAGCTGCTAACCAAAAGGTCGGTGGTTCAAACCTACCAGCTGCTCCACAGGAGAATGATGAGGCAGTCTGCTTCTGTAATTATTTATAGCCTTGTAAATCCTATGAAACAGTTCAACTTTGTCCTATAGGGTCACTATGATTCAGAATTTACTCATTGGCAGTGGGTTTGGTTTGGTTTGGTTTCTGCAGTCTGAGATTGATGAAACATGCAATCAAGATGTATTCACAATTACTGGAGATTGGAATGCAAAAATTAGAAACACCTCACGAACATCACCAAAATGCTTCTCAAACTCTTCACTTCCTTCTCAAATATCTTCACCAGTCATGCCCACCCTCACATGGCAGTATCTTCACAGCTTCCCCCAGGGCCTAGGACTCACTGAGCAATTACACAGTGGTATGAAGTGAACTTGATACTTCATGTCCATCTTACATGGAGAATCTCCATCGACACTGCTGTCATTTTCTGACCATCTTACTGAGTCATGTTTGTACTTGAAATGATGATTCCTTAAAGGAAATCTTGTGTGAAAATCTTTTCCAAATTCCCTTTGGAAGTCATTACCAAGTCCTGACTGCTCAACTCCAAAATTGTTCTAGTTTATAACATGGTGTTAGTCAAGATCTTTTGAAACATACATGCAAGACAAGATTAACTGTGCAGGACTTTATTATGGGAAGTTCTTGTGTGAAAGGAAATAGAGACGGAGCTAGAAAAGGCTGGGAAAGACTTCAGACCACAGTGCAACTTTGGCCTCAATAAAAGAGAGAGGGAAAGAAGATTGAATGGAAAAATCCTAGACTGCTATGCAGAAAAGTTGCTCAAAATTGTTGGAGAGTCCTTGAGCTAAAGTCAAATAACAAAGGAGTCCCATATCTCATAATCAGCTCTGCTTTAGTGTCCCCACTGCACAATACGGCCCAGAAACACTGATGACTTCCAAGCACAGCAGCTGAGCCCTTGGTCCATTATGCTTCCTGTAGCAGGAGATCTGAAGGGACAGAGGTGGTTCTGTGGTAGAATTCTTGCCTTTCACATGGGAGACCCAGGTTCAATTACTACTGGCCAATGTACCTCATGCACAGCCACACATAACTCTCAGTGGAAGCTTACATGTTGCTATGGTGCTAAACAGGTTTCAGCAGAGCTTCCAGACTAAGAAGGATTAGAAAGAAAGGCTTGACAATCTACTTCTGGAAAAAAGCCAGTGAAATCTCTATGGATCACAACAGTCTGACTTGCAGCTGGTTGGGGGATGACGCAGGTCCAGACAGTGTTCTATTCTATTATTGACATTGTGGAAGGGCAACTCTATAACAGTAGGAGGTCAACAAGAACAGTGAAAGTCTGAAAAAAGCATTCTCGTGAATGCTATGACTATCTTTAAAACTCTTTAATTTAAACAATCATATTTTAATCAGGAATATACATTCCAGGGGTGGAGTGATTAGTTACCAGCTGAAAGATTCTACTTAATGACCTCATACTAGAAACTACCATAAACCTTCAATTGTCTTCATCTTTAATAATCAAGGAAGATGAGTGACCTTAGGATGACTCCCTGAGATTATTGTCCTAAGACACCCTTTTAACCTGGAACTGAAGCTGCTCCTGGAGGTCACCTCTCAGATAAATAATAGATTGGCCTATAAAACAAACAATAATACCCATGAGAATGTGCTTCTTAGAATAATCAACTACATAAGACCAAACGGGCAGCATCTACCCAAAAGCAAAGATGAGAAGGCAAGGTGGGGCAGGGAAACTAAAGAGATGGAGATAGGGTAGAAATTAGGAGAATGCTGACACATTGCAGAATAGCAGCCAATGTCATGAAACAATTTGTGTATAAATTGGTGAATGGGAAACTAATTTGCTGTGTAAAATTTCACCTAAAACACACTAAAATGTTCAAAAATGTAAAGGTAAAAAGAAAAAAAATTAGAAACAAAGAAGAAGAAACAGTAGTTGGAAAATATGGCCTTGGTGATAGAAACATATTAGAGATCCCATGATAGAATTTTGCAAGATCAACAGTCTATTTGTTGGAAATATCTTTTTGTCAACAATATAAATGGTAACTATATGAATGGACTTTGCCAAATGGAATACACAAGAATCAGATCAACTACATCTGTGGAAAGATATTATTGAGAAGCTCAATATTATTAGTTAGAACAAGGCCAGGGGCTGAGTGCAGAACAGACCATCAATTGCTCTTACGCAAGTTCAAGTTGAAGCTGAAGCAAATTAAAACAAATCTATGAGAGTCAAAGTATGACCCTGGGTATATCCAACCTGAATTTAGAGACCATCTGAAAACTATATTTGACACACTGAACACCAACGACTGAAAACCAGACTAATTGTGGGAGGACATCATACATGAAGAAAGAAAAAGGTCATTGAAAGAAAGGAAGAAAGAAAAGACCAAAATGGATGTTAGAAGAGATTCTGAAACTTGCTCTTGAATGTGGAGTAGCTAAAGAGAATGGAAGAAATGATGAAGTAAAAGGTTTGAACAGAATATTTCAAAGGATGGTTTGAGAAAACAAAGTAAAGTCTTACAATGAATTGTGCAAAGATCTAAAATTAAGAGACCCAAAGGAAAGAACATGCTTGGTATTTCTCAAGCTGAAAGAACTGAAGGAAAAAATTCAAGCCTCAAGTTGCAGTATTGAAGGATTCTGTGGGCAAAAGATTAAGTGATGCAAGAAACATCAAAAGAATATGGAAGGAATACACAGAGTCACTAAACCAAAAAGGATCAATCAGGGTTCAACCAATCAAAAGTAGCAAGTAATTGTATAGTATGGAACTAAATAATTTAATACAACTTTATCTGCAGCCAGATTTCCAGAATAAATGATGGTTTGCTATAATCAATGATGTAGAACAGATTTTCAGAGCAAATTTCTTAAGGTCTAAAGGTATCTGCATCATTGTAGATGTTAGAATTATAAATGATGACACTAGAAAAATTTTAGGGAATTTAAGATATTCTCAGGATTTATCATAAAGATGACTTAAAAAATATAATAACATCTTAAAATGCCTTAATGTTTAAAGATATGCCAGACCAGGGACTCCCTCCTTTCCCTGCAAAAGATAATATTTGGATTATTTTAGTGACAACAAAGTAGAAATTTCTAGACACCAAGAGACAGACTTGTCAAAGTGTTCCATCAGCCTTCCATTTCCTACTAAATCTAATGCTAAGCATACTTATATATGTCTTAAATTGCCCAGTTTCTCCCAGAGAACATAAAAAACACACTTTCACTTATACAAGAGCCAGAATCAGACACAAAGATGAAAACATAAATTCCTTTTAAGTTCTTGTAGCTATTTTATTCATTTCTGAAATAAAGCAGTTGGTCCCACAAGTACATAAGGGCTTTGATAAATCAAATTTAAACTAATTAATTTTAACAGAGAGCATGAAAGCAAAGTCTGGAATTCTGACTTTTAATGGATATTTTACCATAAAAATATCCATTTAAAAAAATTTTTTAAATTGAAAGAAAAAAACCCCATAAAAAACCCCAATGTCATTGAATTAATTCCAACTCAAAGGGACCCTATAGGAAACACTAGAACTGCCCCATAGTGTTTCTAAGGTTATAATCTTTACAGAAACAGACTGCCTCATCTTTCTCTCTTGAAGCGGCTGGTGGATTCAAATCACTGACCTTTCAGTTAGCAGCTGAACACTTCATTATCCCACAAGGGTTCATTTTAATTTTAATTTCTTTTTTTTTAAGTTTTACCTAATAGCTGAAGTGAGTTAAAATAACGATCTGGTCATGGCACTTAAGAAAAAAATGGGATATTATTTGAACTACCGGTTCTTAGCAATTTCCTTTATCAAGGAAAAAGCCCAATCAATAATCAATAATTGACTATATCAGTAAGAAAAACAATTCAAGTTGTAGTCACAAATACACACTATTATACTGATCTCACAGATTAATATAAATATACTTAGTGAAAGTCTGTTTTATTTCTTTAAGCAAATAATTTTCCCTCTTTGAACTTGTTTCCTCCTGTGTTAGGGATGTTTGAATCTTTCTTGAATTCTGTTTTGACTGCATTTTAGACACATGGGATGACTTTTGGTTTCTAAAATTCTCTTTATATACTTTTAAAAATATTTTATATTTTCCATCATTATTTTATTTTACTTTCTTTTTTATTGTAATAAGTATAAATGTAACAAAATATTTTGTCATTTCAACAATCTTCATATATACAGTTCAGTGACATTAATTATGTTCAATTTGTTCAATATTGTTCAACCATTACCGTTATTCTATTGCTTATAAGAAAACAAATATTCTTGTTTTTATTTTCTGTAGTATTAAAAAATGTTATGGCTATAGCTTTGTTATTGTTGTGAATTTTTATCGAGTCATTTCTGACTTGTGGTGACCCATGTGTTGCAGAGTAGAACTGTGCCATAGGGTTTTCAAGCCTGTGACTTTTCAGAAGCAGATCAGCAGGCCTGTCTTTTGAAGTACTTCTGGGTGGGTTTGAACTGACAACCATTTGGTTAGTTAGTAGTTGAGTGCTTCATCATTTTCATCACCCTGGCACTTCATTAGACTTCATCTTAAAAGCCAAACCAAACTCACCACTGTTGAGTCAGATCTGACTTATAGCAACCCCTCCTTGGGTTTCCAAGGAACTATCACTACGGACATAGATTGCCCAGCCTTCTTTCCGAGGAGTGACTGGTGGGTTTGAACTGCCAGCCTTCTGGTTAGCAGTCAAATGCCTTAAGCACTAAGCCAATTGATTACATCTTTAAGAAATCTCCATTATATAGAAGGATTTTTATTTATTTATTTATTTTTTACTTACTTGAGCTCTGGTAACTGCTAACCACTAGGTCAGCAGTTTAAACCCACCAGTCGTTCTGTGGAAGGAAGATGGGGGCAATCTACTTCCATAAAGATTTACAGCCTTGGAAACCCAATGGGAGTCACTGTTGTTGTTGTTAGGGGCCTGGAGTTGTCTCTGACTCATAGCGACCTTATGAACAACAGAACAAAACACTGCCCAGTCCTGTACTATCCTTGCTATACCTGAGCCCATCTTTGCAGCCACTGTGTCAATCCATCTTGTTGAGGGCCTTCCCTTTTTTCTTTTTTTTGTTGATCCTCCACTTTACCAAGCATGATATCCTTCTCCAGGGAATGGTCCCTTCTGACAACATGACCAAAGTAGGTGAGACAAGGTTTGACCTTTCTTGCTTCCAAGGAGCATCCAGGCTACACTTCTTCCAGGATAGATATGTTCTTTTCATAGCCCATGGTACTCTCAGCATACTTTGCAACACAACTCAAAAGCATCAACTATTCCTTGGTCTTCCTTACTCATTGTCCAGCTCTCAAATGCATAAGATGTGATTGAAAATACTAATGCTTGTGTCAAGGAGACATCTTTGCTCTTTAGCACCTGAATGGGGTCTTTTGCAGCAGATGTGCCTAATGCAATACTTCTTTTGAAGTCTTGACTGCTGCTTCCATTGGTGTTGATTGTAGAACCAAGTAATATGAAGTCCTTGACAACTTCAATCTTTTCTCCACTTATCGTGAAGCTGTCTATTGCACCAGTTGTGAGGATTT
>NW_006922070.1:1294746-1303500 GCF_000298275.1 Orycteropus afer afer | reverse complement strand
CATCATCAATTCCATGGAAGTA
This sequence comes from Orycteropus afer afer, assembly GCF_000298275.1. Classification (NCBI taxonomy): domain Eukaryota; kingdom Metazoa; phylum Chordata; class Mammalia; order Tubulidentata; family Orycteropodidae; genus Orycteropus; species Orycteropus afer. The sequence goes on along the minus strand of NW_006922070.1, from coordinate 1,303,478 downwards.
GTCAATGTGATTCTTGTGTACTATGTTTGGCGAAGTCCACATGTATAGCTGCCATTTGTGTTGTTGAAAAAAGGTATTTGCAATGAATAAGTCGTTGGCCTTGCAAAATTCTATCACATGATCTCCAGCATTATTTCTATTGCCAAGGCCATATTTTTCAACTACCGGTGAGTCTTCTTTGTTTCCAACTTTTACATTGCAACCACCAGTGTTAATCAACACACCTTGATTGCATGTTTGGTCAATTTCAGACTGCAGAAGTTGGTAAAAATCTTCAGTTTCTTCATCTTTGGCTTTGGTGGTTGGTGCATATATTTGAATAATAGTAGTATTAACTGATCTTCCTTGTAGTCATTTAGATATTATCCTATCACTGACAGTATTGTACTTCAGGACAGATCTTGAAACATTCTTTGTGATGATGAATGCCATGACATTCCTCTTCTGTCATTCTCAGCATAGTAGATGATATGGTTGTCTGATTCAAAATGGCCAATACCAGTCCATTTCAGCTCACTAATGCCTAGGATATCGATGTTTATGTGTTCCATTGCATTTTTGACAACTTCCAATTTTCCTAGATTCACACTTCATACATTCTATGTTCTGATTATTTATGGATGTTTGCAAGTGTGTGGTGGTTATGTTGTGTGTCAACGGGGCTGGGCCTGGTTGAGTGGCTGGGTAGCTGGTGCTAGTTATTCCCCATGATGAGACTGGCAATCACCTCCATGGTGGAATCTACCATAAGCAGCTGAGTAGCCTTTGGGATGTGGTCTGCTTCCTGTATATAAGGAGAAACCTTGGGAATGGTTTCTACCTTATGACATGCTTGGACCCTACATGTAGTCATGTTGTTCAGCAGCATGCCATGCTCTGCCAACCTTGGGACTTACAATGGACTTAAGTTAATGGTCTGCCATGTGGTTTGGTAATGTCGGGACTGTGCCTTTTTAATTGTCAACCTTGGGCTTGGCAGCCTCAGCAGCTGTTGGAGTGAAGAAAAGCCTCTAGCTTCAGTGGGCCGGGAGATGGAGGCAGAGCCCAAGGCTGAGGGGCTTTAACCCAGCCCTGGTAGCTGGTACCTGGGAGCTCTGGTAGCATAGTGGCTAAGGCACTTGGCTGCTAACCAGAAGGCTGGCAGTTCAAACCCACCAGCCACTCCTCGGAAGGAAGATGGGGCAATCTACTTCCGTAGTGATACTGCCTTGGAAACCCAAGGAGGGGTCACTATGAGTCGGGTCCGACTAGACGGCACATAACAACAACAACAACAGAGCTTGACACTTTGAACTTGGACTTAAAGCCTCCACATTGTAAGAATAAACTCCTATTTATTAAGGCCATCCCATTTGTGGTATATATTCTTGTCAGAGTGGCACTAGGTAACCAGAACAAACTGTTTCTTCTCATGTTGAGACATGCCACATCAGCAAATGGATTATTAAGGTTGGCTGTACTCTGAGGAGACAGCTCTTCCCCAGTCATAGTTTGAGTACCTTCCGACCTGAGGGGCTCATCTTCTGGCATTATATTGGACAATGTTTCTGGGCTATTCATAAGGTTTTCCAGTAATACATCAGATAGTGTTTCATTGCTATTCATAAGGGGGGTCACTATGAATTGGAAATAACTTGATGGCAGTGAGGTTTTTTTTTTTTTTTTTTTTTGAGGATTATGATAGATTTTAAAGTTAAATAACAAATGACTAGAAAGATGTAAGTCAGATTTTAAAAATAGCAGCATAACTATTATAATGTTGCTCAAGATATATATTTATAATGAACAGAGAGCTTGAATCAAACTGATAATTTGTTAAAAGGCAGGTATGATAATTGTTTCAGCCTATTAAGATAAGCAAAATTTAAATATCTTAAGTGTTAAATCCTGAGTTATTTATTTTCTTGTAGGATTTTATATCTTTTTTTAAAACTGATACAATGTATGACCCATCAAAGTGTCATATCTGCAAATCATGAAAAACTTCATGAAAGGTATAGTTTATTGTTATTAGTAATCATTGGGAAGGGTAAAGATGGCAGGAATTTTATAGAGGCCATTTAATAAATTTAGTAGAGACAAAAGAATTTGGCATAAAATTTGGTATAAAATTATTGGGAAGTTCTAAAATTCTAACTCAAGTCACAAATTTTCTTCTCATCCAGTCAACAAATATTTTGTTGATATTTAAAATATTTTGTTGAATACTTACTATCCAACAGGTGCTGGGGTGCAACAGTAAATGAAATGGACCAGTCATGGAACTTATATTCTAGATGGAAGTGGGAGACAATACACAAATATACTAAACTTCAGTATATTCGATGATTATGCTAAAGAGAAGCTTATGTGATTGTAATGGGGATAGGGAGTATATAGATGGGGAGATGGCTGATATTTTATATATGGTAGTCTGGGAAGGCATCTCCAGAAGGCATATTTGGGCAGAAACCTGCAGATTATTAAGGAACAAAGAAATCATTGAGATTTATAAGGAATGTTATCGTTGTTGTTAGGTGCTGTCCATTCAGCTCTCACTCATAATGACCCTATGTACAACAAACCTATTATTAAGAAACAGGAAAAAAAACCAAAACAAAACTCCCTGCCATTGAGTTGATTCTGACTCATGGAAACCCCCATTGGGTTTCCAAGGTGGTAAATCTTTATAAAAGTAGATTGCTTCATCTTGCTCCTGCAGAATGACTGGTGGTTTTGAACTGCCAGCTTTCTGGTTAGCAGTCAGATGCCTTAGGCACAAATAGTACATGCAAATGCCCTGAAAAATGTGTGTGTTTTGGTGTGTTTGAGGAATGTCAAAGAGGCCAGTGTAGAGCAAAGGGGACAAGAGAGAATGAGGGAAGAGGAAGTATGAGAGGTGAGGTTTTATAAATTATATAAAGATTTATAGGTGGGTGACCAAATGTCATGGATTGAATTGTGTTTCCCCAAAATATGTGTGAATTTGGCTGGGCCATGATTCTCAGGGATTTGGTAATTATGTAATGATGTAATGTGGCAGTTATGTAATGATTCCCCATGATGCGAGATCATAATCAGTTATAAAAGGATTAGGCTGGAACTCAACCCCTTTAATCCCATCACAGCCCTGATCCAATGTAGGGGGAGTTTCCCTGGGGTGTGACCAGCAACACCTTTTGTTTTACAAGAGATAAAAGGACAGAGAGTCAGGCAGAGAAGGGGGGCACCTACTATCACCAAGAAAGAAGAGCCATGAGCAGAGTGTGTCCTTTGCATCCAGGGTCCCTGTGCTAGAATCCTTCTAGAACCAAGAGACACAGAAATTTAGAGCCAGAGCTCTGAATTCAGACTTTTAGCCTCCTGAACTGTGACAGAATAAATTTCTGTTTATTAAAGCTATTCACTTGTGGTATTTTTGCCAAAGCAACACTAGACAACTAAGACAACATATATACCAGTTTGCTGAGGACAACTGGGCAATGGGCAGTTTAGGCAATTGTTCTAAAATAATTATTAAGAGTGCTCCATTTCACTTTCAAAAATACCCTGGTTTAAACAATGATTTATGTGCTGTTTGTACTTGTACGTTATTGTGAAGATGTTGAGGGCGTTCTGCTGGCACAGTAGTTAAGAGCTTGGCTGCTGACTGAAAAGTCAGCAGTTCAAACCCACCCACTACTCCCTGAGAGAAAGATGTCTGCTTCTGTAGAAATTTACAGCCTTGGAAACCCTACAGGGCAGTTCCACTCCGAGTTATAGAGCCTCTTTGCATCAGAATTGATTCAATGGTGGTGAGGTTTTTTTTTTTTTTTTTTTTTTTTTTTGTGAGGATGTTGACTTTTACCTTGAGGACCGTGGGAAGGCATTGGAAGGCTTATAAGTAGCACAGTAACATGATCCAACTTATATATGAAAATGATTACACTTGCTGTTTTGTAGAGAATAGACTGATGAGTGCAAGGTGAAAGCAGAACATCCTGTTAGGAGGCAATTGCAATAATCCTTCAATGGTGGTTTGGATCAAGTGATACAGTGGAAGTGGTAAGAAGTGGTTGGAGGCTGTATAACTCTTGAATGTAACCTTTCATTGGAGGGTTGCTTTGCTTCTCTATTTTAACTTTCCTTAGTAAAATTAAATGTTTTAATTTCTCGTGTGAAAGTATTCCGAAGATTACCTTATGGTAGGACTATGAGATTCCATGTATTATGTATGGGTTGGCAATTTTTTTATATGCTTTAAGTGGCACACATTAATGTATTAACATAGGAGACATCATTCATATAAAATCAGATTATTGCTAACTTGTTTTTTCTCTTATCAAATGAGGCACAGATATTTTATTTATTTTTAACCTATGTCTTTTGGCACTCATTTTTAGTATAAATGGCTACAGTAATTTCAAGTGTGTTTCTTCCATTAACCAAGCTGAAGAGCTCACTGCCATCGAGTCAATTCTGACTCATCGTGACCCCATTGGGTTTCTTAGGCTGTAAATCTTTATGAAGTTAATCACCCCATCTTCCTGCTATGGAGCAGCTGGTGGGTTTGAACTGCTGACCTTTTGGTTAGTAGCCACATGCCTTATCCACTACACCAGACTCCATTTAACCAATATGTATTAATTTGAAACATGAAATTGCCATTTTTGAGACAAAACCAATCATCCAAACAACAGCCATTTCTTTTTCTTTTTTTTTTAATTAGGATTTGGGTGAAGATTTACAGAGTAAATTCACTTTTCATACAGCAGTTCACATATACTTTGTCTCATGTCATTGACCAAAATTTACAATGCAGCAGCTCCCCTCCCACTTCCTCCCCATAGTTACCTCCTCCCAGTGTCCATCCCTTCATACTCTTCTGCACCCTGAACTATCTCCCTGTGCATAAGCAGCCCTTCCTTCTCCCATGATTGTTCTCTCCAGGGCGTGTGCAACAGCCATTTCTTATAGTTCAACCTAAGTTATTAAGAAAGAAATAACTAGACACTAAGGAAAGAGTCTTCGGAGACTTGAGGGGCCCCAAGCTGAGCGGCTGGATGGTCTTTGTCAAGTCACTAGACACATCTGTGTTTATTTTCTTGATAAGGCTTAAGAAATAAAATAAAGTGAACAACAATGCTTTGGTAATAATTAATAATCCTCAGACACCAGGGTAATATAGGTGCAAATGACTGATTTCTTCACTCTTACAATCCACATATTGGACTCATGCAGGTTAATTCTTCCCCTCTTTGGAATGAAGGTGCACTGCAGCCTGCAGAGGTGCATTTAACACAATTGGCTCTCCATTTTTACACACCTACTCCTCACTTACCAACTATCTGGTTATCTGACATTTTGCATTTACAAAATAGTAAAAAATCTACTATCCAACTATTTTACATATTAACAACGTATGCCTGGCAGTAATGAATGCCAAGGAATAAGGCAAGAGTAATGCTGGCTAGGGGTGCTCTGGTAGCGTAGTGCCTAAGGAACTTGATTGCTAACCAGAAGGCTGGCAGTTCAAACCCACCAGCCACTCCTTGGAAGGAGGTTGGGCAATCTACTTCCATTGTGATACCTTCTTGGAAACCCAAAGGGGGTCACTATGAGTCGGGTCCGACTTGACGGCACATAACAACAACAACAATGCTGGCTATGATGGTTAAGGTTATGTGCCAACTTGTCTTGGCCATGATACTCAGTGGTTTATCAGTTACGTAATGATGTAATTTGGCAATTATGTAATGATGTAGTCATCCTCCATTTTGTGATCTGATGTAAATGTCCATTTTCACATAACGCTGATTTTTGTGTAATGACCTGATCTTTGGAACCTAACCATGTTGGTAAATAAGGAGTGGGTGTACAGTGCTCCAAGGTCATATGTGCTGATTTAAGTCTTTGTAGGAGTAGAGAAATTGTCCCAAAAAGCCCACTCAGGGAGCTCTGGTGGTGTACTGCCTAAGGCATTTGACTGCTAACCAGAGGCTAGTGGTTCAAATTCACCTGACACTCCTCAGAAGGAAAAGTGGGCAATCTACTTCTGAAGAGATATTACCTCAGAAACCAAAGCAGGGGTTGCTATGAGTTGAATTGACTCGATGGCAGTTAGGTTTTTTTTTTTTTTTTTAATTATGATGTTGCCAGTGGTTGCCAAGTTGATTCTGACTCATGGTGACCTCATGTGTGTCGGAGTAGAACTGTCTTCTGCAGTGTTTTCAATGTTTCTCTTTTTGTATGTTGGTCACAGGCCTTTCTCTTAGAAGCCTCCGGATAAACTTGAACCTCTAACCTTTTGGCTAGCAGCCAGGTGTTTTGACCATTGATACCCTTTAGGGTTCCATTTTTATGATATTATTCTCATAATTTTGAAGGAAGTTATTAAAAACAAGCTCTGGGTCAGTAGTTTTCTGATTATAAGGATTGGAAACTAAAATTCATTAGATTTTTAAAAAATTTTACCTGAGAATAACTGTAAAATATATTCTGAAATTTTTGTCATTGTAGTTCATTTGTTCCTGTTACTGTTTTGTCTAAACCCTCTTAACAAATGTGCTTTTCCTGCTGCAATTCAGTTTAAATGGATACTTATTGCTTCTTAATAAAATCCCTGATGATTGACTCATAGCTAGTTGACACTTTGGATTATCTCATGTATAAAAAATTTCAGCCACAGTGAGTAAGGAATAAATTTTATTCAGAGACAGTAGAAAGATATTAATTAATTTTGATATGATAAGAAAGATAACATAAATATGCCTGTATTTGTTTTTTTGTTGAATAGAGGTTTATTTATTTTCTTTCTTAAAATTAGAATTGAAAAATTATTTCCATAATTTTACATAATATTAAGCAATACATTCACTGATAGAATTGTCAATAGTGTTAAAATCTAAGAATGAATGATTGCCTTTTATGTATATATAAAGGATTAGAAAGTCAGTTCCAGAACACTTAATTGTAGTCATGAGGAACCTGTACATAGACCAGGAGGCTATCATTAGAACAGAACAAGGGGATGCTGCATGGTTTAAAATCAAGAAGGGAGTGAGTCAGGGTTGTATCCTTTTACCATACTTATTAAATCTCTATGCTGAGCAAATAATCTGAGAAGCTGGACTATATGAAGAAGAAAGTGGCATCAAGATTGGAAGAAGAATCATTAATAACCTGCGATATGCTGATGACACAACTTTGCTTGCCAGAAGTGAGGATGACTTGAAACACTTACTGATGAAGATTGATGAAGATTGAAGAATACAGTCTGCAGTATGGATTACATCTCAATATAAGGAAAACGAAAATCCTCACAACTGGACCTACAAGCAGCATCACGATAAATGAAGGAAAGTTTGAAGTTGTCAAAGAGTTCACATTGCTTGTTTCTACAATCAACGCCAATGGAAGCAGCAGTCAGGACATCAGACGCCGTACAGCACTTGGAAAATTGGTTGCAAAGGACATCTTCCAAGTGCTGAGGAGCGAAGACGTCTCCTTGAGGACTAAGGTGTGCCTGACACAAGCCATGATATTTTTAATTGCCTCATATGTGTGTGAGAACTGGACAATGAAGAAGGAAGAATAAAGAAGAATTGATGCTTTTGAGTTGTGGTACTGGTGAAGAATGTTGAAAGTACCATGGACTGCTAAAAGAACTAACAAACCTGTCTTGAGGAAGTGCAGCTGGAATGCTCCTAGAAACAAGAATGACCAGATTTCGTCTCATCTTACTTTGGTCTTGTTATCAGAAGGGACCATTCCCTGGAGAAGGATGTCATGCTTGGTAAGGTGGAGGGTTGACAAAAGAGGGGAAGCCCCTCAATGAGATGATTGACACAGTGGCTGTGGCAATGAGCTCAAGTATAGCAGGGATAGCGGAGCTGGTGTGGGACCAGGTGATATTTCATTCTGCTGTGCATAGGTTTGCTATGAGTTGGAGATGACTTGATGGCACCCAACAATAACAACAACAGGCAATTCAGAAGCTGGTCCATATAATAGAAAATATTGACCTTGAAGTATTTATGATTCAAAATGGAAAATACCATATTTTATAACCAATAAGAGAAGCCCAGTTTTCTTTGGAGAAATTTTCCTTCTTGATGATCTTCAGGGAGTTCTAGCCATCATCTTAGAGGTCCCTGGATGGCACAAATGGTTTGTACTTGACTGCTGTTTTGGTTACCTCTAGTGCCTCTCTGACAGGAATATACCACAAATGGGAGGCCTTTAACAAACGGGAGTTTACTCTCTCTCTTTTTTAAAAAAATGCATTTTATTGAAATATAATTTATGTACAATGAAATACACAAAACTAAAGTGACGTGGGTCAATGCATTATTTTTTTTTCAGGTTCCCTCCCTCCCCTCCCACCACTGGCAACCAACAAAGAAAGTTTCCTTCCATATATAAACCTTTCCTTGGCCCTCCACAACAACAAACTAATACTATATTTGTCCTTCTGTGACTGACTTATTTCACTCAGTATAACGTCCTCCAAGTTCATCCATGTTATGCACTGTGTTGCTGACTCTACATTATTCTTCAGTGTAACGTAGTATTCCATTGTGTGTATGAACCATAGTTTGGTAACCCATTCTACTGTTGATGGGCACTAGGTTGTTTCCATCTTTTTGCTATTGTCATTTGTTGTTGTCATTTTGTTACATGCTTTTTCATGGTGTTGATTTATTTGTTCCATATAATTTTCTATGCTGAGCTCATTTTCTTTATGAATCATGTTATCACTTCCTTTGTTGTTA
>NW_006922070.1:1281025-1293741 GCF_000298275.1 Orycteropus afer afer | reverse complement strand
TGAAAATTTAGTATTAATCTTCTGGATTTCTGTCTGTAGATTTTGTATCATTTCTAATTTTTCATTTATTTTGTCATTTTGTTCTTGTATTGTCTTTTGAAATACAAAAGGGTCTTCTCTGTGTTTTCCTCATTTTTGTCAGTGTTTTTCTTGATATGTCTCTCAATTCATTGAAGGTACCTAAATACAATTCTTTTGAAATCCTTATCAGAGAGTTTCAATGTTACATCCTCCTCAGGGATGTGTTTTGGGTTTGTATCCTGGTCTCTTGTTACTCTTTCTTTATCTTGCTTCTTTGGGTGGGCTGCGATGCTCTGTTATCTCTGAGACAATGTGACATTTTTGTGTTTATATTTAATTGGTGATTGTATGTTGGAGTGAGTGCCCACAATTTTTGTTTTGTTTGTATGTTATCTATGTAAACAGGGTACTGTGCTGTGCTCCTCTATTCACTAGTTGTTAGCATTTATACCCTCACCACCAGTCTCCTTTCCTGTTGTCAGCCTCCCATATGTCCCTACCATCCTTGGCAAATGGGGTCTATTCGTAGGTCCCTGGAATCTGGATGAGAATGCTGTCACTTTAAAATCCGAAATGGCCACCGCTTGTAAATGTTCAAAATGGTTTCTCCCTTGGTCACCTTAAATATCCTAAATGGCCTCCGCTTGTAAACACTCAAAATGGCTGCACCCTCAGTCACTTTAAATATCCAAAATGGCCACCTCTTGTAAACAATCAAAATGGCTGTGCCCTCCAGATGGTCAAAATCCACAGCTCAGGTTATCTCCCTCCTTGCTGTTTCCTTTCTTAGTCTTAGGCCAGCAGCACAGTTGTCCTTGCAGCCCTTGGCCAGCAGGGCTGATCTTTAGGTCAATTCTCAGGTCCCAACACCACTTGGAAATCTTCAGGCTGTTGGTCCTGTCAGAGTTGCTGATAGTCCACAGCTCCAACCATCTCTCTCCTCATTGTTTTCTTTCAGGTTTTTCCACTAGTTTGTGAGTAATCCACTTCTATATATTTCCTTTCAAAGATCTGGGCTCCAGGATTATCTTCTGTATCTCTGTAATTTGATTTCTTTTTTCTTTGTTGAAGAGGGTCCGTGTAGCCTGTCTGTCTATCCCTCCATCTTACCAGAAGCCCAGGAGTTTACTCTCTTACAGTTTGGAGGCTTTAAGTCTGTGTTTAAAGTGCTAGGTTCTAGGGGCTGGGTGAAACCCCTCAACTTGGGCCTCAGCTCTGCCTCCTACTCTTAGCCAACCGAAGCTGGATGATTTTCTTCACTCAGACAGCTGCTGGGTGCTGAAACAGACAAACCCAAGGTTGAAAAATAAAAAGGCACAGTCCCAATGTTACCAAACAACATGGTAGGCCATTAATTCAAGTTCACTGAAAGTCCCAAGATCGGCAAAGCATGACAGCCTGCTAAACAATGACTCCACTACATGCAGGGTTCAATCATGCCATAAGCTAGAGACCATTCCCAAAGCGGCTCTCATATATAGGAAGCAGATCACATCCCTAAATCAGCTACTCAGCTGCGTGTGGTAGGTCCCACCATGGAGCTGATTACCAATATCATCATGGTGAATAAATAACTACCACCAGCTGCCCAGCCACTCAACCAGGCCCAGCCAAGTTGACAGAACCTTAACTACCACAACTACTAACTTAAAGGATGGCAGTTTGACACCATCTAGCAGTACTGCAGAAGAATGGCCTGGTCATCTACATCTATTAAGATTACAGCCAAGAAACCTCTATGAAGAAGTTCTATTCTGTAGCATATTGCATCACCATGAGTCAAAATTGACTAAACAACAGTGAGTATTCATCATCTTAACTTTTCTAAGGAAAAATCAGTGTATTCTAACAAAATACATTCCAAAGTTCTTAAAATACAGACAACAAGGCATACATTGACAATCTGTGTTTTTTCAAATGTGATTTTTGGAGTGTAGTCATTGAAAATAATTAGGTTCTTTGTTTTTTTCCACTTCCATTAGTTTCCATCTTTCATTCTGATGGCAGAAAAGAGGTACACATTTTAGAAGTTTGTTGTGTTTTTTTTTCAGACATTAATTGCACATAATTATATTTTAGTAAACAAGATTGTTGTTGTTGTTGTTATGTGCTGTTGAGTCAGCCCCGACTCATAGCGACTTCTCCTTGGGTTTCTGAGGTGGTATCACTATGAAAGTAGATTGCCCAACTGATTAGACCACTGAAATAGCTAAACATATAAGAAAAGAAATCTTAATGAACCAGCATTAGATTGCTACTGCTCATTTTGAAAGGTAGAAAAGTCTTTATTCTATGTATAGCTAAGGAGCTCTGATGGTGTAGTGCTAAAGGAGATGATTGAATGATAGAAAGAATTCATTCTTCTGTAGGCTTTTTCTTCAGAGTCTTCAGAGATGGACCAATGGTAATGACCAAAACTCAAAAACTCACTGCCATTGAGTTGGATCCAACTCATAGCGATCCCTCCTTGGGTTTCCAAGGTAGTATCACTATGGAAGTAGATTGCCCAATCTTCTTTCCAAGGAGTGGCTAGTGGGTTTAAACCACTAGCCTTCTGGACAGATCTTTCCAAAACTTCCCAGACAAAAGAAACACATAAACATGAAATTATCTCCAGGGTCAGAATAAAATTACATTTGGCCTTAACACTAGATGTCTTTGGTTTAAGATATCATTTCAACCTGAAATTGTACTAAATTTGTAGATATTATCTCAACATCTGTAAATTCAAGGTTTAGGATGCTTTTGTTGTTGTTTGGTGCCATCAAGTTGGCTCTAACTCATAATGACCCTATGTAGGAAAGAACGAACCAATGCCCAGTCCTGTGCCAGCCTCACAATCCTTGCTATACCTGAAACCATCATTGCAGCCATCTTGTTAAGGGCATCCCCCTTTTTCGCTGACCCTCCACTTTACCAAGAATTATATCCTTCTCTAGGGAATGGGTCTTTCTGACAACATGACCAAAGTGGGAAAGACGAAGTCTGGCCATTCTTGTTTTCAAGGAGCATTCAGGCTACACTTCTTCCAGGATGGATTTGTTAGTTCTTCTGGCAGTCCATGGTACTTTCAGTATTCTTCACCAACACCACAACTCAAAGCATTAACTCTTCTTTTGTCTTCTTTAAGAATAATAGTGAACCATGGTTTCATATATTAGGATGCTAGTCCACTATAAATGCCTGCTCTTCAGGACAGTCTGGGTTAGCATCTTAAAGAAAAGAGGGTAATTTATTTATTTAATGAAGGCTACCATTAAATTGCCTGTGTAGTCCCAGAAAAACATATTTTCTTACATAATTCCAAGACTTTTTTTTTTTTATCACTCAGAAGATATTGATGGTAAAGCTATTCATCTTTTCTTCTCAATTTTTTCACTGCCTGTCTTCTTGTATAGTTCTCTTCTAACTTCACTCTATCTCCTCTGAAAACTCACAGTTTTATTTTTACACTGGAAAAAAATTTAAATGCCATAATTAAAAGTACTTTTTCCTACAATTAATATAAAGCAATGTATGTTAAAGCATTTAGATACATAGTATTTGGCATAAAGTAGATACCTGATACGTACTTGAACATTAAAGAAAAATGGTTACTAAGGTAGTAGAAAGAGTGAAACATCAAAGAGTTCCTAAATTATTGCTACAAATCATATGATATGAATGTATAAGCGGATAGCTTACTGAAAAAAATGTATTCAAGGATGCTTATTAGAAGTTCTCTGGAGTGAGTAATTGTATAAACTTTTGTGTTTTATTTCTTTGTCTGCTTAGTCATGTGCTTTATTCAGCATTTTACCTCTTTCTATATTTATTTGTCATTATGTTCACAATATTGGATAAAAAGGTTAAATCATTACAAGTACATTCTATATTCTTATGATATATTAATTTCTATTGTATGGATTTCTTCCCAGTGTTGCAAAATAGAACATTTCATTTTTAAGTGTTTTTCTTTTTGCAGTAAATATGGACACAGAATAAAAATTAAAATAAGCCACCTTTCTGGGAGAAGACCTCTCCTGAAAGAAATAAACACAATATGTGCCTACAGCTTTTCTGTGTGCATGAATGAGGCTTGGCTGCTGGCTTCTGTCAAAAATAATCAGGAAAGGACAAGTTTCTTTTGATGGAGAATACACCAGTGTAGCTGTCTGAAGATCTTGTCTGCAAGATTATTCATTTCTCCAGAAAGAAATTCCCTGATCTCCTGCCCAGAAAGCTGTGGAAGGATGGTATGCCTGGTTGCCAGTGTACATGGAACCAGGGATAAAAATAGCCTGGGGGAGTCTCAACCTTTTAGAACAAGGCCTTTCCCTGCCCTCCATGGGTCCTACTGCTATGATACTTAGAGTATCTCTGATCAAACCTTAATGGAAAGTATCACAAGTTGATATAGAGTTGATTCTGATGTATGGCAAGCCTATGTGTCAGAATAGAACTGTGCTCCATAGAGTCCTCAATGGCTGGGATTTCAGAAGTAGAGTACCAGGGCTTTCTTCCAAGACATCCTTGGGTAGACATGAATTGTCATCATTTTGGATGGCAGTCAATCATGTTAACCACTTGCATCACCCAAGACTCCTAATAGAAAGTAAGCCTCTATTCTAATGGAGTGGGAGAAGTAGTATTCACCCAGGGTGAGTACCTGGGGTGTTAGCCTCTGCTCCACCACCCAGGCTTACCAGTGCCTCCAATCTGGATATGTAGTAAAGAAATGTCAGAATTAAAAATGTATGAGGTAAAACTATGTAGTTAAATCTAGTTACAGTAATCCACACATCTCACATATTCTAATAATTAACATTATATTTTGTAATACTTCCCAAGGTGGCCATTTGTTCTATTTATCACAAAGTTCAAGTAATGCCTCTCTATTCTGTAACTTTTTTTTTCTTCTGTTACCAGAAGATCTGAGAACTATCTACTTTATTGGCATAGACTTCAAAAATTATCTATTAAGACCTTTAATCATTGGTTCCCAGACTTTACTGAGAGTTGGATTCAGCTGGTAGTCTTTAAAAATGCCAAGGCCTGACTCCTACCTTCAGACATTTGATTTAATCCCTGAGCACCCATTTATTTTAAAAGCTCCCCAAGTGATTTTAATTACCTACAAGTCGAAAAAGTGTTATATGAAAAGTACTTAGTGGATATACGTTCCATAAGAATAAAAATAAGCCAACAAATAATTCAGCTTATTTCAGTTCTTTTTTGGCAGAAGTTTTGGCAGTATAAAATCTCCTTGAAGATATGTAGATAGTTTCTGTACTTATAGTTTTCTTGGCTTCTATTATATGAAAACTCACCACTGTGGCAGAACACAGAAGTGGTTTTGAGGTTGATCATAATTTTTCACTGAGACTCATGACTTCAAGAGTGATTTTAAAAATAATCTGAAAATATGATAGAGTTAATATTCCTCCACAGCTTTAAGCTTTACCTTTGTTCTTTTGGCAGTCCCCTTTATATTCAATATTCTTACCCAGCACTACATTTCCAAAAGAACAGAAATGTCTTAGAAGAAGTACAGTCTTATATGGTAAGAATTATTATTTTCATTTTATAGTTCAGGGGTATTTTAGTAATTTGCCTAAATTCACACAACTAGGAATTAGTTCGGTCAAAATATGGATCCAGGTTTGTCTGTTTACAAAGCTTATGCCCTTTCCACCAAAAAATAATGTCATACAAGTGACATACAAGAACCATTCAAAGAGTCTGAGTTTCTTATTTATTTTGTAATAACTCTTCCATATCCCTGGTCAGGTTCAATTCTATGTAAGGACATCAGGCATCATCACTCTGTGTGTGTGTGTGTGGGGGGGAGGCTTTGGAAATTTGGGAGAATTTCTCAGGTGATGCTCAGATTCAGGATAAACTGGAATTGCATCCGATATTCTGGAGCTACGGGAGCTCTGGTAGCATAGTGGCTAAGGCACTTGACTGCTAACCAGAAGGCTGGCGGTTCAAACCCACCAGCCACTCCTCGGAAGGAAGGTTGGGCAATCCTACTTCCGTAGTGATACTGCCTCGGAAACCCAAGGAGGGGTCGCTATGAGTCAGGGCTGACTCGACGGCACATAACAACAACAACAACAACAACATTCTGGAGCTACTGGAGTCTGAACACAACTCTGCTCTCATGAAAAAACCGAGCTGGTTAATGAAGTTCTTTTTGTTCTTGCAGTTCTTTCAATGGGGAAGATAGAGAAGCTGATCATTTTCATCCTTGTCATCAATGTTTTGGTAATGGGCCGGGTGAGCTGGGTAAGCTTATTGAAAAACAAGTAGTACGTTTACAATGCCTGCTCTTCCCCATATTTTCTTTATGTTGAAGAAAGTCTATAGTAACTTATCACTGAAAAAATTTAAGTGACATGTAGTAGGTACTTCTTGTTGTTGTTATGTGCCATCGAGTTGGACCCAACTCATAATGACCCCTCCTTGGGTTTCCGAGGCAGTATCACTACGGAAGTAGATTGCCCAAGGAGGCAATCTTCTTTCCGAGGAGGGGCTGGTGGGTTTGAACCACCAGCTTTCTGGTTAGCAGTCAAGTGCCTTAGGCACTATGCTACCAGAGCTCCAGGTACTTAGTAAGCACTTAATAATAAGTTAAGTGCTTATTATTAAGTTATAATAATAAGTTAAGTTAAATGTGTCTTTAGCCCCCTTTATACTGGTGGTGTAGTGGTTAAGGCATTTGGCTGCTAACCAAAAGATTGGTGGTTCAAACCCACCAGCCACCCTGCACCTTACTTTTTATTTAAAGTAAAAATCAGCTTTCACAACAAGCAAGTAAAATCCTTTTGAATTCACTAGGGATATTGGGTTGGTTATGTAATATGAGAAATTACAACTCTCAGTAATAATTAACAGTGACTTTGGGCTTTCCAGTATGGAACCTATTAATGTAAACTAAACAGATTAACTTATTTCTGTGTTCAGAAGTGAAAAGGACAAAATGAGTAAATTCTGAAGAAAGAAAATTCGTAAGTTTTAAATAAAGTTTACTAAAACCTTATATGTAGTCTCATAAAGATTGAACATACCTGGCCTGAAAGCCCTTCGTTATTGTAAAAGTGCACAGTTCACTATATTTAATTTCTCACTACTGGAAAGCAACACCAGGAGATGTTCTTCATGTTTATTTTTAGACTGGTGTGATTCAAGGGCTAAGTGAATAACTCAGAGAGGATAAATCAAAGAGTGATGAGTAGAGAGTAACAAGATCAGATGATACCAACTTCTATGGAGTCAATTCTAGCTCATTTGTGTCAGAGTACTATGCCCTACAGAGTTTTCAATGGCTAATTTTCCAGAAGTAGATTGCCAGGCTTTTCTTTTGAGGTACCTCTGGGTGGACGCAAATTTACAAAGAAATGGTCCTAGAGAAATAGCTGAGAGATTTAGTGAATTGGACAAGGAGATGGAAAGGAGGGCATAAGAGAGTCTCTATCACCACTTTTCCATTCTCTTGCTATATGGCTTTTGGTTTTGAGTCTGAATTTTTATATTTATATTTATAGTCCTAAATAGGAATGCAGTGTACCTCTTTCCTTTGTCCATTTCCTTTGCCTGAAACACAGTAACTGAAAAAACAAAACAAAACAAAAACAACAAAAAACCCATTGCCATTGAGTGCATTCTGACTCATAGTGACCTTACAGGACTATGATTAGAAGTATATTTCTAACTTCTAGAGTAGAAGTTCCCTTGGATTGTCAATGCTGTAAATCTTTATGAAAGCAGACTGCCACTTTTCTCCCAAAGAGCTGCTGGTGGGTTTGAATCACAGAACTTCCAGTTAGCAGATGAGTGCTTTATCCACTGCACCACCAGGACTCTCTCTGGAACACATAAATATGAGGACTTACTGTATTGTGTGGAACATAGTAGGTCCTAATATTTATAGAAGGAGTACCAGATAGTACATAAAGATAGGTATAGGAAGTTATGCAAATATAAATTGGGAAATACACTTCTAATCAAATGAATTTTAACTAATAATATACATAAAATAGTAGAAGACAATTGTGCATTAAAATTCATAATATCTCAAAAGGAAACATTTTGCTTATCATAGAGGGTCATGGTGTGAACTGTAAATAGAGACCCTCTCCCATGCCCTCCTTCCTACCTCCTTGTCCAAGTCACTGAATCTCTCAGTATTTTCAAAATAAAAATGACAAAACAGTAAAAACGTGTCTTTAGCCCCCTTTTTACTGGTGGTGTAGTGGTTAAGGCATTTGGCTACTAACCAAAAGATTGGTGGTTCAAACCCAGCAGCCACCCTGCAGAAGAAAGTTGGGGCAGTCTGCTTCTGTAGAGATTTATAGCCTTAGAAACCCAATGAGGGTTGCTATGAGTTGGAACTGACTTGATGGCAGTGAGTTTGTTTTGGTTTTGAGTGACTTACTAACCAAAAGGTTAGTAATTCAAGTTCACCCAAAGGCACCTCAGAAGAAAGTTCTGGTGAACTACTTCTGAAAAGTCAGCTATTGAAAACCATATAGAGTACAGTTCTATTTTGACACACATGGGGTCACCATGAGTTGAAATCTACTAGATGGCAACTGGCAGTGACTTTCTTGGTATGGAGTACTGGATACACTTTATTGCAGCTTTTTTGTTCGCTGTAACTCTTCCCAGGAGACCCACCTTTGCAATTTTCCTTTCCAGTTCACCTATTAAATTTGATTTTCTTTAGAGAGCTTTGCTCAGTCAGATGCCACATTGGAAAGGAGCTGATAAACTCTCTCACAATGTGGTATTCTTCAGTTACATGCTTGTTTTGGTTCTCTAGTGCTGCTCTAACAGAAAATGCCACAAGTGGATGGCTTTAACAAACAAGGATTATACTCTTACAGCTAGCTCTAGGGGCTATACTCTTACAGCTAGCTCTTACAGGTAGCTCTAGGGGCTGGGTGAAGGCCCCTCGACCTTGGGCTTTAGCTCTGTCTCTTGTTCCTGGCCCACTGGAGCTGGAGGCATCTCTTATTTCAGGCAGCTGCTGTCTGCTGAGGATGACAAACCCAAGGCTGACAAATAAAATGGCATAGTCCCAGGATTATCAAGCAACATGGCAGGCTACCAGTTCAAGTCTGGAAACAGTTCCAGGATTGGTGGGTAACATGGCAGGCTGCTGAATGAAGACTCAGTTAAGTGCAGGGTCCAAGCGTGCTGAGAAGCTGAATGATCTTTCTCAAAACTTATATAGAGGAAACAGACCCCATCCCTAAGGCAGCTACTCAGCTGCTCACAGCAGAATCCACCATGGAGTTGATTACCAGTCTCATCATAGGGAATCACTACATCCAGCTGCCCAGCCACTCACAACCAGGCCCAGCCAAGTTGACACACAACCTTAACCACCACAGGCCTTTTAAAATACTATTTTAACTGGAATGTTTCAGGCTCCTCCCATCCTTTTTAATAAGTAGCCGAGGGAAAAATAACAAATAAACAAAACATTAAAGTGACTCCAGTACAATTTTCAGCAACAAGTACATGGATAAGATTCTTGGAGATATTGTTGCTGCTGCTAGGTGCCATCAAATCGACTTTCAACTCATAGTGACCTTATATGACAGAGTAGAACTGCACCATCAGGTTTTCATGGCTATAATCTGTATGGGAGAAAATCATCTTTTGTTCCTTGGGCCCCCTGGATGGGTTTGAATTGCCAGTCTTTACATTAGCAGCCAAAAGCTTAACCATTGCACCACCAGGGTTTCTTCTTGGAGATATAATGGTCTGACTTAGCATCCCTTATAAAGATGACCAAAGGAGCATTGATGATGGTAGAGTGGTTAAAGCATTTGGGCTGCTAAGCAAAAGGTATGCAACTAAAATCCCCCAACCACTTCGCAGTCTGCTTCTGTAAAAATTTACAGCATTGGAAACTCTATGGGACAGTTCTACATTGCCCTACAGTGTCACAAATTGACTCAATGGCAATGGATTTATAAAAATGACCACATGTTACCTAGTATAAGCATTAAATTATATTTTTGACACATGCTTGTACCAAAAGTTTATTTAAAAATCTCAGTTATTACAGCAATTGGTATATTAATACTGCAATTAACATCTGTAAAGCACTTTACAGTTCAGAAAACACTTGTTGTTCCTGTTAGGTGCCATTGAATTGATTTCAAATCATAGCAACACCATGTACAACAGAATGACACACTGACCAGTCCTGTGCTATCCTCACAACCCTTGCTATACTTGAGCCCATTGTTGCAGACACTATGTCAATTCATTTCCTTGAGGGTCTTCCCCTTTTTTGCTGACCCTCTACTTTACCAAGCATGATATCCTTCTCCAGGGACTGGTCCACCATGAGTTACCCTGCTGGTATTCAAAAGTGGTGGCATAGCCTCCAGCATCACAGCAAGACCCAAACCGCCACAGTACAACACACTGACAGATGAGTGGAGGAGAAAACACTTAGGCAGAGATTGAGAGCATAAACTTTGAACTGGACTCCTTGTGCTTAATCTTGAACAAGTGCTCTCACCAGGAATGAACCCATTCCTTCCTCTTTGAATTTTTATGAAGAGTAAATGAAATGATGACTGTAAAGCTCTTAGCATGGCCATTCTGATTTTATTTCTTTACTTCAGGATATTTACCATGCCCCATAATTTCTTATTCTTCAAATAACAAATAGTAGTAGAACTTTTCGAACAACTTTCTGGGTTGAATAGTATTCTGAAATAGAGGTTGGGGATAAAAATGGAATCAATGGTTAATTCAGTTTAATAGGAGCATTTACTTTCCATGAAATTTCATTCTGCAGGCTCTTGAGGACTGTCTGCAGGAGCAGGCCCGGCTCAGAGCCCAGGTGCACTTGCTTGAAACCCGCGTCAAACTGCAACAGGTCAAGATTGGTCACCTTTTGCATGAGGGGGAAGTCCAGTTCCTAGATAGAGGAGAGGAGAATAGTGTCATTGACCTGGGAGGCAAGAGGGAGTATGCAGGTGAGAATCTATTTTTAATAAGTGTTTTAATAATCTGTATAAAACACTCATGTGCAATGATGACTCTAGTTATTTGTTTGCTTTGTTTTCCCTCTGAAACTGTGTTGTGGTTCAGAGTGGCAAATAATGTAATAGAATCAGAAGGTCAGGAATGGAAAAAAAAAAATCAGAATAATTCAGTAAAATAAACAGGGTTGTTTTTACATGTCACGTATATTTTATCATCTAGTAATTTTTCTTTGGATTAGGCCAGTATTTTCCCCTGGAAACTAAATGATCTTAAAACTGTGAACACGTTACATATATTCTTTTACATGTTGTTGTTATGTGCTGTTGAGTTGGCCTCGACTCATAGCGACCCCTCCTTGGGTTTATGAGGCGGTATCGCTATGGAAGTAGATTGCCCAACCTTCCTTCTGAGGAGTGGCTGGTGGGTTTGAACTGCCAGCCTTCTGGTTAGCAGTCAAATGCCTTAGGCACTACACCACCAGAGCTCTTTATTTGACTTCCACCAGAAGTAAAAGACTTTTTTTTTTTTTAAGTAGCAAACAATAGTTGTCAGAAACAAAAGTGATGGCACCTAGAGCACTCTTTCATATGTGTGCTTTAGCATTGGAGTCCCTGGGTGGTGCAAACGGTTAATGCGCTTGCCATGCACCTAAAGGCTAGAGGTTTGAATGCATCCAGAGGCTTCTCAGAAGACAGGCCTGGTGATCTGCTTCTAGAAAATCAGCCATTGAAGACCCTATGGAGCACAATTCTACTCTCACACACATGGGGTTGCCATGAGTCAGAATTGACTCAACAACAGTTTGTTTGTTTGTTTGTTTTAACTTAGCACTACCATGATGTATTATAGATTTCTTTTTATGGCTGTATCTTGATCAATTAACTGGACACTTCAAGGGATTGGCTCATAAAATTGTGGAAAGTCCAAGATCCGTAGGTCAGGCAACAGGCTGGAAGCTCTGCTGGCTCATGGATTGTGGGTAACTTGCAAGTCTAAAATCTGTAGGTCAGGTGAAATTGGAGACTTCTGCAGGCTTGTGTTCCAAAATCTGTAGATTAGACCACACCCTAAGGAACTTGCCTTTCAATTAATTCATTGATTAGATTACATTTTGTAAAGGGACTACATGACATTACATTACATATGGAACAGCATCTAGTCTATTGTTTGGCATAAAACACAGGAAACCATAGCCTACCCAAGTTGATGCATAAAATTAATCATCACAGTTATATTCCAACTACAATAAACTTGTTTCAATTTCTTAAAAGCATTCTGCTGTCCTCAGTCTTTAAGACTTTGCATTAGCCCTTTTGTCTGTCTGGGATAGTCTACTCTACCTAGCCTACCACCATTATTCATCCTTCAGATGCCAGTTTAGCTCTCCCTTCTTCCAGGAAACTATTCCCGACCTTAAAGTCTGGGTTAGCTACTACTTCTGTGCATTCCAAAAACACCTTTTATTTTTCTTCTTATCACTTATCATGGAGTACTGTCACTGACACTTAGTTGTCCATCTTTTCTACTATATGTTTTAGTTTATTACTGTAGCTTCAGCATCTAATATGGTGACTTGTTGTTGTTGTTATGTACTCATAGTGTCCCCTCCTTGGGTTTCTGAGGCAGTATCACTATGGAAGTAGATTGCCCCATCTTCCTTCTGAGGAGTGGCTGGTGGGTTTGAACCACCAGCCTTC
>NW_006922070.1:1273744-1280110 GCF_000298275.1 Orycteropus afer afer | reverse complement strand
TGTTTGCCGTCGAGTCGGCCCCGACTCATAGCGACCCCTCCTTGGGTTTCCGAGGCAGTATCACTACGGAAGTAGGATTGCCCAACCTTCCTTATTAGATATATAAAATACACAGATATAAAATATATATGATTTGATTTAACTTATATAAACATAATGCATAATGACTTGTTCACCCCTTAAATTTAAAAAAAATGTTCATATGTATGATCTGTAGAAATATAAATTTCTTTGTTTTATTTACAAGTTTCTACATTACTTCTAAATTAATTAGTTTCTGAATTCTAATTCATCTCATGGTAGAAAACACCTAATTACATACAACCTAGTAATTTGTGCAAACAATGCACAAATCACATTTTTATTCAGCCTTTAATTAAGATGTACTCTTTTTCTTTTTTTTAGCATTTGGCTGTGTTCTGGTTTCCTAGTGCCGCTCTAACAGGAATATACCACAAATGGGATGGCTTGAACAAACAAGAGTTTATTCTCTTACAGGTTGGGAGGCTAGAAGTCCAAGTTCAAAGTGCTAGACTCTAGAGTCTGTGTGAAAGCCCTTTGACCTTGGGCTTCAGCTCTGCCTCCTGCTTCTGGCCCACTGAAGCTAGAGGCTTTTCTTCACTCAAACAGCTAGGGGCTGCTGAGACTGACAAGCCCAAAGTTGACAAGTAAAAAGGCACAGTCCTGATGTTATCAAACCACACGGCAGGCCATTAATTCAAGTCCATTGAAAATCCCAAGGTTGGCAGATCATGGCATGCTGCTGAATAAAGACATGGCTACATGCAGGGTTCAAGCATGTCATAAGATAGAGACCATTTCCTAAGACTTCTCCTTATATACGGGAAGCAGACCACATCTCTAAGGCAGCTACTCAGCTGCTCACAGTAGATTCCACCATGGAGTTGTGGAATGGGGAATACTGCTGCACAGCCACTCAACCAGGCCCAGCCAAGTTGACACACAATCATAACCATCACAGGCTGCTATTGAAATGTATTCCTAAATTAAAAGGTTACAGTACTAAATTCACATTAATTAGGTATAGTCACAACAATCTACATCATAACATCTTTTCAGCCAGCCAGATAGACCACTGGCCCTTTCTGTTGGAGCCCCCATTTTTATGATCGAATTTCTTGAGGCAGTATGGATAATGGTTAAGACATAGACTCTAAAGGCTTGTCCCCAAGTCCAGCTGCACATCATACTAGCTGTGGCCTTTGGGCAAGTTATTTAGCCTCTATGTACCTCATATTCCTCATCTGTAAAATGGGGATAATAGAGCATGTCTTTCTTGTTGCAAGAATTAAATAATACATGTAACATGAGTACAAAGGCATTTACCACAAAGGAAGTACTCAATGAGTATCAGCTATTGACATTACTGTAACCTCTCTCCCTTGTTTTCAGAACATGCATCCATCTACCTTACCCCATAAGAATACTGTACTCTCCAAAGAACCAACTTCCTTTCTCCCAGTAGTTCTCTCCTTATGTTGTCTGGATTTCAGGATGGCAGTGGCAGGAATGCTCTGTGGAGTGGTGGCTGAGCTCTATTACTAGTTTTTCTTTTATTTTAGAATTGGGGTGAGGAATACTTAGTGTCTGGGTTCTAAGCTTTGAGCCTTAGTCACCATTCTGGGACAAAACGAAGAAGTCTGGCAGATTGTCAGTGTCACTTTATGAAGCGCAAGCATTCTGCCTTCCAGCATGGCTTGCTTTCTGCATGATCAAAGAAAATATTTACATCACCCAATTTGACATAAAATTTGTCCAAACAGAGGGCAGGAAGGCCTGGCTTCACTCTAGTATATGGAAGTATATAAATGTCTATATATACATATAATTTTTTTTAATTTCTGTAAGCAGAAACCTCTTTAACCCTGCCCTTCACCGACTATTTTCCAAGGACTTGAGTGTGTCAAAACATTTAAGAATCACATTTTAAAATATTTAGCTACTATTTAAAACCCTATGTCGGTTGAACTTTCTGCTTTCACAGTGTAAGTCATAGGCAAGCTCCTTCAGTTGTTCTCTATAAGCAGTTCAGCTACTGGCACAGAACATTTTTGGGGTTTGTTCATTTCTTTTCAGTTGAAAACTCCCTTCTAGGTCTTAAGCTGTATGCCATTTTCTTTTAGGGAAGAGGAAAAATGAAAAACAAAAACAAAAGCAGAGTTGGCATTAAAAAAAAAAAAAATAGAAGATGTTGGCTGAATTCTCCATATTCATAGAGTTTTCCAGAAGCAAATGTTTACAACGAATCAATTCCATGTTTGCCTGGGAAACAGTTTGAACCTGCTGAATCTGTGCTACTCATCTCTTTGGTGGAAGATTAAATGTAGGCAAAGAGCTTCTTCTCTAGCAGAGTTAAAATCTACTTTATTATTTTGAATTATTATTAATTTGAAATTATTAATTTGAAAAGATAAAAGTTCTTTTTTTTCCCCCCAACTTTTTATTGTGATTTGGGTGAAGGTTTGCAGAATAAATCAGTTTTCCATCCAACAATTCACATTTTGTTTGATGCCACCGCATTCCCCACAATGTAATAGCATTCTTCTCACTTCCTCCCTGTGTTACCCATTTCTATTACTCCTTCTTTCCTATTCCTTCCTGCCTTCTGAGCTTTATCTTTGGGCATATGCTGCCCTTTTGATCTCTAATGATAGATTGTTCTAAAAAGTGTGTACCTTCCCAGGGTTATTGTTCACCTTATGACCTGTCTATTGTTTGGCTGAAAGTTGAGCCTTGGGGTGGGGGAAAGGGGGAAGGTGAGGTCAGGTCCAGGCTTGAAAGGTGACTGAGGGCCATGATCCCCAGGGTTTCACCAGTCTCTATCAGACCAGTAAGTCTGCTCTTTTTTATTTTTATTTATTTTAAGAGTTTGTTTTACATTCAACATTACGTATACATTTAGTTTCACTCCCCACTTACCATACCCAACCCCAATCCAGTCTCCTCCCCTCCCTGTCCAGTAACTCCCACCACCCTCTGTGCCCCTCATGGTTATGCACTCCCATGTGGCCTGCATTTCCTCCGTGTGAATGTTGCCCCTCTGGTGCCCCATGGTCGATTGCTCCAAGGGTGCATTCCATAGAGTATGTGGGTGCATCACCCTGGTTTGAATGGACTTCATGTATATCTTGTTTACTACTGGGCTGAGAGTCAGCCCTTGGGAGTGAGCTTTATTCCAGGTGCACAGTGTATTCCAGGGCCATAGTATTGGGAGTTTCATCAGACTCCATCTGACCAGTAATTATGGTCATTATTGAGTTTTTGGATTTTGTTCTACATTTTTATCTCCCACTCTATCCAGGATCTCCAGATTTGAGCCTTTCCTGAATGGTTGGCATTGGTAGCCAGGCACCTTCTAGTTCTTCTGGTCTTGAGGGCTATAGTGTCCTAGGGCTGATTGCCTCCAAATACTCTTGTGTTTTTTGCACTCTTCTTTGCTTCCGATGACAGAAGACCATTAGCTGCATCTTAGATGGCCACTTGAAAGCTTTTAAGACCTCAGTCATTACTCACCAATGTAGGATGAGGGACAAGAGTTCTATGCATTTTGTTGTGCCAATTAAGTCTGGTGTCCTCCAATACTATGGTCCTGAGTTGGTAGATCCGTTGGATCTCTCTCCCACAGTGTCTGGCTGTCTGTGAGGGATTACGCTGTCTGTCTTCTGTTGTTTCTGTAAGGATTGTGGTTATTTTTTATCACTGGTATCTATGCAAGATTAGCTTCCACTGAATCTGTCCTTGGTTTAGAGTATACTCCTGTTCACTGAGCCCCTTCTGATCTTCTCAGATGTTTACGTGTTTATTTGTAGTCTGGTGTTTGGTGTTAATGGTAGTGCAGTATTGTGGATATACTGGTTGATATTAGAATCTGTTGCCTAAATATTATGTACACAATTCAGTGTCCTCCCTTTTCCTAGTACTATCATGGTCATCCTGGACTCTTTCTATACCATCCCTCCCCTTACCCACGTCAGCATGTGGCCCCCAACTAGACCAAAATAAATCCCTTCCCTTCCCTCCCTACCCTGGTAATCTACAAAGTGAGTTTCCTTTCTCAAGCAAACCCTTCTTTGTCTATTTATAGTAACAGGCTCATACAGTATTTGTCCTTCTGCGATTGACTTATTTCACTCAGCATAATGTCCTCCAGGCTCATCCACATTGTGAGATGATTCGCATATCCTTCATAGTTCTTTAATGTAGTGTAGTATTCCATTGTCTGAATGTACCATAATTTGGTTATCCATTCATCTGTTGATGGGCATTTAGATTGTTTCCATCTCTTTGCTATAGCGAATAGTGCTGTGATGAACATAGACGTGCATATGTCTGTTCATGTGCCGTCTCTCACGTCTTTAGGATATATTCCTAGTAATGGAATTGCTGGGTCAAATGGTATACTTTCAGTTTTTTAAGGAAATGCCATACTGTTTGTCACAATGGTTGTACCATTTTACAATCCCACCAGCAGTGCACAAGAGTTCCAATCTCTCCACAACCTCGCCAGCATTTGTTATTTTCTGTCCTGTTGAACTTTGCTATTATTGCTGGGGTGAGATGATATCTCATCATTGTTTTGATTTGCATCACTCTAATGACTAGAGATTGTGAGCAATTCTTTATGTGTTTGTTGGCTGTCAGCATATCATCTTTAGTGAAGTGTCTGTTCAAGTCTTTTGCCCATTTTTGAATTGGGTTGTTTGTCTTTTTGGTGTTGAGATGTTGAAGGTTTTTATTTTGGAGATAAGTCTTTATCAGATATGTCATAGGCAAATATTTTCTCCCAATCTGTAGATTCTCTTTTTACCCTTTTGACCAAGTCTTTTGATGCACATAAGAATTTAATTTTTAAAAGGTCCCAGTCATCTGGCTTCTCTTCTACTTCCTGTGCATTCTGGGTTATGTTTGATAGTCAATTTATGCTGTAAATTAGGGCTCCTAGATTTGACCCTATTTTATCTTTGATGAACTTTATAGTTTTGGGTTTTACATTTAAGTCTTTGATCCAACTTGAGTTTGTTTTTGTGTATGGGGTGAGGTTTTTCTACAAGAGGATATCCAGTTTTGCCAGCACCATTTGTTAAAGAGGCTGTCTCTTCCCCATTTAATGGGTTTTGGACCTTTGTCAAAGATCAGCTATCCATAGATGGATGGGTCTATTTCTGGACTTTTGATTCTGTTCCATTGGTCTATCTGTCTATCATTGTACCAATACCACGTTGCTTTGACTATTGTGGCCGTATAATAGATTTTAAGGTCCAGGAGTGTGAGACCTCCCACTTTGTTCTTCTTCTTCAGAAGTGCTCTGCTTATCTGAGGTCTCTTTCCTTTCCATATGAAGTTAGTAATTGGTTTTTCCATGTCCTTAAAAAATTTTTTTGGTATCTGGATCAGGATTTCATTGAATGTGTAAATTGCTTTAGGTAGTATTGACATTTTCACAATATTCAGTCTACCTATCCGTGAACAAGGTAGGTTCTTCCATTTATATAGAAGATCTGCTCTTTTTTATGATTTTCAGTTTTGTTCCACATTTTTTCCCCACTCTATCTGGGAAAAATCTACTTACTTTAATGCAAAATGTTTTACAATATATTTGACTATAAGATGAAAGTTTTTGACAACATTAATGTTAGGTAATCATTTTCTTACTGTTTATCTTCTTGTTTAATTGCCAAAACAGAATTGTTCTTGTAATCAGGTTTTTGTAAGGAACATGTGGGCTTTTGAATTTCAGAATTAAATGTATTAATAAAACCTAAATTATTACAAAGATGAACATTTCACCAAAGCAATAGTATATGATTGATCTCAACCTTGTGAGGACCTTGTAATGTGGCTGAGGTTCATTATTTTCTCTTTTCTCCTGATTGCTATTGACTATTCCACTTTTTTAAGGAGCTCTAGTGGTTCTATAGTTAAGGCATTGGCCTGCTAACCAAGAGGTTGGTAGTTGGAGCCCAGCAGCTGCTCTGCAGGTGAACGACAGAGGGAGTCTGCCTCTGTAAATATTTACAGCCTTGGAAACCTAGTGGGGGTTGCTGTGAGTCAGAATCCACTAGATGGCAGTTTTTTTTTTTTCTTTTCAACCAAACTTAAGTGCTGTCAAGTAGGATTTGACTCATAGTGACCCCTCTTTTTGTTTCAGAGGTGTTATCACTACGGAAGTAGATTGCCCAATCTTCCTCCTGAGGAGTGGCTGATGGGTTTGAATCACCAGCCTTCTGGTTAGCAGTCAAATTAAAAAAAAACTATGCTACCAGAGCTCCCACCAGAAATATAGTAGGTACTATATATATATATAGTAGGTACCAGAAATATAGTAGGTACTAAAAAGTGTCAATT
>NW_006922070.1:1273060-1273644 GCF_000298275.1 Orycteropus afer afer | reverse complement strand
AAAAAAAAAAAAAAGATCAAAAGAGAGTTAATGACAATTTGACATCAAAGCAATGGAAATGAAAAAAGAATTTAAAAATATGTTGAAATAATACCATTATCCAATCAGAAGGAGAAAATCTTGAGAAAGAAATTAAAATGATAAGGACAAAATGTTAACCAATGTAAAATGATATTTTTATTCAAGTCTGTGAGACTAGCCTAGCACTAGCTTTCCTTGCTTTCTTTATAGTGGCCACCACTTCAATCATACTAAAAGATAGTTTCCTGAGCATAAAAAGAGAGACATCCACATTTGCCACATACTCTAAGTCTGCACAGATCAGATGAGACCCAATGGACATTAATTTTTTGCTCAGAACTCCAGTGTTTTAACCAGCAGTTTTCATCGATGATACTACTCTTACAAACTGGCAGCTATGTTGGCTTAAGAAATCAGGGAAATGAAGAACACAGCAAGGAAGAATGCAGGGAATAGTAGACACTTGTATTGTTGTTGTTGTTAAGTGCCGTCGAGTCATTTCTGACTCATAGCGACCCCATGCACAGCAGAACGAAACACTGCCCGATCCCACGCCAGCCCCA
>NW_006922070.1:1260531-1271455 GCF_000298275.1 Orycteropus afer afer | reverse complement strand
TTCCCTTTTGGTTTTCAGACTCCAGGTCTTTGCACATTGTAGTCCTTAGCAAAAACATTTAAGAATGTGAACACTGTTATAAATTACAGTAGGTTAGTAAAATATGTGGCCAGAGTAGGAAGTTATAAGAATCTATCAAGAACATTTCTATTTTGGCTCATTTCCAGATCCTCAGAATGACCTGTAATGCTCGAAATCAAGAATTATTTAGAATTATTAGCTTGTTGCTATATTTCTACTTTTATTTTTAGCTTCGTAGAAGAGATACATTCCATTATTCTGTCTGACAAACCAATACATTCTACTTAAATGCATTGTAATTAACATAATATATATAATTTTAAAGATTGTTTTCCACAAAAATAAGAAATGAGAAACCAGTTCCCATATTACTTTCTTTTTCCCATGATCATATCAAGAAGTGTCTTAGCTACTTAGTGCTGCTATAACAGAAATACCACAAGTAGATGGCCTTAGTGAACAGAAATTTATTTTTTCACAGTTTAGGAGGCTAGCAGTCCAAACTCAGAGTGCTGGCTCTAGGGGGTGTCTTCCTCTCTCTGTCAACTCTGGAGGAAGTTCCTTGTCTCTTTCAGCTTCTGTTTCCTGGTTCCTTGGAGATCTCCATGTGTCTTGGCATCTATCTTCACCCATCTCTCCTTAGCTTGTTTGTTTAATCTCTTTTCTCTCTCAAAAGAGATTGACTCAACATACAACCTACACTAAAAAACAAACCAAACTCACTACCATCAAGTCGATTTAACTTATAGCTACCCCTCCTTGGGTTTCTGAGGCAGTATCTCTACGGAAGTAGATTGCTCAATCATCCTTTCGAGGAGTGGCTGGTGGGTTTGAACAGCCAGGCTTCTGGCTAGCAGTCAAATGCCTTAGGCACTATGCCACCAGAGCTCTCACAACCTACACAACCTACACTGATCCTACCTAATTAAATAACAAAGACAACCCATTCCCAAATAGGATTAAAACTACAGGCATAGAAGTTAGAATTTACAACACATAATTTTTGGGGACATCATTCAATCTGTAAAAAGGAGTCAGATGACAAAAAACAGAAAAGGAAATAAGACTTTCCTATTACCCACTGGAACATGTATCAGATGCAATTTTAAGATGATAATATATATGTTATCTATATAATGTGTTTATCACTATCCATTAGTATTGAATAAACTCCTTCAGAGGCTCCCTTTAAAGAAATGCACAAAACAAATGTACATTACATTGTTTTGCAAACAGATTGCTCAGAGATCTTCAATGATGGGTATAAACGCAGTGGATTTTACAAAATAAAACCCCTTCAGAGCCCGGAAGAATTTTCTGTTTATTGTGACATGTCTGATGGAGGAGGATGGACTGTAATTCAGAGACGATCTGATGGCAGCGAGAACTTTAACAGGTATACTAAATATGACATAAGGATTTATTTGGAGTAGCAAATATGAGATATATAATAAGCTAAGTCTTCATAGTACATCCAGATGTCTATTAATTATCCTGGATTTCAGTAACAACAACAGTGCTGCTCTACAAAAATACCACAAAATACCCTTTAACAAACAGGGATTTATTCTCTTACAGTTTAGGAGGCTCAAAGTCCAAGTTCAAAGTGCCAGCTCTAGGGGCTGGATGAAGACTTCTGGACCTTGGGCTTCAGCTTGGCCTCTTGCTCCTGGCCCACTGGAGCTGGAGGCTTCTCTTAACTCAGGCAGCTGCTGACAAATGCAAAGCTGACCAGTGCAATGGCACAGTCTCAAGATAATCAAACATGGCAGGCCACTGGTTCAAGTGCAGGAAAAACCCTAAAATCAGCACAGAACATGGCTTGGCTACATGCAGGGTTCAAGCATGCCAAAAATCTCCAGAGACCTTTCTCAATGCTTCTTCTTATATACTGGAAGCAGAACATATCCCCAAGGCAGCTACTCAGCTGCTCTAGTAGATTCCACCATGGAGTTGATTACCAGCCTCATCATGGGGAATAACTACATCCAGTTACTCAGTCACACAAAACCAGCCTCAGCCAAGTTGACAAAAACTTAACTACCACACTCGCTAAATAAGAATACTTTAACTAATTCAGAAAATATTGGGGATAGGAGTGGCAATAGGGGGTGTGCCCTTGGGAAACTGCAGATGTCCTTTGGATTTTATGAAAATCAGCCATATCTTTGAATTTTTTTTTTTTTTAAGAGGTTGGAATGACTATGAAAATGGCTTTGGAAATTTTGTCCAAAAAGATGGTGAATATTGGCTTGGTAATAAAAATCTTCACTTATTGACCATACAAGGTAAGTTTTACATGATGCCAAATTTATTTAAAACACAACAAAACAACACTAATTCATTAATTTTTTTACTAGATTGTAGATAATGGAACTCATTCAGTATCTATGACAATTCACAAATATCAATGATGTCTTTGGGGCAATAAACTCCTTTATAAAATATGACTACTTAAGATTAAGGATAGAGGAAAGGAAAGTAGACCTGCTAGAGTTGTGTTGAGGGGGAAGGAGAGATGAAGAGTTTGTTTTCTCACATATATTTTTTATTTTGGAAAGGAAAAATGAATGTCATAATCATTCTTTTTTTTTATATATTGAGAGCTGTAAGATTATATATACTTACGTATGTGTGTATTATGTATCAGTTGTGTATTGCCACTATAATGCTATGTAACAAGCCACTTCAAAATTTAGTGGCTTAAAACAACCATTTATTATTTTTCACAAATCTACATGCTGACGTGGCAGTGATTGTGAGGATAGTGCAGAACTGAGCAGTGTTTTGTTCTGTTGTATGTAGGGTTGCTATAAGTCAGAACTGACTCGACAGCAACTAACAACAACACAACAACATGTTGATGTGGTTCTGCTGACTAGGGCTGGGCTTAGCTGATCTTGGCTGGCTTGCTCATGCTTCTGCAGTCAACTTCCTGGTTGGAAGGCAGCTGGCTTCTCTAGGTTGGCCTCAGGTTAGAGATCTAACGGAATAATTGAGATCTGCTCGTCATGATCTCTCTTCTTCCAGCTCAGATTTAAGGGAGAAGGAAAATGAACATTGCAAGGGGCGTTGGAAAGAGAAAAGTGGAGAACTGAGGCCATTTTTGTAATCAAATACCGTAACATACTAAATATCTTTCTTTTATTTTTTTCTCTCCCAACTTTTCATTTCGAAAAATTTCAATCATACAGTAAAGTTGAAAGAAGTTTTCTTCATATACCTGTCAATTAGAGTTTACATTAGCATTTTAACTGACATTTATGCTGGTTTTATTATATATCTAAGGAGCTCTGGTGGCATAGTGCCTAAGGCATATGACTGCTAACCAGAAGTTTCATGGTTCAAACTTGCCAGCCACTCCATGGGAGGAAGACTTGGCAATCTCTACTTCCATAAAGATTTGCCTCCTCAGAAACCCAATGGGGGTTGCTATGAGTCAGAATCAACTTGATGGCAGTGAGTTTGGTTATTTTTGGTTTATCACGTATCTATCCATCTATCCATTATCAATCCATCCATTTTATTTTTTTAGACACATTTAAGTAAGTTGCAAATATTTATACAAATCCTCCTATACATTTTTGCACACTGTCTTTTTTTTTTGAATTGTGATTTGGGTGAAGATTTACAGAGCAAATTCACTTTCCATATAGCATTTCACATAAACTTTGTCTCATGACATTGACCACAGTTTACCACAATGCAATAGCTCCCCTCCCGCCTCCTCCCCACAGTTACCTCTTCCCAGTGTCCATCTCTCCATGGGCTCCTGCCCCCTGAGCTGTCTCCCTGTGCATAAGCAGCCCTTCTTTCTCCCATGATTGTTCTCTCCAAGGAGTGTATCTACTTGAGGTAAATGTTCAACTCATATGCCTGTCTTTTGTTTGGTTGGAAACCACAGATGTGGGTTCAATCCCAGATCCGAAGGGCAGCTAGGGGCTATAGTCTCAGTGGTTCCACCAGGCTCTATTGGACCAGCAAACCTGGTCCCCCCCTTTTTTTCCTCCAAATGATTTTGAGTTTTGTTCCACATTGTTCTCCCTCTCTATCAAGGATCTCCTACATAGATCCCCTTCCAAGTAGACAACAGTGGTAACCAGGCACCATCTAGTTCTTCTGGTCTCATAGTCATATAGGCTGCAGATCAGACAGTGTACCAGTCGCTAGGACTAATTATTTCCATGAATTTTGGTTTTTTTCATTTTTCTTTGCTCTGGATGAGGAGAGACCCATCGCTGCATCTAGATGGCAGCTTGCTAGCTTTTAAGATCCCAGTTGCTACTCGCCAAAGTAGGAGGTGGAACAATATTTTGTATAGTATGTTATGCCAATTGAGCTTGATGTCCCCTGTGACTATGGTCCCAAGCCTGCAGGTTCAACCACTTGGTCTCTCTGGGTAGCTGGCTGTGACCAAGCAGTGACCACAACCTTGCCCCTTGTCAGCTCTACTATACACCTGGGAATTCTGATCATTCACATAAACTTATAGGACCATTGTCTGCCAACCTTATACATGTTCTTGGATACACTCCCCATTTCATAGACATACCTAATTGTTTAGCCTGTCCACCCATCTATCCACCTATATACCTATTTGCCTTAATTGACAATGCAGTACTATATGTGCAAAAGGGTTCATATTTGTTGTCTGTACCTCCCATGTACCTCTCTATGTCTTTCTCATCCTCAATGCTGTCATATTGGTCACTCACCTTTGGTACATTGCCCTTCTCTTCACCCAAATCAATACTTATCTCTATCTATCTAACAGCATTCCCTTCCCTCCCCTCCCACCCCTGGTAACCAACAAAGAAAATTTCCTTCAATAGATAAAACTTTCTTTAACTTTTACAATAATGGATTGCATGCTGTCTTAGTTACTTAGTTCTACTGTAACAAAAATACCACAAATGGGTTGGCTTTAAAGAACAAAAATGTATTGACTCACAGTTTTGCAGGCTAGATACCCAAATCAGGACATGAGTCCTAGGGGGATCCATCCTTGTTAGTAGCCCCAGGTGTTCCTTGGCTTATAGATAGTTCCTCACAATGTCTCTACACCCTGTGTACCTGCACTCTCCCTTGTAAGACACCACTAAGAAGGAATTAAGTTTTGAACTTACCCCACTCTGATATGAACTCATTAAATAACACAAGAAAATCTCTCTTTCCAAACAGGGCCATATTTACAGGTGCAGGTGTTAGGACTTCAACATAAATTTTGGAGGCCAACAATCCAAACTTAGTTCTATTGAGTCGATTCTGACTTAGAGCAACCCCTTTTGGGTTTCTGAGTTGGCAAATCTTTATGGAAGTAGATTGTCCAATCTTCCTTCCTTGGAGTGGCTGGTGGGTTTGAAAGGCCAGACTTCTGGTTAGTAGTCAAATGCCTTAGGCACTACGCCACCAGAGCTCTTTACTTTTGGGGGAGTGAGTGGGATACAATTCAATCCATAGCATATGCATATCACTAACAAGAGTTCAATATTTGTTTAAAGTATAATTATTTTGAAAACAAATTTCCCAGGCTTCTCTTTTCTGTGTTCTTTTGCCCCAATCTATTGCCTGCTTGCTTTGCTCCAACTGTAGTCTGAGATTTTAATCAGTCTCACTCAGGTCTGATTCTGCATATCTTATGAAAAACAATTGCAGTGCCCGGAAAAGTGGGCTTTATCACTCCACCAATGCAGTAAGTATAAAAACAAGATCTAACTTCAGGAAAACTATCCATGTTTCTATATTTACAATAGGCACTAGGATAATACTGATAGGGGCTCTTTGAAGACACCAGAATAACACCTCGCATGAATAGGCAATTTTAGAAGCCAAATATTTTCTGCTTTTCCTTTTTGTGATCAGAGTCCTCTAAATTTTTATCAGATTTCTCTGACTTCAAGAAATTTATTATCCGAATTTTAAATGTTTTATGATAGACATATTACATTTATCTTATCAATTTCTGTTTCTTTTGCACATTAATATTTATCTAGTTTTTTACTGAAATTATAAACCCCCCAGGTGGCAACTCTTGACTCCTTCTAAATAAACTAAATTAAAACTTACTATGTTTCTAATTGTTATCATGTGCTTATTCTCTGAGGGATACTTTGCCAATAAATCTACCTCCCCCTTCATATTGTCATTTGGTGTTCAGATTAGGTATTCTCATGATAGTAAAAAATATATTTATCAGTTCTAGGCCTCACAACCACATATTACATCAACTAAAGAAAAAGATAGCACCTTTGTCCCTGTATTCTTTAATTATGAAAGCACTTAATGTTATAGACATGCTTCTGAAAATAGCTTTATCCTTATTACATAAATTTTGCCTTGAAGTACTTGCAATAAAATCAATTTAGAAATTGTCTGTAATTGTAGTTTTATTTATTTGTTGTATTTATTATATCAAAGAGGTATTTCAATGGTTACCTAAGAACTGAGATTGACTTTGAATCTCTTCTCTAACAGAAAATTTATTTTAGGACGTAGTCTTAGCCTGCCCCATTGCTCTTACTCATTTCATAGTCTTTGTTACTGCCTTTAAATCCAGATTGAGAGGTCTCTTTCTTGCAACCCCACTTTCAAGAGTTCCATGGGGCCAAGGCAATGAACCCAATAGGAGCCCATAAGCCCCTCCTAGGCCTCAGTCCAGTAACAGGGAATCCAGAATTCAGTCTTACGCTTGTTTCCATGTTCAGGGTTCTTCCTTGTCTGTCCTTCTGTGGGAAGACTGTGCTGCTGGTGTGAACATTCCTAATTCTAAGGGGAGGCTAAGGAGCAACTTTCATTATTTGCAAACTGTGGGATGTGGAGAGAATATGATTACTTGAAGACTACAACTATTTCAATCATACTTTTAAGATCATGATTCTTAAAATTAAGAAAAAACTTTTAAACTTTTGACTCTTCTTTCGTTATTAGAATTCTTGATCTATTTACTGTAATGATCTGCTTTCTGTTGTTCTTTACCAAGTGAATCGTGCTAGCCTTTACCTATGATAATCTCCAGGTTACAGAAAGGTTGGAGGTCTGAAACCACCCAGAAGAAAGCCCTGGCAATCTGTTTGTGTAGCAATTGTTGCTGTTAGGTGCCATTGAGTCAATTTTGACTCATGATGACTCTATGTAACAAAGTAGAACTGCCCTAAAGGGTTTTCTAAGTTGTAATATTTATGGGAGCAGATTGGCCAGGTCCTTCTTCTATAGAGCCACTGGGTGGGTTCAAACCACTAACCTTTCGGTTAGCAGTCAAGTGTGTAACCATTGTGCCACCAGAACTCCTTCTGTAAAATTACAGTGAAGAAAATCCCGTGAAGCAGTTCTACTCTGTAACACATAGCGTCATCGTGAGTCACAATAGACTTGACAGGGTTTGGTTTTACCTGTGATAGATCTAGTGAAATATCTATCTTTAGTATTATGTCCCTAATTTTTTCAAGTAACATATACAATAAGGTATTTATGCTGTAAAAGCAATGGAATCACTGTGTGTTCTTTGAAAAGTGACTTGACAGAAAGAAGTAGTCAAAGTAAAATAGATCTGTGAATGGTTTTTAAATCTCAATAGTTAATGGCATGTCATACATGAAAGAAACTACAATTTACTGAATTTTTTTTTTTTTTTAGGAGAATATACTTTAAAAGTTGACCTTGCCGATTTTGAAAAAAATAGCCGTTATGCACAGTATAAACATTTCAAAGTGGGAGATGAAAAGGTAATAAAAATTGTCAAATAAATAATACCATGAATTAATGCTTAAAAGTACAATATAACACTGAAGTCAGTGTACTGTATAAAAATATACAGTACAGCCTATTCTATTATTATTAAATGAACACATTTTAAAAAATAATGATTACTGATTGTAGCATTTGCCTCTTTTCCTTAGAATTTCTATGAATTGTATATTGGAGAATATTCTGGAACAGCTGGAGACTCCCTTGCAGGAAATTTTCATCCTGAAGTTCAATGGTGGGCTAGTCACCAACGAATGAAATTCAGCACATGGGACAAAGATAATGACAACTATAAAGGGAACTGTGCAGAAGAGGATAAGTCTGGCTGGTGGTTTAACAGGTTTGAAGTTTTATAAACATGGTTGTAATGGTGGTGGTAATATTTCACTAAAACCAAAACTTACCGTCTTCAAGTCGGATCCAACTCATAGAGACCCCTCTTTTGGTTTCTGAGGCAGTATCACTATGGAAGTAGATTGCCTAATCCTCCTTCCGAGGAGTGGCTGGTGGGTTTCAACTGCCAGCCTTCTGGTTAGCAGTCAAATGCCTTAGGCACTATGCCACCAGAGCTCCTAATATATCACTGGTGGGTATTAATTATAATATATGAGATAATGTTTGTCTTACTTATAATCATCCTTTTGACTTAGGAATGACTGATGAAGTATTACAGATTTCTTCATAGTACATGTTAGTCAAGCTTGAAAGATAAGGCATAGAAATAAAAAAGATCGGTCAAGATATTTCATGACTTTTATAAGAAGGTATGCAATCTGAATTATGGGTGAGATATTATAAACAGTAGGCCACAAATTATCACAAAGAAATAGAGAGAGCATTTATATATACATAAACTATTTTGGGCACACTAAGAGCCAACTACAGTCCCTGGCTGGTGTTAATGGTTAATGTGCTCAGCTGTTAATTGAAGGTTGGAGGTTTGAGACCATCCAGAGGCACCTCAGAAGAAAGAGCTCATTATCTTCCCCCCAAAAATGAGCCATTGAAAACTCTATGGAGTGCAGTTCTACTCTCACACACATGGTAACTGCTTTCAGTTTTAGGAACCAACTGCTACCTCATGTTCTACTATCATACAAAATGGCCATTCTATTGTTGTAATTTTTTTCTGTACTGTTGTTAGGTGTTGTTGAGTCAGTTCTGACTCATAGCAACTCTGTGTACAACAGAACAAAACATTGCCTGGTCCTGCTCTATCCTCATAATCCTTGCTATGCTTGAGCCCATCATTGCAGCCACTGTATCAATCCATTTCTGACCGTATACTTTACCAAGCATGATATCCTTCTCTAGGGACTTATCCTTTCTGAAAATATGACCAAAGTACAAGAGATGAAGTCTGATCATTCTTGCTTCTAAGGAGCACTTCAACTGTACCTTTTCTAAGGCAGATTTGTTCCTTCTGGCAGTCCATAATATTTTCAATATTCTTTGTCAACACTAAAATTCAAATGCATCAATTTTTCTTTGGTCTTCCTACTTCATTGTGCAGCTTTCATATACATATAAGGCTGTTGAAAAATACCATGGCTTGGTTCAGGAGCACCTTAATCTTCAAAGTGACATCTTTATTCTTCAATACTTTAAAGAGGTCTTTTGCAGCAGATTTGCCCAGTGCAGTATGACATCTGATTTCTTGATGGGTGTTTCCATGGATACTGATTCTGGATCCAAGTACAATGAAATCCTCACAACATCCATCTTTTCTCCGTTTGTCTTAATGTTGCTTATTGTACCATTTGTGAGGATCTTTGTCTTCTTTACATTGAGGTGTAATCCATACTGGAGGCTATAGTCTTTGTTTCATCCAAAAAATCAAAAACAAACTCACTACCATTGAGTTGGATCTGACTCATAACGACCCCTCCTTGGGTTTCTGAGGTGGTATCACTGTGGAAGTAGATTGCCCAACCTTCCTTCCGAGAAGTGGCTGGTGAGTTTGAACTGCTAGGCTTCTGGTTAGTAATCAAATGTCTTAGGCGTTATGCCACCAGAGCTCCCTTGATTTTCATCAGTAAGTGCTTTTACATAGTACTACGTTTCAAGCTAGGGCTTTGGAGGCTGCATTTCACTTGTATGTGGCTCTGTATTAAGGCTGCGACCTGATGTAGGCAGACCAGGGTCTTGGAGGCTGCTTTTCAATTGGTTATGGCTCTATATTAAGGCCAGGGACTGAAGGAGGTGGGTTGGTTGTTGGAGGCTTTTTGCTTGGGTGTGGATCTATATTAAGGCAGGACCCTGAGGTAGGTCGGTCTGAGGCTTGGAGGCTGCTTTTCACTTAGGTGTGGATCTATATTAAGTCCAGAGCCTGAGGTAGACAAGCCTGGGGCTTGGAGGCTGCTTTTTGTTTGGGTGTGGCTCTATATTAAGACCAGGACCTGAGGTAGACAGGTGCAGAGGGGTTAAGAACAACTAAGAGAGATGAACTTGTCTGTCAGTTTGTCATCCTGTGGTGGCTTACATGTTGCTGTGAGGCTGGAGGCTCACAAAAGGCCAACAGGGTTACCCATGGTGGACAGATTTCAGTGAAGCTTCCAGGCTTAAACAGACTTGGAAGAAGGAAGAGACCTTCCACTTCTCAAAGAATTGGTCAGTGAGAACTTTATGAATAGCAGTGAAATGCTGTCTGATATATTAATGGAAAACTTTATGAACAGCACTGAAACATTGTCTGACATAGTGCTGGAAGATGAGCCCATCAGGTCACAAGACACTCAAAATTTGACTGGGGAAGAGCTGACTTGTCCGAGTAGAGACAACCTTAATGATATGGATAAAGTAAAGCTTTTGGGACCTCCATTGGCTGATGTGGCATGACTCAAAATGACCAGAAACAGATGCAAACATCCATTAATAATTGGAACATGAATGTACAAAGTATGAATCTAGGAATATTGGAAGTTGTCAAAACTGAAATGGAATGCATAAAGATTGATATCCTAGGCATTAATGAGCTGAAATGGACTGGTTTGGGCCATTTTGAATCAGACAACCATATGATCTACTATGCCAGGAATGACAAATTGAAGAGGAATGGTGTGGCATTCATTGTCACAAAGAGTGTTTCAAGATCTGTCTTGAAGTACAATGCTGTCAGTGATAGAATAATATCCATACGCCTACAAGGAACACCAGTTAA
>NW_006922070.1:1257737-1258251 GCF_000298275.1 Orycteropus afer afer | reverse complement strand
TAGAACAGATCCATATTTGTACCCATTACAAAGAAAGGTGATCCCACAGAATGTGGAAATAATCGAATGATATCATTCATATCCCATGAAAGAAAATTCTTACTGAAGATAATTCAAAAACAGTTGGTTGCAGCAGTATACTGACAGAGAGTTTCCAGAAATGCAAGCTGGATTCAGAAGAGGACGTGAAATGAGGGATATCTTAGCTGAAAGCAAAGAATACCAGAAAGATGTTTGCTAATATTTTATTGACTATGTAAAAGAATTCGATTGTGTAGATCATGACAAATTGTGGATAGCATTGAGAAGAATGGGAATTCCAGAACACTTGATTGTACTCATGAGGAATCTGTACATAGATCAGGAGGCTGTCATTCGAGTAGAACAAGGGGATACTTCATGGTTCAAAATCAAGAAGGGAGTGCATCAAGGTTGTATCCTTTCGCCATACTTATTCAATTTGTATGCTGAGCAAATAATCCGAGAAGCTGGATTACATGAAGAAGAACGTGGC
>NW_006922070.1:1219227-1257117 GCF_000298275.1 Orycteropus afer afer | reverse complement strand
TTCCGTAGTGATACTGCCTCGGAAACCCAAGGAGGGGTCGCTATGAGTCGGGGCCGACTCGACGGCACATAACAACAACAACACTTTTGGTCATGTTGTCAGAAGGAATAATTCCCTGGAGAAGGATATCATGCTTGGTAAAGTGGAAGGTCAACAAAGAAGGGGAAGGCCCGCAACGAGATGGATAGACACAGTGGCTGCAACGATGGGCTCAGGTATAGCAAGGATCATGGGGCTGGCACAGGACCAGGCAGTGTTTTGTTCTGCTGTACAGTAGGGTCGCTATGAGTAGGAGATGACTTGACAGCACCTAACAATAACAACAATGTTTCAATCACTTAGATTTTCATTTACTCATTGAATATAAGCTTTTCCCAATGTAGGAATTTCCTCTCAAATATTCCTGAAGCCCAATTCTACCCTCTTTTTGATTACTTCACTGCTACTTCATCACCTAGCTCGTTCCATTTTTGATTGTATGACTTTCAACATTTTGTCAACTTGAAATATGCCGTTTTCCTCTGTAACTACAGAGAAAATGTAATTCCTTTCACCTTAACTGCTCAAGTACTGGATGGGGAGGTATTTATTGTATCCCTCAGCATTTTTCTTCTCTCAGCGAAACATCCTTGTTCTCTTCCTGAGATGGTTTCGTGACAGACAGTTCCCTTGGTTGTAATTACAAATTTAAGGCAGAAATTAAAACTTCATACAAAGTCTTCCTTAAAAATAGCATGATGGGCCTTCTACGGCTGCAAAGCAGATGTGCTCAAACAGGCACTGCATGAGCTTTGAACTTCTTTTCTCTTAAAACAAGTATCTGGACATTTTAGCTTCCCATTACAGAACCTCTGCTAAGTGAGTATTTTGGAGTGTCATGTTTTGGGTATAAATGAGAACTAACTATTTAAATTTCACAATCCAAATTTTAACTTTATTATCTAATTATTTTTATAGCATTTAGATTCCTCAGTCTTATTAAGTGGAAGTATACTAGACATTTGTTAATTTTCCTTAAAGTCATGAGAGCCTTCATTATGAACATTAATTACTGTGATATGCTGATTCTAGAGTTGTAAGTTTATTGAAAACACAGCTAGTTGTGGTTAGTAAGGCATGTCAAGTTGAATCAAAGTTGTAAACAAAGTAGTAGTTTTTAAAAAAGTTTTGAGACCGTCTAATTTGTGGTCATTTCTAAGAGGATTAGGGCACATGCAGCAGTGTGAGGAGACAGAAAAACAAAGTTATCTTTCTTAGCAAATCAAAGGT
The DNA here is from genome assembly GCF_000298275.1 of Orycteropus afer afer. Classification (NCBI taxonomy): domain Eukaryota; kingdom Metazoa; phylum Chordata; class Mammalia; order Tubulidentata; family Orycteropodidae; genus Orycteropus; species Orycteropus afer. The sequence continues at coordinate 1,255,848 of NW_006922070.1, read as the reverse complement.
GATGGTAATTTTTTCCCTAGTGGTTTTCTTGTTCTTTTAACAAACATCTTCTTCGACTTCTGTTCCTCTGCCTTCCCCTCCCCCCTTGACCTTCTAAATTAGCATTATGTAAAACTTATCAGCAGAATGTAAAACTTACCTGTATTTCATGACATCCTCTGCAAGCATCCTTAATGTTTATTTTGAACAGAATTCCATATAGAGGCTAACAATCATTGTTAATACTACCAGGAAACCAAAACCATCTGCTTGCTCAGTTGATTGACTTGTATGTGAATGACAACTCACATACATATTAACATGAACAAACTTATCATTTACTTTGCTTTAAAGATATAGAAGGAGCTCTGGTGGCACAATGGATAATGGATTTGGCTGCTCACCAGAAGGCTAGCAGTTCAAACCTACCAGCTGCTCCATGAGAGGAAGAAGAGGCAATCTACTTACATAAAGATTCATAACCTTAGAAACCCAATAGGGGTTGCTCTGAGTCAGAATCGGCTAGATGGCTGTGAGTTAAATATATGGGTTCTGGGAGAACAGAGAAAGGCAACTCAGTAGTGGAACCACCCAAGGGGCCTGCATTATCCTTGGGGCAAAGGGTCTGTGCAGGTGGAAAAATCAAAAAAGCTAGAGAGAAAGTAAAGTTTTCCAGAAGCTTGGTGCTACTTTTACCATAACTATTACTATTGTAATTTAAATCTATCATCCTCTTTCTTCCTTTTTACTCTTCCATCTTTTCTGTGCAATAGTTCTTTTAGTTTACATAAACTCGTCTCTTCATCATTATTACCCACCAATAAATATTCTTTTTCTATATAGCAAACCAGTCACCCAGTGTTGATATCTTTTCTGCCATGTTGACATCTGAATGCTTACAGCTACTTCTTGACCCAGGGAACTCCAACCATCCCCTAATCTAGTCCCAAATACAGGCTGTTCTAGAAGCTGAAGGATGCTGGGTCTGGAATCTAGGTGCAACTTAGTGGGGTGTTTGGGCTCAGGGTCTCTCATGACGCTGTAATCAAGGTGTCAGCTAGGACTGGGTCATCTCCAGGCTCAAGGGGGAGCATCTTCTTCTGAGTTCACTCACTGGTGATAGCAGGATTCAGCTCCTCAGGCTGTTGGATAAAGAGCCTCAGTTTGCTGTGAGCTGTTGGCCGAAGGCTGCCCTCAGCTCCTTGCCTCCTCCACTGGGCAGCTTACAACATGTAGGCGCTTCCTCAGAGAAAACAAGTGAGAAAAGCCAGAGAGAGCAGTCTTTTTTTTTTTTTTTTTTTTTTTTGCAATCTGAGAGCTAGGAATATTTTTATTACATTTCTCAATGGTTAGTAGATCAAATAGTTTTCTTAAAAAAGAAAATGGATATATTAAAAATCTAATAAAATTAGTATGCTTGAGCAATTATTTTTTCTTAATATATAATTGAGAATGAAGTCTTTTATAGTTGGATCTTGGAAGTGACATCTTGTTATTTTGCCATATTCATTAGAACAAGTCACTAGGTCTGGCCCATACTTCAGGGGAGGGGCTACAGAACCAGGAACCAGGGCGCACTGGATGCTGTGTTACAAGGTTCCCAACACACCAGAGCTTTCACCGTGTCCTGCACTCCAAGTTGCTTGTGTTCCTAGGCACTTGTTTGCCCTTCATGGGTCTGCACAGCCCCCTGGCAGTAGGCACCATTGTTCTTTATATTTCAATCCAAGGAAACCCTACATGTTATTCCAATGGTAGGCTTCCTAGCAATCATGCCAAAAGGGAAATAAAACAGGGACTTAGGTGCTCGATTGGATCTGCCCAGAACACGACTTCCCTCGTTGCACCCTGCTTGCTATGTGTAATATTTTTCACCTGTACTTGCATTTTTTGTATTTTGTTTTTCTTCTGTTTTCACTCTGTTGTTGTGTGTGAACAGTGTAGGTCTTGGTGGGCTCTTGAGATGACTGGATGCCATACTTTTAAATCTTGTTAAAGCTCATCATTTAAAGTATTAGCATTAGTTAAAAATGAGATGGGACAAAGAAATAGAGTTTAATTTAAAATAATAAAAAAAGAGAAATGCTTATTTTTCAATACACTACGAGGGACCCAAGTTGTATCCTGAGATATGCTACAGCACTAAAACCCACCAGTTTAAAAAATTCATCTGTTGTAGAAACCTCTTGGATTTTGGAAACTGATAATAATATTTCCATTGTCTGTAAAATGGCAAAACTCATAGTTCAAATGCTTTATTTGCTAGCTAAATAATGGGGCTTCTGAAGGATATTTTTCTGGTCTGATTGTTTTGTGTTTTCTTTTTTCCCACTAGGTGTCACTCTGCAAACTTGAATGGTTTATACTACAAAGGCCCATACACTGCTGATACAGATAATGGGGTCGTCTGGTATACCTGGCATGGATGGTGGTATTCCTTGAAATCTGTAGTTATGAAAATTAGGCCAAATGATTTTATTCCAAATATTGTTTAATTGTTTCTATTGGACTTTCTGGTGGCGTAGTGCCTAAGGCATTTGACTGCTAACCAGAAGGCTGGTGGTTCAAACCAACCAACCATTCCTCGGAAGGAAGGTTGGGAATATACTTCTGTAGTGATACTGCTCAAAAACCCAAGGAGGGGTCGCTATGAGTCGAGTCCGACTCAACGGCAGTGCATTTGGTCTTTTTTTTTGGGATTGGACTTTCCTTTAGTCAGTTGTTTAAAAGCAATAATTCTGCAATTCTGAACATACATATATATATTTGATGATGGCAATTGCTTTGTGTACTATTTTTCATTTTTCACCTTTATTACACAGTGTACTTTCAGTGTAAAAAATAAGATATATTTACCAAATAAATATATGATAATTTCAATATTTATCTAATTCCTATGTGCGAAGGGAAATGATAAGAGCTTATATTGGGTAAAAAATAAAAATCATACAATGTATTCCATGATTTGAGAGATAGCACAAGAATACATAATTAATAAGTTAAATATTCATGCAGCTGACAAAAACACATAATAAAACCCAGCAAGTAACAGATTCTCAAATAAACTGTATAAATGATAAATATTACAAATTTAGGTTTGAACTCACGTCTCTGCCTACAGAACTGGGGCTCTTAAGCATAACCCAGGATCTTAATCACTAAAAAACACTATCTTATATGTTTAGGTTGTTTATGCAGGTTATACTCATTTAAAAAAAAAAAATTATTGTGATTTCTGTGAAAGTTTACAGAACAAATTCATTTTCCATATACTAGTTCATGCATATTTTGTTTCATGACATTGACAGCAAGCCCCACAATGTAACATAACAGCTTTCTTCCCACTTCTTCTTACCTGTGTCCTTTCCTATGCATTCCTTCCCCCTGTGCTACCTCCCTGTGCAAATACTGCTCTTCTGTTGTCCCATGATTGATCATTCTAAGTGTATTTATCTGGTGTAAATGTTTACCCCATATGCCTGTGTATTGTTTACCTGGAAGTCACAGGAGCGAATTTCAATTCCAGGCCTGAAGGATTACTAGAGGCCATAGTTTCAGAGATCTCACCAGGCTTGCTCAGACCAGTAAACCTGTTTTTTTTTTTTTTTTTTTTTTATGATTCTCTGTTTGTTCCACATTGTTCTACCACTGTATCCAGGATCTCCTGAACTGATCCCTTTCTGAGTGGTTGACTGGTCTCTTGGTCCCATGTTGTTGTTGTTATGTGCCATCGAGTTGGACCCAATTCATAGCAACCCCTCCTTGGGTTTCCAAGGCAGTATCACTACAGAAGTAGATTGCCCAACCTTCCTTTTGAGGAGTAGCTGGTGGGTTTGAACCGCCAGCCTTCTGGTTAGCAGTCAAGTGCCTTAAGCACTATGCTACCTATGGTTCACTAGTCCCTTGGACTAATTGTTTCCATGCATCTTTGGTTTACTTCATTCTTCTTTGCTCTGGACAAGGAGAGACCAATGGTTACACCTAGATGGCTGCTTGCAAGCTATTAAGACCCCAGTCGCTACTCACCAAAGTTGGATGTAGAGTAATGTTTTTCTGTACCATGTTATGCCAATTGAGCTTAATGTCCCCTGTGACCATGGTCCGAAGCTCCCAGGTCTAACAACTCACTCCATCAGGGTGGTTGACTGTGCCTAAAAAATTATCATAACTTTGTCCCCTGTTAGTTCTATTTATATGGATATTCTTGTAGCACATACAAATATTTATGTAGAAATATCATCTGCCAACCTTACATGTGGTCATGAGTATATTGGATTGCCTAGACATACCTAATTATTCAGCCTGTTAACTCAGCTATTTACCCATAGATTAATGTTTTTCATCACTGATAATGCAGTGTTGTACAGGTAAAAGTGTTTATCTTTGTTGTCTTTACCTTTTGTGCACCTCTCTGTGTTTTCCTTTTCCTTTGTGTTATTGTGTTGGTCACTCAGTTTGGTATATTACCTTTATCTTCACCCAAATCAATACTCATCTTTTACTATCTAGTGATTGTCCCTGCCCTCCCCTCCCTTTCCTGGTAGCCAACAAAGAATATTTTCTTCCATATGTAAATCTTCCCTTGACTTTTTACAATAGTGATAATATTTGTCCTTCTGTGATTGACTTATTTCACTCAGCATAACGTCCTCCAAGTTCATCAACATTATGCAGTGTTTCACAGATTCTACATTATTCTTTAGTGTTGCATAGTGTTCCATTGTGTGTATGTACTATAGTTTGTTTTTCTTTTCTTCTGTTGATGGGCACTTAGGTTGTTTCCATTTCTTTGCTACTGTGAATAGTGCTGTGATGCACATGGGTGTGCATATATCTGTTTGTGTCCTGGTGTAATCATCTCTTTCCAAGCCTCATTTTAGTTCTTATGTCAATCTTATTAGGTATTATTATCCCTATTTTTCAAAAATGTGAACCTGAGATTTTGTGACTTGCTCAAAGATAGAAGCTAATAAGTAGGGGAGCAAGGATTCAAATCTAAGTCTTCTGATGCTAAATGAGGTGTTTTGCCACTACCCTACAGCTTCTTCTGGATAGGACTGGGACAGGTGGAGAATAGGGACAGAACCTTTCAGGTGAGAGTTAAAGCATGAGTAAAGGCAAGATTTTCCAAGAGCTGTTTAGTGAGTGCCCTCTCTGTATCAGATGAAAGGGAGACAGTTCAAAGACTAGTACTAACCATATAATTACACAAATATAAGTAATTTAAAATGCTGATATGTATGAAGGAAAGCAAGTAATAAGTATGTGCCAGAAGAATGTATAGCCAGAGGATCTGATTTGGTTTTGGAGAGGGAATGAGAAAGGTTCCCTGAAGAACTAATCTTTTTAGCTAAAACCTTATAACTACTTGTATGTGAGGTTTGGGCCTTTATTTGCTTAGGTGTTCAATTTGCGAGAGCCCATTGGCTCTGGAGTAGGGTTGGCTGTAATATTTACAGAAGCCAAACACCAGGCCTGGAGCTTCAGCAGTGCTTCTGGGTGCATTCAAACTGCCAACCTTTCAGTTACCAGCTGAGCGCAAATCATCTGCGCCACCCAGGGACCTTTGTATGTGAGGTTGAGGAGATCGTTATATGCAGAGAGAACCACATATGTAAAGTAATGAAGCAGGAAAATGCATGGTGGCCTAGAAAGGATAGATGGTAAGACAAGCAATATAGCTTAGTGATTTAAATCAAGGATTCTGCCACTTAACAGCTATGTCACCTTGGGCAGTTTACTTAACTTCTCTGAGCCTCAGCTTTCTCATCTGTAAAATGAAGATTATAATTATACCTGATCCATAAGTTTGTATGAGGATTATACAAGTAAAGCACTTAGAATAATGCCTTCCATAAAGTGTTTAAGAGGAGTTAGCTAATTTTTATTAGTGAAATAGGCATTAAAGGACAATAATCATAGATATCTTTAACATAATGGGTCACATAAGGATATTAAGCTTAGTTGTACTTTATCCTCTAAAGTAATGTTTCCTAAAGCATTTCTTCTCAAATATTAGTGGACATATGAGTCATCTAGGAATCTTGTTAAAGTGCAGATTCTGATTCTAGGGTGAGGCCTAAGATCCTGTTTTGTTTTATTTTGTTTTTTAACAAGCTTCCAAGTGATGCAGATGTTGCTGGTCTAGAGACCACATTTTTAAAAGCAAGGATCTAGGGACCCATAGTTCTATGGTAAATTAATAAATCATACAGCAAGAGGAGGACCTCTTGATCAAATAAATTTCCAAATCAAACCCACTGCCATGAAGTCAATTCCAACTCATAGCGACCCTATAGGACAGAGTAGCCCATAGGGTTTCCAAGGCTGTAAATTTTTATGGAAGCAGACTGCTGCATCTTTCTCCTATGGAGCAACTGGTGGATTCTAATCACTGTTTTGTTGACAGCCAAGCACTCTAACCCCTGTGCCACCAGGGCTCCTGAAGTAAGTTTAGGAGGTGTTACATTAAACAAAATTCGACAGATTTCTTCCCTTGCATATTTCTCAGTTCCTTGAATGTACAAATGTGCATTCTGAAGTTTCAAGAGGGATATATAGTATGTAGCAATTTTTAAAAAAAGTTAGTTTGGCATTGTGTTTCGTTGCAAGGTATAGATTACCTGACAATGGCAGTCCAAACAAATAGGAATTTATTCATCTCATATAAAAAGAACTCAGGAGGTAAGTGGTTGCTCATCTAGGCTTAATGCTCTGCAGTGTTGAGATTGATGTCTCTGCAATTCTCTTGGCGCTTCCTTCACAATCACCCTTTGTCTACTGGAGTTCCTGCTTCTAGTCCATGTTAAAGGCAGTAGGAAGAATGAAGGGTTAGCTGATTTTCATTTATGCCTCATTAGACAGAATTGTGTCATATGTTTACTCCATCTGGAAGTAAGATTAGGAAAGAGAATGTTTAATTTTATGGTCTCTATAGACTGGGAAGGCAAGGGAGAAATATTTGCCATGGTTGCTGAACATGTGTTTTTTTAATACAGTCTGGTGGGAACAGTGTTCCTCAGAAAACTAGGAAGCTGTAAATAATGAGGCACTAGTGACAATTTTTAAATAGGGGTATTACTTGCTCAAGGAGTGCCTGGAGAACTCACACAATTAGGAGATGAAAAGAAGAAAGATTTTATTATGTATTTTTAACTTTTATTGTAATTTAGGTGATGGTTTGAGAAGGAAAGATTTTAAAGAAGAAATAAATGATTCTTAAGAGAAGTGAAAGGAGAACTAAACAAGTATACCAAACCAAACCAAACTCACTGCCATCAATCAAGTTGATTCCGACTCATAGCAACCCCCATTGGGTTTCCAAGGCTGTAAGTCTTTATGGAAGCAGACTACTTCATCTTTCTTCTGCAGAGCAGCTGGTGAATTTAAACCATCCACTTTTTGTTTAGCAGCCAAATACCTTAACCACTACACCATCAGAGCTCCTTAAACAAGTATGTTGTTGTTGTAATGTGCTGTTGAGTCAGACCTGACTCATAGCAACCCCTCCTCCTTGGGTTTCTGAGGCAGTATCACTATTGTAGAAGTAGATTGCCCAGCCTTCCTTCTGAGGAGTGGATGGTGGGTTTGAACAATCAGCCTTCTGGTTAGCATCAAGTGCCTTAGGCACTACACTACCAGAGCTCCTTTGTTATGTTGTTGTTATGTGCCATCGAGTCGGCCCGACTCATAGTGACCCCTCCTTGGGTTTCCGAGGCAGTATCACTACGGAAGTAGGATTGCCCAACCTTCCTTCCGAGGAGTGGCTGGTGGGTTTGAACCGCCAGCCTTCTGGTTAGCAGTCAAGTGATTTAGCCACTATGCTACCAGAGCTCCTAGTGTTACACAAATCTCAGTACAATAGCTTTCCAATGCAGAAGGAATGGTTTTAAAAAAGCTTTAAATGTCATAACTAGATGGAAGAGAAAGAGTTCTAATGAAAGACATTAGATATAGTGATGATGTTTTTTATGTTAAGCCAACTATTTATTTTATTTTAAGAGCTTGTTTTACATTCCACATAATGTGTACATTACATTTAGTTTCACTCCCCATTTACCATATCCAACTCTAACCCAGTCTCCTCTCCTCCTTACTCTGCAACCTGTGCCCCTCCTATTTATGCACTACTGTTTGTCCTGCGTTTCCTCAATATGAATGTTGGTCCTCTGCTGCCCAGTGGTCTATTGCTCTAAGGGATGTATTACAAAAGATTATGAGCCAATTTTAATAGAGTAGTGGGGAGAACAGCCAGAGGCCAGAGTAAAAAGACAGAATGTTTGAGGAGTTTGCATGCAAAAGATGGAAACAGGAATGATGTTATCTGAAGCAAAAAATGTCAGGAAGCTCTCAGTCTATAATAAATTTCTCTGAAATTTCACTGTTTGAGAGTTAGTTACTTGGTTTTAGACGTTATCACTTTTTAAAATGCAAACATGCCTTCAAGTTGTATCATTTGATTACAATTTTAGGGTAAAAAAACCCAAAAACCTCATGAGTGCATTTTTGTTTGTTTTTTGCCTTTTCTTTGTCTTTAATTTAATATGAAGTATAGAAAATGCAAGAATGCTGATTGTCTGAAATGAACAGAGAACACAAAGGGGTTGAGGGCCCTGAATATAACAACTTCAAAATTTGCACCAGACCAGACTTTCTACAGTTTAAAAAAGACTGGCAGTCATAAAATCAAGATCCATCCGTACAGTCCATAATCTATCATTTGGCCAGCACAGTACCTTGTCAAATCTTCAACCCCAGAAAATTCAACTAGCCACCTTCTCTTGCCGGATCAGAGCTGCTAAAGGAAAGTCAAGCATGGTCCCATCCTCAGCCAGGGTCTCATTGCTTGACAATACTATTATTTCCCTATGTGTTTCTCCATAGCAATTATTTCACAACCTCCCATTCTTATCAAATCTCCAGCTCTACTACCTTTATTCTTACTTTCAGCAGGTGACATCACCTCCTAATTTAAAGAGAAATAGAAACCTCACACAGCAATTCCTTGGACTTTCTGTTCCTAATCATTAGATTTATCTGTTTTTATGGCATTCCTTTCTTCCTTCTGTCATAGTGAAAACCACATCTCATATCTCAGGGTTATCTTCTATTCAATATTTACAAAACTGAGCTTATTGGCTTGCCCTGGCCTAAACCTACTCTTCTGCCTGTGTGTCCAGTATCAGTGAATGACACCATCATCAATCTTCCTATGCAAGCAAAAACAAAGGTATCATCCTTGCCTCCTACATCTTCATCATCTCCCAAATCTAAACCTTCACTAAGTCTTGTTAATCTTATGTCTATCTACTCCATATTCTCTCTGCCATCACCATCTCCTCACCTAGTTCACTACTACAATCCCCACCAGACTCCCTGCCTCCAGTCTTGCCCCTATCTCCCCTCTTTTCTCATCCAAACCACACACTGCAGTCAGGACAACCATTCTGAAATACATACTTGATTACATCACTTTCCAGATTAAAATTCCTCAGTGACAACCACTGTCCCAGGACAAAATTCCTTAGCATGATTTGGTTTCTGTGTTGCTTTCCAGCCTCATAACTTTCTTATAACGATTCTCTTTTCCCACTCTACTCCACCAACACACCCTTCTCCAATTTTCCAGCCATGTTAAACTTACAGTTCTTCAGTCAATCCATTCTTTTATACTTCTATTCTCTCTCAGGAGATCTCACTGCTTTGCTTGACAACTTGAACCCATTCCTTGACTTTCAAGTCATGAGTCACTTGTTCTGGGGAGCCTTTTTGGCATTCCCCAGCCCTGCTAGATGCCCTTCTATGTTCTCAGAAAGCATGCTGTACTTACTCCTAGTATGGCACTTTAAAACATACATGATAATAGTCTGTTTATTATCTTTATTCTCCACTGGATTACCAACATTTTCTGTTAGAGGCTGTAACCATTTTGTTCGTAGTTCCTAGTACAGTGTCTGACACAAAATAGGATTTTAAATACTTTTAGGGGAGCTCTGGTGGTGTAGTGCCTAAGGCATTTGACTGCTAACCAGAAGGCTGGCGCTTAAAACCCACCAGCCACTCCTTGGAAGGAAGCTTGGGCAATCTACTTCCGTAGCAATATCACCTGAGAAACCCAAGGAGGGGTAGCTATGAGTCAGATCTCACTCCACAACAGTGTGTTGCGTTGAAATACTTATTGGCTGGTTGATTGCCTGAAGAAATAAAAGAAGGAAGGAATGATGTAAAGAATGTAAATTGTCCCATAGGATGTGCTACTCTATTAGATATTGCAGAATTCATGGCCACTGGTGGCTTCTTTGATAATCAAAACATTGGAATCTATAAAATAAGATACTAAAAATAATGTCAAATTTAGGCTCCCATTTATTATTTCCATATATTTATTTTTATTTCCTCATTACTGGTAAGAAATTTAACATTTAAAAAGTACTAGATAGTTCTGTATACTTTGTGAAGATTTTGTTAGTGTTTTATCTGCTGTGAAAGGCAGTTTATGCCCCATTTATGTTAAACAACAACAAAGATATACATATCTTGTATACATGTGAAAAAAAATCTGCATGTATACACAACAGAGTTTACCTCTAGGGATTGGACTTGGAGATGGGGTGCATGGAAAATTCGCCTTTTATATTTTATATTTTAGTACTACGTGAAACTTTTATCATATGTATATGGTATCTATTTAATAAAAATACCCTTTGAACAAGTTAAATTTTAAAAAAAGATTTAGTACTAAGGAAACAAATCAAGTAACTTTAAAGATACTGTACTGTGAAGCATATTATATGTAGGTTCCAAAATGTAGCTCATTACAAAAACAAAAATTTGAAGCTAAACTACTATAATCTGTGCTGTCCAATATGGTGGCTACCACTCACATGTGAATACTGAGCATTTGAAATATGGTTTCCTCTAATTCAGATGTAAGCATGAAATTCAAAATGAATTTTGTAGTACAAAAAAAGAAATATAAACTATCTCAACAATTCTTATATTGATTACATGTCAAAATAATATTTTGAATGTATTGGACTAAACAAAACATTACTAAAATTAATTGCATCTGTTTATTTTGAAGTTTTTAAACTATTAGAAGGGAGCTCTGGTGGCGTAGTGCCTAAGGCACTTGACTGCTAACCAGAAGGCTGGCCATTCAAACCCAATAGCCGCTCCTTGGAAGGAAAATGGGACAATCTATTTCTGTAGTGATACTGCCTTGGAAACCCAAGGAGGGGTCGCTATGAGTCGGGGCCGACTCGACGGCACATAACAACAACAACAACAACAAACTATTAGAAAGTTTAAAAGGAGAGGTTTGCAGCTCTTATCATATTCCTATCAGACAGCACTGTAAAAGAATTTTCATTCAACCTACATATACTGTGAGCCTACCGTGTATATAAATAGTGCATGTCTGTTTGAATGAAGTAATTTGGATGAATTAAGATAAAAAACAAAACAAAACAAAACAAAAAACAATTTTTATTGTTTCTACTTCAACAGTCAAGAAAGTTATGTATGCCTACTAGTTTACAAGTACAGTACTAAGTGTTGCAAGTACAGCATGCATAATAAATATGGGTGTTTTTTTTATTCCCCCCATTCAACAGTTTATACACATTTTGTTTTGTGATATTGATTGCAATCCCCTCAATGTAACAGCACTCTTCCTACTTCCTCCTTGGGTTCCCCATTTCCATTCATTCTTCTTTCCTGCCTTCTGAGTTTTGTTTTTAGTTAACTGTTGTCTTTTTGGTCTTTTGTGGTTGACTGTACTGAGGAGTACATTTCTCCCTGGTAATATTATTCTTGGTACAGCCCTGCCTAATCAAAGTGTCAGTAATGGTAGCTGGGTACTATCTAGTTCTTCTGGTCTCAGAAGAGGAGAGGTAAATAGCTGCATCTTAGATGACTACTCATTAGCTCTTAAGACCCCAGTCACTACTCACCGAAGTAAGATGTAGGACATTGCTTGTGCCCTATGTTATGCCAATTGACCTAGATGTCCTCTGAGACTGTGGTCCTAATTTTCCAAGCCCAGTGACTCATTCCCTCAAAGTGTTTGCTTATGGTTAAGAAGTTTTCAGAATGTTGCCCCCTGTATGCTCTACTATATCCTTGGATTAATTGTCAGCACATACAAATACATATGTAAAAATACCCTCTGTCAAATCCTATATGTCCTCATGGGTGTACTCCCATTCACCTTCCCACATTTGTTCAGCTTACCTGTCTACCTGTGTATCTACTCGTAGATGTTATTACCATCATTACAGGTTTGTGTATATAATAGTATTTACCTTTGTTGTCTTTCATAGTCTTGGGCACCTCCCAGTGACCTCCTTTGCCATTGGTCATATTGTGCTGCTCTCCCCCTTATTGTATATTATCTTTCCCTTCACCCATGTTGATACTTGTGTACTTTCTAATTAGTAATTTATCTTCCATTCTCCTCTCAACCCTGGTAACTGTCAAAGAATATTTCTTTCTGCACATAAACCTTTTCTTGACTTGTTTTAGAGAAACTCAGCCTGGTTGGGGAGATGACTCCTTTAAAATACATACACACACAATTAATTTATAGGATAATATAGAGGCTGTTACAAGCTTAAAATGTCACTCCAAACAAAGATGCTTATTATGCAAAAATAAGGTTACCCAGATTTTTTCTTTTAAGAGCTAAATATTCTTCTACCTCTTACTCATTCTTTTCTGAAGGATTTAGAAAAGATCTCTGAATTAAGTATTCTAATCTCATCACACATGTTTCACATACCAGCTGGGTTTTAGGAAGTCATGTTAAAGGTCTTTCCTAATAGCTGTGGCTTGAAGTGAGATCACAAGGTCCTGGTTGTACATGCATGATTTGTCCATATTAATTTCTTTCTGCTACAGATTTAAACACATTCTGGGTAGGTGCCAAATGTTTTAATCTCCACACCACCAGAGTTCCTTTTAAACATATTCTGGAAGAATCTTAACACTGGGTGTGCTTTGTGCCAAAAGGGTAAATTATTTGTTCAAACATTCCAGTATATGGTAATCATCAAATAATATAGAAAAAATTAATATAATAGAAATGAAAAGCTAATATGAATTAATTGCATTCTAGTTATTAATTCCTAGGGACTATTGCAACTCTAAAAATGAGATATTTTTATTACTATTTTTACCTTTTTTTATAAATAAAAACATTAATAAATATTTTTGTAAGATTTTTGACTATTAAGCTTTTTTATAAAATAGATGTTCTAACACTGAAACTATTCAGAGATTCTTAGGTGCTGAGAATCAAGATTCATGGTTGAACAAATCAAGTGAGCCTGAGTGATTACATCCCTGAACCTCAGTTTCTTCATTTGCCAAATGCTGGCTTGAAAAAGTTTTTATGCGAATTAAATTAAATGAGATTTAAGGCATCTAACACAGTGTCTGATGATATAGTAGGTGATATTTAATCTGACTAGAGAGAGAAAAAAAATAAGCAATAAAGTATATGTTTAACATGTTCATAAACCCAAATATTTACCTCAAATATAAATACAAAATTTATGAATACAAAGGTTCCTGGATGGTGCAAACAGTTTGCCCTTGAGTACTAACTGAAAGGTTGGTGGTATGAACCCACCCAGTGGTGCCACAGAAGAAAGACCTGGTGATCTGCTTCTATAAAGAGTACATTCAAGAAAAACCTATGGAGCTCACGTCTACTCTGTAACACATGGGGTCACTATGAATAGGAATGGATTGGATGGCAACTGTTTTGATTTGTTCTGAATGCAAAATATTTGATAATAATAGAAATTCCTGTGGAACATAGCAGGAGAAATGTGGAGATCAATTGAATTCTTATTTCAGCAAATGCCTCTTCCTGACTCCAGAAACGTGGGGAACAAATTGTATCTATGTGATATAGTGTAACATCCAGAGACATACACTTTGACTCTAGGAAAAAACTAAATTTGCTCTTCTAATGTTTGACTACCTGCCTAAGGTATTTGGCTGCTAATCAGAAGGCTGGCAGTTCAAACCCACCAGCCACTCCTGGGAAGCAAGGTTGGACAATCTACTTCCGTAGTGATACCGTCTCGGAAATCCAAGGAGAGATCACTATGAGTTGGATCCCACTTGATGGTAGTGAGTTTGGTTTGGTTTGGAATATCTTGAAGATGTTCTCCCCAACCCCCCAACCTAGCCTAAATGCCCTTGTGGTACCAGACGGCCGCTCTTTAATTAAAAAGCAAAGCACATGATTACATAGTTTATTTTCAATCTGATTATAAAATAATCCTGCAGAAAATCTGGAATTGCAGAGCTGTATAAACAAACAAAAAACGAACACTATTCCTCAACTACAGCCAAATGCTATTAACTTTTTGGGAGCTTTCTTTGTTTTGTTTTTTCTTTTGTTTGTTAACAATGGTTGAAATTAGTATAGAATTTCATAAATTGTTTTTCTTTAAAAACTATTAAAATTTAACTACATTCTAAAATTATTAAAATTTCTTCTCAGATGTAATTTTGAAGGATCTATGAACTTAGTTTTTTTACTTATGAAACACCATGGGAGCTCTGGTGGCAGTTCAAACCCACTGGCCACGCCTCAGAAGGAAGACTGGGCAATCTACTTCCGTAGAGATATCGGAAGCCCAAGGAGGGGTCGCTATGAGTTGAACAGACTCCAAGGCAGTGAGTTTTTTTTTTTTAATGAAACACCATAAACAGCCCTGGTGGCGCAGTGGTAAAAGAGCTCAGCTGCTAATCAAAAGGTTGGTGATTAGAACACACCTGCTGCTCAGTGACAGAAGGCTTTGACAGTTTTCCACAAAGATTACAACCTTGGAAATCGTATGGGACAGTTCTATTTTGCCTATAGGGTCTCTGTGACTTGGAATCTACTCAATGGCAATGGGTGTGGGGTTTTGCTTTTTTTTAATAAAACACCATCATATGGTTATTCTCAGTATTTTTTTAAACCATTCTTTTAAAATATTTAGTCTCATTCCAATTATTTATTATTATAATAATATAATAAATATATTTCCATAGAAATGTGTCATGTAGTTATTGAATTATTTTCTAAGATAAACTTCCATAAGTAGAATTACTGAATTCATTTTCCAAATGTTATATTGTTTGGCTCTCTCCAGTGGGATAAGAATGTAGGATTTACTTCATCCCAAATGTTTATCCCAAATGTTCAAAGGTCAGTGTTTTCTATTAGAGATAATTTGTTTCATTTCCATCATTTTATACTTTAACAACTCACAACTCCAGTGTATCTAATATTTTACTCTTTTGAATAACCATAGGCCAATTGCTTTGTCTTTTTGGAGAAACATACTATTGGTTTAATCATTTTGTTGTTGTTGTTGTTAAGTGCCGTCGAGTCGTTTCCGACTCATAGCGACCCCATGCACAGCAGAACGGAACACTGCCCGATCCCGCACCAGCCCCACAATCCCTGCTATACTCGAGCCCATCATCGCAGCCACTGTATCAATCCATCTCGTTGAAGGCCTCCCCCTCTTTCGTCGACCCTCCACCCTACCAAGCATGACATCCTTCTCCAGGGAATGGTCCCTTCTTACAACATGACCAAAATAGGTGAGACGAAGTCTGGCCATTCTCGCTTCCAAGGAGCATTCTGGCTGCACTTCCTCCAAGACAGATCTGTTAGTTCTTTTAGCAGTCCATGGTACTTTCAGCATTCTTCGCCAGCACCACAACTCAAAAGCATCAACTCTTCTTCGGTCTTCCCTATTCATTGTCCAGCTCTCACATGCATACAAGGTGATTGGAAATATCATGGCTTGTGTCAGGCGCACCTTAGTCCTCAAGGAGATATCCTTGCTCCTCAGCACTTGAAACAGTTCCTTCGCAGTTGACTTTCCCAATGCTACACGTCGTCTAATGTCCTGACTACTGCTTCCGTTGGCATCGATTGTAGAACCAAGCAATGTGAATTCCTTGACAACCTCAATCTTCTCTCCATTGATTGTGATGCTGCTCATTGGTCCAGTTGTGAGGATTTTTGTTTTCTTTATGTTGAGATGTAATCCATACTGCAGACTGTATTCTTCAACCTTCATCAGTAGGTGCCTTAAGTCATCCTCACTTTCAGCAAGCAAAGTTGTATCGTCTGCATATCTCAGGTTGTTAATGATTCTTCCTCCAATCCTGATACCACGTTTTTCTTCATATAGTCCAGCTTCTCGGATTATTTGCTCAGCATATAGATTGAATAAGTGTGGAGAAAGAATACAACCCTGACGCACTCCCTTCTTGATTTTAAACCATGTAGTGTCCCCTTGTTCTGTTTGAACGACAGCCTCCTGGTCAAGGTACAGATTCCTCATGAGTACAATCAAGTGCTCAGGGATTCCCATTCTTCTCAATGTTATCCATAATTTGTCATGATCCACACAATCAAATGCCTTTGCATAGTCAATAAAACACAAGTAAACATCTTTCTGATATTCTTTGCCTTGAGCCAAGATCCATCTGACAACAGCTATGATATCCCTTGTTCCACGTCCTCTTCTGAATCCGGCTTGAACCTCTGGAAGTTCTCTGTCAATATACTGCTGCAAACGTTTCTGAATTATCTTCAGTAATATCTTACTTGCATGTGATATTAGTGATATTGTTCTATAATTTCTACATTCTGTGGGATCACCTTTCTTTGGAATGGGCACAAATATGGATCTCTTCCAGTCAGTTGGCCAGGTAGCTGTCCTCCAAATCTCTTGGCATAACTGAGTGAGCGCCTCCAATGGGGCATCTGTTTGTTGAAATATCTCAATCGGTATGCCATCAATTCCCGGAGCCTTGTTCTTCGCCAGTTCTTTCATTGCAGCTTTGACTTCTTCCTTCATTACCATTGGTTCTAGATGCTATTATTATTATTATACTTACTATTGTGCTAGGTTCTGTGCAAGATCATAGTGATACAGTTATTAACATAATAAGAGTTCCTGCCATCAAAAAACCGACAAGGACAGCTGGGAAGAAAGACAAGTAAACATATAGCTAGGTACTCCACACCAAGAGATAGACAAGATGATTTAGTGTTTAGCTATTGCCTCCGAAGATGGCAGTCAGATTGCTTGGGGTTTAAACTTTATTTTTATTATTTTCTAAATGGCAAATTCCATCTCTGTGCTGAGATGTGTTCTCATCTCTAAAAAATAAATAGTATTATAGCTATCCCATGTTAGTGTCATATTAAATGTCAAGATTAAATGAGATAATGCCATGCTTGGGACACACTAAGTGCTCCATAAACATTTGCTATGATCATGCTAATTGTGATGGAGAAAAAAGAGCTAGAATAAGAAGAATGTGGAAAGGGTCTATTGGTGCTATAGGACCTTCACTGATTTTGGGGGGCTGTAAGGAGGGTGCACTGGGTCAGAGAAGGTTTTACCAGGCAAGATAGCATTTAAAATGAACTACAAGTCTAGGTAAACAGTATTATCTACAAAAGTTCAGCAGTCCAGGTTTTTAATACTATTAGTCCTTAAAATATTAATAACTAGAAGTTGAAAACTTGAATTAGAGATTATCAAGTCCAGTGGTCTCTAGATCAGGTTCAGGGAGCCTTATATTCTGACAAGGTGCCTCTGGGTCACTTCAGGGAATAGGAAGATCTTTGCCCTTTGCCTTCCATTGAGCACAGTTCAGTGTTTATCTATTTTAAGTATTTTAGTTCCACCTAAAGGAGCTCTCTGGTAGCATAGTGCCTAAGGCACTTGACTGCTAACCAGAAGGCTGGCGGTTCAAACACACCAGCCACTCCTTAGAAGGAAGATGAGGCAATCTATTTCTATAGTGATGCTGCCTCGGAAACCCAAGGAGGGGTTGCTATGAGTCGGGTCTGCCTCGACGGCACATAACAACAAAGTTCCACCTAACACTTCATTTTTTTTTTTTTTTTTTGGCTTGGAAAAAAAAAGTCTTTTTTATTTCTAAAAGAAGGTTGAAATCTCCCCTTCATTTTCTAGGTAAAGAAATTTTCTGCATTTTTCCAAATGACAAATATTTCTGGGGAAGGACTTTCTCACAATCTTGACTCAGATGAATTAACAAGCATTGTAAATCCAAGACTACTTTGTGTTCTAATGAATACCAGCACCTCATTTGGAATACTGCCTTAAAAAGCACATACACCCAGTAAAAACTGTGCTCAATGGTGGGCAAGTCCAAGACAAGCTTCAACTTCTCAAGGAGGATAAAAGAGGGAATTAAGCAATCAGTCCTAACAAGCCCACTTAGTCTCAGGGAGAATATGACACAGGGCATTGTCTCCTTAATTTAACTCTTGGGTGTTGGCACCATTTGCAGTTTCTAGGTCTTTCTGATTATAGCTGTGCTGTGTAACATCACCTCCACCTGCACCTTTTTAACAGTAACAACATTTAGCACTTCACATTATCAAAGACCTTTCCAGCCTGAACTAATTAATTCATACAAGTCCAATCATCTTGGACAGATATTATTATTATCCAGGTTTTATAGACACAAAAGACTTCAGAAGAGTTTTCTACTAGATCAGAAAGCAATTGGAGTGGGGCCAGAAGTATATTTTAGAAGTACTAGATTTTTAAATGTATTATGACATGACAGTCTTACACAGACACTTTAAATTTAGGGGTAATTTGATTTGATTTTTTTTTTATTCAAGGTGGTAAACATATACCTTTTGTTGGATACAAGCTCACTGTTTGGTTCCTGCTGTGGATTCTTTCCCAGAAGGAATGATTATACCCTCAGGAGTTAATCACACACGTCATAATTCTTTGAAAAACCAGGTAATTTTGAAACTCTTAAAGGTGGCTAACATATGCCAGCTGTTTCATCTTTTACTCCTCTTTTATTACACCTACAGTTATCTCTTTTCAGTTGAATGATATTAGAACACAAAGCTCTTGAAATGTAATATGAAACCTTAGAAAAGTCTTTTAATTATAAAGGCTTACTGTCCTTTTCCGGTGACCAACAAATTGAGATTCTTACAAATCACATACTCCTCAAAGAAGAGCCTTTAAAGATAACACCAGCTTTTTTGTCTGTTGAACTTTTTATTGTGGTTTGGGTGAAAGTTTACAGGGCAAATTAGTATTCCATTCAACAATTTATGCATATTTTGTTTCATGATATTGGTTGCAATTTCCTCAATGTAATAGCACTCTTCCCCCTTCCTCGCTGGGTTCCCTGTTTCCATTCTTCCTTCTTTCCTGCTACTTCCAACCTTCTGAACTTTGTTTTTGGGCAGTTGCTGCCCTGTTGGTCTGGTGTGGCTGACTGTACTGAGAAGTACATTCCTCACTGGTGATACTGCTCATTTTATAGGCTTGTCTATTGTTTGTCTGAAAGGTGATCCTCAATGGTGGGTTCAGTTCCAGGCTTGAAGAATATCTAAGGGGCACAGTCTCAGGGGTTCCACCACTTATCTGATAGTATCAGATATGTAAGTCTGGTCTTTTTTATGATTTTGAATTTGTCCTACTTTTTTCTCCTCTTTGTCCAGGACCTTCTATTGTGATCCCTTTCAGAGCAGTCAGTAGTGGTAGTTGGACACCATCTAGTTCTTCTGATCTTAGGGTAGTGGAGGCTGTGATTCACATAGTCCATTAGTCCTTTGATCTAATTGTTTCCTTGAGTCTGTGATTTTATTCCCTCTGCTCTGCACAAGGAGAGACTAATAGTGGCATCTTAGATGGATGCTTATTAACTTTTAGACTGTAGTTATTACTTACTAAAGTAGTGTGTAGAACATTGTCTTTGTGGACTATGTTATGTCAATTGACCTAGATGTCCCCCAAGACTGTCGCCCTAATTTCCTAAGCCTACTGACTTATTCCCCCAACGTGTTTGGTTATGGTTAAGAAGTTTTCAAAAACTTTGGTACTTGTATGCTCTACTATGTCCTTAAATCTATTTGTAGTACATACAAATACAAACCCACTGCCATCAAGTTGATCCCATGTCACAATGACCCTGTATGACAGAGTCATATTGCCCCATAGGGTTCCAAGACTGTAAATCTTTACCAAAGCATACTGCCTCATCTTTCTTCTGCAGAGCGGCAGTTGGGTTCAAGCCATGGACCTTTTGGTTAGCAGTTGAATGCCTTAACCACTGTGCCACCAGAACTCCTTACATACAAACATATATTTAGAAATATCCTCTACCAAACCTGTAATACTCATGAGTGTCCTCCCATTTCCCTTCCCACATCTGTTCAGCTTGCAAGTCTACCTATGTATCTACTCGTAGATAGTTTGTTATTACTGTTATTGCAGGATTATGCATGTAATAGTATTTACCTTTGTTGTCTTTTACTCTTGTGTACCTCCCACTGACTTCCTTTCCCTTGTTGTGTGCCCTCCATCTCTATTGTATATTACCTTTCTCTTCACCCAAGTTGATACTTGTCTACTCTCTAGTCAGTGATTTATCCTCTCTTCACCTCTCATCCCTGGTAACCATCAAAGAATATTTCCTTCTGTGTGATAATACCAGCTTTTTAATTATTAGGGTTTTTGTTTTGTTTTGGTTTTAAAGCATTAAAAGTAACCCATGTTTCTCTAATTTTGAGAAAGTTAAATTTGAAGCAAGTAGCTCAAAATACCTGATGGATAAAAAAATCAACACTCACTTGTGACTTTTATCCTATTCTAAGGATAAAATATGAAAGACTACAACATCGTCATACACTTACTCATGCTGGAGAGGTAGGAAATCATAGATTTAAAACAACATCATACCTTTCTAAATAGTCAAAAGCTTTTATATAGGCAAAGACTATGCAAAACAATGCCATGCCAAATTGAAATGTAATCTTAGCTAGAACTCCATGTTGACTCAGTGAACAAGTAAGACCAGAAAAGGAGTAATTCTGAAGATTTTCAGAATATATAAGGAATTTGGGGGTTATGACTAAGAATTATTTCTAAATATGGATCTTTTGAAACCTAAGCTCAAAGAACATGTGTATATTTTGTGTGAGTCAGTATGTAGTTGGATGAGTAACTCAGAGGAACTAGGTGTTTGGAGGCACTGTATGTTTTACTTTCAAGGCTGTTTTAAAAATGTAGGTTGAGGCTTAAAGCTACTGTGTTTTTAAACAATTTTCCCAAGTAAATCTGATTCACACCAAAGTTTAAGGAGCCTTAGTGCCATGTCTCAACTCTCTTCTCATTCAGAGATGCCGAGTAGTTCTGACATATGGGTTTCAGTTACAGGACGATCTCCCAGGACCAATCTAAAACTGATAAAGGTTTATACGAAAAGTTCAAGTCCATATCCTACACATTTTTCTGAAGCAGAAAAAGAAAACAGTTCAGTGATGATTACACCATGCAGGTGGCTCTCAGGTGTATGCCCCAAATTCTCTAGCTGCCCCTTGAGGATCAGATGCCCTGATACAAGATGTTTGGGCAGCTGGTGAATTCCCCACACTTACTCCTTCAGTCAACAAGCCTGGTGGGCACTACCTGCCAAGGGTGTATGAATCCCAGCTGATCTTCTCCTTGTTTAGTAATTTAATAAAAGGCACATCCTCACAGCTCATTGATCATTTGTGTTTTCATAGCAAAATATTAATTAAAGCTGAAGTTACGGTGACATACCACTTCTCTTTATACCATCTTCACCATCACCTAGAACTTCTTTAAGAGACTATATAGAGACTCAAACTTTTCCATGCTGGAATCAGGATCAGGGAATTTTTTTTTTCTTTTTTGAGCCATGTGTAGGGCATTCTATTTTACCGTTTTACCACAAACAAAACACAGAGTTTTTAATACAAGATGTGACAAGTCTTCAAAAGGCCAGAGAGTATTTTTATATTTTAAAGTATTTGTATATTATTTGTGTATTTTTATGTATCTGAAAAATACATTGTTCAGGTTTTCTAAAGGAATACAAATGTAATAAGCCTCCCTCTGTGTTAAGAGGTGATTTTGTAAAGAAGTTGATTCAAAAGTTCGGCAGTGGCTGGTTATGAAGACACTCTTGTTAGCTTTTCCAGCTATTCATAATTGGTGTTTATGAGTTTCACTGGAAAGAAGGTGCCAGAGCTGAGGCTCTTCACAGGGTGACTATGACCTGTGTTCTGTCCTTTGGGTAAGACACTGTGGCCACTGTTACAGAATTTGTTGCAGTTTATGAATCTTCTCCCTGACTGCACAGTCTGTGTTCTAATAGAGTGTATAATTGTTGACTGGAAGCTTTATGAGTCTGCTCCTGCTGTTTCCCAGGTGGAATTTTACTGTGAATTCACAGAATTTCTCTGCTTACCCTGCAAACCTGGGGTTACAAAGGATGCTACCCATAGACAATATTCTTCATGGATCAGTTTCTGGGTAAAACCAGTTTTTTTTTTTTTTTTTTAATTGTGATTTGGGTGAAGATTTACAGAGCAAATTCACTTTCTATGCAGCAGTTCACATACACTTTGTCTCATGTCATTGACCACAGTTTACCACAATGCAACAGCTCCCCTCCCCATAGTTACCTCTTCCTCCCCATGGTTACCTCTTCCCAGTGTCCATCCCTCCATACATTCCTGCCCCCTGAGCTATCTCCCTGTGCATAAGCAGCCCTTCTTTCTCCTATGATTGTTCTCTCCAAGGAGTGTATCTACTTGAGGTAAATGTTCAACTCATATACCTGTATTTTGTTTGGCTGGAAACCACAGATGTGGGTTCAATTCCAGACCTGAAGGGCAGCTAGGGGCATTAGTCTCAGTGGTTCCACCAGCCTCTATTGGACCAGCAAACCTGGTCCCCCCCCCCCACTTTTTTTTCCTCCAAATGATTTTGAGTTTTGTTCCACATTGTTCTCCCTCTCTATCAAGGATCTCCTACATAGATCCCCTTCCAAGTGGATGACAGTGGTAGCCAGGTACCATCTAGTTCTTCTGGTCTCATAGTTGTATAGGTTGCAGATCGGATGGTGTACCAGTCACTAGGACTAATTGTTTCCATGAATTTTGGTTTTCTCATTCTTCTTTGCTCTGGATGAGGAGAGACCCATCGTTGCATCTAGATGGCAGCTTGCTAGCTTTTAAGATCCGAGTAGCTACTCGCCAAAGTAGGAGGTGGAACAATGTTTTGTATAGTATGTTATGCCAATTGAGCTTGATGTCCCCTGCGACTATGGTCCCAAGCCTGCAGGTTCAACCACTTTGTCTCTCTGGGTAGCTGGCTGTGACCAAACAGTGACCACAACCTTGCCCCTTGTCAGCTCTACCATACACCTGGGAATTCTGATCATTCACAAAAACGTATAGAATCATTGTCTGCCAACCCTATATATGTTCTTGGATACAATCCCCATTTCATAGACATACCTAATTGTTTAGCCTCTCCACCATCTATCCATCCATATACCCATGTTTGCCTTCACTGACAATGCAGTACTGTATGTGCAAAAGGGTTCATGTTTGTCATCTGTACCTCCCATGTACCTCTCTATGTCTTTCTCATCCTCAGTTAAAACCAGTTTTTTTTTCTCCTTCCTTTAACTCTTCCTTCCTAAGTTGTTGGCCCAGTGCACCAGGACTCTTCCTAGACCTTGCTCCTAGACTTTTATGCCCTATCTCTGCTTGGCATTCTCTGATCAGGTTGCTCAGGGTCTTCAGAGGCGCTCCATGTATGAGTCTGAGGCCAATTTTAGTCATTAAATGCTCTTTGGCCTTCACTCTGGAATTGATTTTCAGGGATTTAGTCCTTCAGATAAGGAGCCATGGTGGTGTAGTGGTTAAGGCATTTGGCTGCAAGCCAAAAGGTAAGTGCTTTGAACATATCAGCTGCTCTACAGAAGAAAGATGAGGCAATGTGCTTCTGTAAAGATTTACAGCTTTAAAAGCTCAGTGTGGGGGTGTGTGTGTCACTTTGAGTCAGAACTGACTCGATGGCAGTGAGGTTTTTTTTTTGGTTCCTCAGGTAGGTTCTCTCCTGTGCCTTCTCAAGTGCTGATTCATCAATGCCTCCTAAGGTGCAAATAAGGGAGGGCTAAATATTCTTTCCTTCCTTCTCAGGTAATAGAAATGCCCTTCAGTAATAAAAAAATAAATAAAGCAACAGCTGTACTTTACTGACGGGATTTTTGGACACAAAAGAAGGGAGCTACTACTGGTTACAGTCCATAAATCACACCAAAAACATGGAGGCCTTCATTTTCAGTGCTCTCTATGACCTTAGTACATGTAAGACCTCATTGCCAGGGGAATTTATCACAACATTCTCTATTAATTATCACTTCAAAATATTGCTATCAAAGCTGAGCTAGAAATGGAATATCAAGTTTGCATAATCCAGTAGAATTTATCTGTTCCTATGTGTTCAGTATGGGAGCTCTGGTAGCGTAGTGCCTAAGGCACTTGACTGCTAACCAGAAGGCTGGCGGTTCAAACCCACCAGACACTCCTCAGAAGAAAGATGGGGCAATCTACTTCTGCAGTGATACCGCCTCTGAAACCCAAGAAGGGGTCTCTATGAGTTGGGTGCAACTTGACGGCACATAACAACAACAACAACAAATGTGTTCAGTATAGCAGCTGTTGGCAAAGAATATGGATTAACCAAAGGCCAATTAAGGAAGGATATGCAGCACATATAAAACACAGACTACATAAATAGAACCATAGTCTTCTTGGCACATTATGTGTAGCATGAGGTCAGATTTTTGCAGTCTTCTCAAAGACTTGTATGTTCTCTAAATAAGTTTCCTTATTCCAGACTATTGGATGACATCTAAATGCCAAAGCAGCATAATTTGCTGAAAGTTTCTAATATTAAGTTTTCTTGAAAGAGGTTTGTACATGGCTTCAGTCTTCTAAAACCAATTACTTTGCCATGGTGTGATGCTGACTCTGCATGGCAATCCTTCTATATACTCTTACATGATGTGTCCAACAGTTGTATAGTAGGAGGCATGTATGGGGCATACACTGTTTGGTCACAGCCAGCTACCCAGAGAGACAAAGTGGTTGAACCTGCAGGCTTGGGACCATAGTCGCAGGGGACATCAAGCTCAATTGGCATAACATACTATACAAAACAGCTATTGGGTTTACTAATCCTTTTCCTGATTTCATTAGGTTCAAACCATACAAACATTGAAGTGGATGATATATATATATATATATACACACACACACACACACACACACACACGCATATATGCCTACCTCTAGGAAAGAAGATAGATGTATTAATCTCTGCAGGCCTCTTTTATCAAAATTTAATATGTCATTATAGTACAGTGATCTTTTTAAACTACGGTTACCTCAAAAAGTACTACCAAGAAATTAAGTCAGTATTTATTCAATAAACATATTTGAGTTCCAGACAGGGTATTAGTCACTGGAATGAAATGATTGCAAACTCATTTTGATGATTCCTACTTTTGCAATTGAGATGTTTCAACAAACAGATGCAACACTGGAAGCACTCACTTGCCTATGCCAGGAAATGTGGAAATCAGCTGCCTGGCCAACTGACTGGAAGAGATCCATATTTGTGCCCATCCCAAATAAAGGTGATCCAACAGAATGTGGAAATTATTTAACCACATCATTAATATCACACAGAAATAAAATTTTGCTGAAGATAATTAAAAAATGGTACATTGACAGGGAATTGCCAGAAATTCAAGCAAGATTCAGAAAAGGATGTGGAACGAGGAATGTTAGATGGACCTTGGCTGAAAGAAGCAACTATTAGACAGATGTTTACCTATGTTTTATTGATTATGCAAGGACATTTGAACATGTGGATTGTAACAAATTATGGATAACATTGTGAAGAACAGGAATTCCAGAACACTTAATTGTGCACAAGAGGAACTTGTACACAGACCAAGAAGCAGCCATTTGAACACAATATGGGAATACTACATGTTTTAAAGGAGCTCTGGTAGCATAGTGGCTAAAAGCACTTGACTGCTAACCAGAAGGCTGGTGGTTCAAACCCACCAGCCACTCCTCGGAAGGAAGGTTGGGCAATCCTACTTCCGTAGTGATACTGCCTCGGAAACCCAAGGAGGGGTCGCTATGAGTCGGGGCCGACTCGACGGCACATAACAACATAACAACAACAACAACATGTTTTAAAATCAGGAAAGATGTACATCAAGGTAGTATCTTTTCACCATACTTATTCAATTGTGCTGAGCAAATTTGAGAAGCTAGACTATATGAAGAAAAATGCAACACCAGGATTGGAGGAAGATGCATTAACAACCTGTGATATGCAGATGACATAATCACATTTGCTAAAAGTGAAGAGGACATGAAGCATTTACTGGTGAAGATCAAAGACTACAACCTTCAGCATGGATAACACCTCAACTTAAAGAAAACAAAACTCTTCACAATTGGACCAATAAGCAAAATCATAAAAAACAAAGAAATAAAATCATAAAAACAAATATTGGGATTATTAAGCCCAATAGCTGAGTTAGGCGTATGCTCCATACATGCCTCCTACTATACGACTGTTGGACACATCATGTAAGAGTATATAGAAGGATTGCCATGCAGAGTCAGCATCACACCATGGCAAAGTAATTGGTTTTAGAAGACTGAAGTCAAAATCCTTGAAGTTGTCAAGGATTTCATTTTACTTGGATCCATAATCAAAGCCTTGGAAGCAACAGTCAAGATATTAAATGATATATTTCATTGGGCAAATCTGCTCAAGACCTCTTTGGAGTATAAAGAGCAAATATGTCATTTTGAAGACTAAGGTGCATCTGACCAAGACATGGTATTATCAATAGCCTCGTATGCATGTGAAAACTAAATAATGGATAAGGAAGACTGAAGAAGAATTGATGCATTCGAATTATGGTGTTGGTGAAGAATATTGAAAATACCATAGACTACCAGAAGCACAAACAAACCTGTCTTAGATACAGCAAGGTTGGCGAGACTTTGCTTATTGTACTTTGATGATATTGTCAGGAGGGACCAGCCCCTAGAGAAGGATATCATGCTTGGTAAAATAGAGGGTCAGCAAAAAAAAAAAAAAAAGGAAGACCCTCAACAAGGTGGATTGACACAGTGGATGCAACAATGGGCTCAAGCATAGCAACTGTTGTGAGGATGGCCTAGGACTGGACAGTGTTTTGTTCTGTTGTACATAGGTCTCTATGAGTCAGAACCAACTCAAAGGTACCTAAAAACCTATACAGAGTCCACAGTCAAATGTAAGAAATAAACAGAAAACAGTCATTAGAATAAAACAAAACAAAACAAAACACCTCACTGCCGCTAAAGGCATTTGACTGCTAACCAGAAGGCTGGCAGTTCAAACCCACCATCCGCTCCTCGGAAGGAAGGTTGGGCAATCTACTTCCACAGTGATACCGCCTCAGAAACCCAAGGAGGGGTCGCTATGAGTCAGACCTGACTTCACGGCAGTGAGCTTGGTGAGAGATTGGTGAGCTTGCCATCAAGTTCATTCTGATTCATAGTGACCCCCATCTTTATGGAAGTGGATCACCCCATCTTCCTTCCATGGAGCATCTGATGGGTTTGAACCACTGACCTTCTGGTTAGCAGCCAAGTGCCTTATCCACTATGTCACCAGAGTTCCTTAGAAAGGCTTTATGTTATTATTGGAGTAGTGGTCTGTACAAAGTGCTATGTAGCCTCCAAAGACTGAGCTGTTAATTAGGCTTATCTGGGAGCAGGGTAAAAGTCACTTGTACAGAATCAATTCAGTATTATTCAGAAAGATGATACATTTGCCAAAAATAAGCTGATGTGGCCTTGAGATACATTAATAGTGGTCTACCATCTAGAATCTAGGATAATAGATATAGGTAGTAACTTATCTAGCTATTCATGGAGTATTGGGTTCAATTTGGGACCAAAATTAAAGGGTTATTAACAAACCACAATTTCCATCCACAATGGAGAAGATGAGTAATATTCAGCTCAGCTGAGAATACCAAACTCCAAAGGGCACTCTTGGAGCAACATGATAGCTGTCAGCAAATACTTAAAAGGTTTTATGGAAAGATGTATTGTATATATTTCAAAAGATCTCAAAAATAAAAAGTGGATTAAAAACCTGATGGATGGAAATGACAAGTACACTAATTTTGAACTTTCCAAGAATCAGACCTACCTAAAAGATGAAATAAATTGCCTCTTGAGTTGATAAGATTGTCATTGCAGAGTTTGTTTAATTGCAACTGGACCTTTTATAGGCAACAGTATAAATACACCACAAGCACCAACTTCAGGGGTTGGTCTAAATAACATTTTTTGTCTTTTCCAAGCCTTAGAGTTTATGATTTGGAATTGTGGTTTTAATCTGCACATTATTTCCAAAACATAGCAATTAAAGTAGATGAGAATGCTTTCATCTGTGGCTTTTGAGTGCCACATGACCAATGCTTGACAATAGTGGGTAATAAATCACTCATCGAGTTACAGACTTAACATACTATACCAAGGCTCTTATTGGTAGTTATATCATGAATTTCAGTAAGAATTTCCTCATTCTCTACTACCCAGAAAATCCTCTTATTAACAACTGTTGAGGAAATATATGCCAGGAAACAAACAAACAGAGTCGGCATGTTGATGTAGACTGAAGGCTAGAGTTAAGACTGGGAGAGAAACAACATCATGAAAAGAAAATCATATGGTGAAAGGTCCAGGAGAAGCCCTCAGCAAGAACAAGAAAACAGCTAACAATGTAGTGCTCATTGTGTGCCAGACATTGTGCCAAGTGCTTTGTCTCTGCTCGCTCATCAATCCTTTCAACAGTCTTATGAGCTAGGTTTTATAATAATCATCCCCATTTTAATAATAAAGAAGGCAGGTTATGTAACATTGCCTAAAATCACATAGCTAGTAGACAGTGAGCTGGGATGAACCCAGGTATCCTGGGCTCTGGAATCCACACACTTAACACCTATGGATGGTATCTCTTCAAGCTGAGGAGAAAGAAATGAGTCATGGAGGAATGAAGTAAGGGCATATATGAAAAAAACTAAGGAATAATGAACTAGGAATTTCAATTCTTTTAATTTGCACTTAATAAAACTAAATAACAATTATGCATGAATATTTTATATAGAACCAAGACAAATGAAAATATTGTCTTAGCACAATTCTCATTTGCTTGTGTTAGGAACTTTTTAATAATTCACTTTTGAATGTCCTGTCACACCAAAAAAAAGCAAACTCACCTCTTTGGGTTTCCGAGGCAGTATCACCACAGAAGTAGATTGCTCAACTTTCCTTCCAAGGAGTGGATGGTGGGTTTGAACTGCCGGCCTTCTGGTTAGTAGTCAAATGCCTTAGGCACTAGGCCACCAGAGCTCCTCTGATTGTCCTGTAGCCACTTGGTATTTGAATCACGGGTCTGAACCAATACCACAGTGATGCTAGATAGATCCAAAAGGAATCCCTTTGCAACCGTTTGCAGAGACAAAGGATAGAAAGCTCCTCTTAAGTTCTAACATCACTACCTCTGTATCAAGGTCCAAACTCAGTGACAGATGAATTAGGATTCTGGCACCCTCAGACGTAGAACAAACAGAAAATATTTGATCCTTCTTATAGCTGGTTGTGATAGTTAAGGTTGTGTGTCAACTTGAGTGGGCCATGATTCTAAATGGCTTAACAGTTATGTTGTAGTTATCCCACATGGTGGATCTAATATAATATAATCACCTCCATGTAAATTTGTCATGCCAATTATAATGTAATCATGAGATCAGTTGAAAGGGAGTTTCCTTTGGGGCATGGTCTGCTTCCAGAATATATGGAAAAGCTCTGGGAAAGGTCTCTGGTGTCTTGCTCGGGATCCTGCATCTGGCTTGTCATCATCTGGACTTGAACCAGTGGCCTGTCATATTGCCTGTCAGTCTTGGGATTATTGCCTTTGTGGCCTGTAATATTATTCAAAGTGACAGGCCCACTGCCTGTCATTTTACCTGCCGGTCTTGGATTCGTCAGCTTCTGAAGCAGCAGCCTGCTGTATTACCTGCCAATCTTGGGTTTGTCAGCCCTTGCAGGTGTGTGAGTCAAGAGAAGCCTCCAGCTTGACATTTGACCCACAGACTTGGGACCTGTGAGCCATTTCCTTGAGATAAAAAACACACTCTCCCTCTCTCTCTCCCTCTCTCTCTCTCTCTCTCTATATATATATGCTGTCAAGTTGGCTCCAACTCACATAGTGACCCTAAATACAACAGAACCAAATACTGCCCAGTCCTGTCAGTCCTGTGCAAAGGTTGTGCTTCACAATCCTTGCTGTGCCTTTCACAATCCTTGCTGTGCTTGAGGCCACCGTTGCAGCCACTGTGTTGATACATGTCACTGAGAGTCTTCCCCTTTTTCACTGGTCCTCTATTTTACCAAGCATGATACCCTTGTGCAGGAACTGGTCCCTTCTGACACATGACTAAAGTAGGTGAGACGAAGTCTGGTCATTCTCACTTTTAATGAACATTCTGGCTACACTTCTTTCAGGACAAATTTGTTCATTCTTCTGGTAGTCCATCGTACTTTCAGTAGTCTTCACCAACACCACAATTCAAAAGTATCAATTCTTTTTCAGTCTTCCTTATTCATTGTCCAGCTTTCACATGCATATGAGGTGATTGAAAATACCATGACTTGGGTCAGAGGCACCTTAGTTTTTAAAGTGGCATCTTTGCTTCTTAAAACTTTAAAGAGGTCTGCAGCAGATTTGCCCAGTGCAATACAATTTTTTATTTCTTGACTGCTGCTTCCATGATGTTGTTTGTAGATCCAAGTAAAATGAAATCCCTGACAATCTCAATCTTTTCTCCATTTATCATTATACACACACACACACACACACACATATACATACAGATATCTCAAACCAAACCAAACCAATGCCATCAAGTTGATTCTGGCTCTTAGCAACCCCCATTGGGTTTCCAGTGCTGTAAATCTTTATGGAAGCAGACTGTTGCTTCTTTCTTCTGCAGAACAGGTGGTGGGTTCGAACCAGTGACTTTTTGCTTAGCAACCCTAAATGCCTTAACCACTATACCAACAGAGCTCCTTTGTATCTGTGTAGACATCTCTTTATATGTATGTATGTAGGTATCTCTCCATATATATATATATATATATATATATGTAAATATATATGTAAATTTCACTGTTTTTGCTTCTCTACAGAACCCAGCCAAAGAACTAGTGTCAGTAAGTGGTGTTGTTGCTAGGTGCTATTGAGTTGGCTCTGAATCACAACAACACTATGCACAACAGAATGAAACACTACAGAGTCCTGCACCATCCTCAACATCTTTGCTATACTTGAGTTAGGATTCAGGAGGTGGTGAGTAGTGAAAGAATATTTATAATATCAAAATGATGTTCCACCTTGTAAGTGCTAATCTGCCCTTGATTAGCTGTAGGCTTAGGCTGCTATTGCAGCCATTTCATATTTACCATCCTGCCTACCTAACAAGATACATCTTTGAAGCTGAGGGATAGGAGCAGACTGAACTCCACCTTTACCGCTTGCATTAGATATGTTCCAGTTTTGTTTTACACAATGCAGGGCATGACATATCAACATGCTGCTGACATTTATACAGATGTCACAATAATTTTTACTCTGGTGATTTGAACTTTCAAACAATTTCTAAAAGATTGCTAATTGAATCTTGTGGACTATATCCCGGGAAAACTCTATCTGTTAAAAAACAAACAAACAGACTCACTGCTGTTGAGTCAATTTGACTCACAGTGAACCCTCTTTGGGTTTCCAAGGTGGTATCTCTATGGAAGTAGATTGCCCAATTTTCCTTCCAAAGAGTGGCTGGTGGGTTTGAACTGCCAGGCTTCTGGTTAGCAGTCAAATGCTTAAGGTACTACGCCACTCCATCTATAGTCATTGCAGTAATAGAAAATGTAAAGTCTAAAGTAAAATGTCAGTTTTTGCCTACTAATTCCACTCCAAACACTCCATCTGTTTTATATTATGAATGAAGGGTGCTGAGGGGCAGGAAGGTGGAAAACTTGCCCACAGGGAAGTCTCAGAGACATTTAAGAGCATATACAGGCCTTCAGCATGTGTCATTTAGTTATACAACTTGTATTTTAGAATGTCGAAAATCATAAAACCTGACAGAGAACAGCTAATAAGAGTCTAAGCCATGATTTGTGGTCAGTAGGCACACAGTGTGGGAGATGAGGGAAGGGACAGTTCCACTCCTTCCCTCAGATCCTGACTCATGAGTTTAAAGCAATCAGAAGCAAACATTTCTCAACAGAAAACACATTCACTATATATATATAAAACCAAAGTTACTGCCGTTGAGTCAATTCTGACTCATAGTGACCCCCATTGGATTTCTGAGGCAGTAAATCTTTATGGAAGCAGATTGCCCCATCTTCCTTCCACAGACCGACTGGTGGGTTTGAACTGTTAACCTTCTGATTAGCAAATGCCTTAGGCACTGCACTGCCAGAGCTTCTAATTCACTGTATATAAGTTATTCAATAACCCTCTGCCATGGAGTCAATTCTGACTCCTAGTGATCCCCATTGGGTTTCCAAGGTTGTAAATCTTTATGAAGTAGATTGTCTCATCTTTCTGTTGCAGAGCAGCTGATGAGTTTGAACTTCCGACCTTCTGGTTAGCAGTCAAATACCTTACAAGTTATTCTCTCCCAAATGTTTCACTGATGCATTGCCATATTTAACAGTCAGCTGTGGAGCCTTCTGACTGGTTAATATTCAAAACCTTTTTAGTCTTTTAATCTGCTGACAGTGAATGTTATTTAGCATGGAAATAGCTATTTCATAATAAAATCAGAGAGTTTTTTTTATTGATATGTTACTTGTACATCATAAAGTGCACAAATGTTAACTATCTAATTTGATTAATTGTCATATGTATTCACCTGAGTAACCACAACCCACAGCAAGATATAGAATATTGACAGCACCTTAGAGGTTCTGTCATGCCCCTTCCCATCAATTACCACTCCCTACTCCTCAAATAACCTAAGAAACTGAGAAAATCATCTGAGAACCTGAACTATATGAAGAAAAACATGGCATCAGGGTTGGAGGAAGACTTTTTAACAACTTGCAATATTTGTGTGACACAACCTTGATTGTTGAAAGTGAAGAAGACTTGAAGCATTTACTGATGAATTCAAAGACTACAGTCTTCAATATGAATTACATCTCAATATAAAAAAATATATATCCTCACAACTGGAAAAGTAAGTAACATCTTTATAAATGTAGACAAGATTGAAGTTGTCAAGTATTTAATTTTTCTTGGATCCATAGTTAACACTCACGGAAGCAGCAATCAAGAAATCAAACAATGTATTCCACAGTCGGTCTGTGGAAGGAAGATGGGGCAAGTCTACTGCAAAATAATTCTGTAAAGTATTAAAAAAGCAAAGATGTTACTTTAAGGACTAAGGTGCACCTGACCAAAACCATGGTGTTTTAGTCTCCTCTAAAACACAGCTCCTCTTAAGTCCAGCTCTGTGAAAGCTGGACAATGAATAAGAAAGATAGAAGACAAATTGGAGCCTTTGAATTATGGTATTGGTGAAGAATATTGAGTATACCTTGGATACCAAAAGAATGAACAAATCTGTCTTAGATGAAGTACAGCTAGAATGCTCTTTAGAAGAGAGGATGGCCAGACTTTGTCTTACATACTTTGGATATGTTATCAGTAGGGACCAGTTCCTTGAGAATGATATCATGCTTGGTAGAGTGTCAGTAAAAAAGAGGAAAAACCGTAAATGGATTGACAGAGTGGTTGTAACAATGGGCTCAAACATAGCAATGATTGTGAGGATGGCACAGGACCAGGCAGTACTTTGTTCTGTTTTACATAGGGTATCTATGACTTGGAACTCATTCCATAGCACCTAACTAAAACAACAACCCAACAGCATTGACGTGAACAGTATTCTGACTTCTATCACCCTAGTTTTGCGTCTTCTTCAATTTCATTGGCAGAAAAGGACCTTTACTCTCTAGATAAGTAGATAGATGAGATACAGGCAAATATGTTAGAGTGGTCTATTTGAGGCAAAGATTTCTAAACAGACTGTATTATTTGCATGAAAATTGTTTCTTTTTAATATAAGTATATGAAAATATGTATATCCCCACCACTTGTCAGTCAGTTTGTCATACTGTGATGGTTTGTGTGTTGCTGGAAGGCTGAAGTTCTGCCACTGCTATTTCAAACACCAGCAGAGTCAGCCATGATGGACAGGTTCCAGTGGAGCTTCCAGACTAAGATAGAATATGAAGAAGGATGCAGTCATCCACTTCTGAAAAATACTGGCCACTAAAACCTTATGAATAGCAGTGAAAGACTGTCTGATGTATTGCTGGAAAATTTTATAAATAGCTCTGAAACACTGTCTGATATAGTGCCAGAAGATTAGCCCCTCAAGTCAGAAGGCACTCAAAATATGACTGGGGAGAGCTGACTTCTCAAAGTACAGTTGACCTTAATGACGTGGATGGATTTAAGCTTTCGAGATCTTCATTTGCTGATGGGGCACAACTCATAATGGGAAGAATTAGCTGCAAACAACTATTAATAATCAGAATGTGGAATGGATGAAGTATAAATCTAGGAAAATTGGAAGTTATAAAAACTGAAATGGAACGCATAAAGATCCTAGGCATTAGTAAGCTGAAATGTACTGGTAATGACCATTATGAATCAGACAATCATATGGTGTACTATGCTGGGAATGGCAAATTGAAGAGGAGTTAATTATCAAAAAGAATGTTTCAAGATCTATCCTGAAGTACAATGCTGTCAGTGATAGGATAATATCTGACTCGAGGGCACATAACAACAACAACAACTAGAAAGACTACTATTCAAATTTATGCACCAACCACTAAAGCCAAAACAGAAGAAACTAAATATTTTCCCAACTTCTGCAGTCTGAAATTGACCAAACATGCAATCAAGATGTGTTGATGATTACTGGTGTTTGGAATGCAAAAGGTTGGAAACAAAGAAGAATCATTGGTAGTTGGAAAATATGGCCTTGGTGATAGAAATGACACCAGCGATCACATGATAGAATTTTGCAAAACCAATGACTTATTCATTGTAGATACTTTTTTTTCAAGAACATAAACAGTAGCTATACACATTAATCTCATCAGATGGAATACACAGAAATCAGATTGACTCCATCTGTGGAAAGAGGCGAAAGAGAAGCTCAAGATCTTCAGTCAAAACAAGGCCAGGAACTGACTGTGGAACAGACCATCAATTGCTCATCTGCAAGTTCAAGTTGAAGCTGAAGACAATTATAACAAGTCCATGAGAACCAAAATATGACCTTGATTATATCTCACTTTAATTTAGAGATCTATGAAGAATAGATGTGATACATTGAACACCAGTGACTGAAGACCAGACAAGTTGTGAGATGACATCAAGAACATCATACATGAACATGAACACACATGAACATCATACAATTATTAAAAAAACAGCAAATCATCTCACAATGTGGATGAACCTGGAGGACAGTATGCTGTGTGAAATAAGTCAATCACAGAAAGACAAGTACTTTATGAGCCCATTACTGTAAAAAGACAAAGAAGGGTTTTCTTGGGAAAGGGAACTCACTTTGTACGTTACTGGGATGGGGAGAGAAGGGGAGGGATTAATTTCAGTCTAGTTGGGGCCCACACACTGACATGGGTAAGGGGAGGGATATACAGAAAGGGTTTATGACCATCACGATAACATTAGGAAAAGGGAGGACACTGAATTGTGCACGTAAGCGATAGAAAACAGATGCCAATACCAACCAATGTGTCCACAATATTGCATTACCATTAACACCAAACACTAGCCTACAGATAAACACATAAACACCTGAGAGGATCAGATGGAGATTAGTGAACAGGAGTATACTCTAGTATACTCTAGATTCAGCTGAGGCTAATATTGTACAGGCACCAGTGATACAAAATACCTGCAATCCTTACAGACACAATAGAAGACAGACACAGAGTAATCCCAGACATTATGGGAGAGAGATCCAATAGATATACTGACTCAGGACCACAGTACTGGGGGACACCAGACTCAATTGGCACAACAAAATACATAAAAGCTTTGTTCCACATCCTACATTGGTGAGTAGTGACTGGGGTCTTAAAAGCTTTCAAGCGGCCATCTAAGATGCAGCTAATGGTCTCCTAGCATCAGAAGCAAAGAAGAATGCAAAAAAAAAAAAAGGGCATTTGGAAGCAATCAGCCCTAGGGCACGATGGCCCTCGAGACCAGAACTAGGTGGTGCCCGGCTACCAATGCCAACAACTCAGGAAGGGATCAAATCTGGAGATCTTGGATAGAGTGGGAGGAAAAATGTGAAACAAATTCCAAAAACTCAATAATGACCAGAATTACTAGTCAGATGGAGTCTGATGAGACCCCCAATACTATGGCCCTGGAGTACATTCTGCACCTTGAATAAAGCTCACTCTCAGGGGCTGGCTCTCAGCCCAATAGTTAACAAGATGTAGATGCAGACCACTCAACCCAGGATGAAGCACCCATATACTCTATGGTAATACATCCCTTAGAGCAATAG